>NW_024070207.1:114394765-114409406 GCF_014754425.2 Oryx dammah
ATTGGAGAATGAAATGGCAACCCACTCTAGTATTCTTGCCTGGAGACAGAGGAGCCTGGTGGGCTGCTGTCTGTGGGGTCACACAGAGTTGGACACGACTAAAGCAACTTAGCAGCAGCAGCAGCAGTATGTTTTCTTCATTTCTTGTGGTGAAATGTGACTTTCAGATTAAAGTAACCTTTTCTTCTTTGAAAACTTTTTTTAATCTTGTACAATAAAGAGTTTGGAAAGATCCATAATCCTGACTGAAGTTTGCAACCAGAATGTACAAAGAAGTCTCAGTAGTAATCTTGTTCATGTGCTCTTAAAACCAGCTATAGTGTGAGACTGTTAGTTATGGAAACTATGTATGTTTGTGTATGGTGTATATACTAAATAAAATATATGCCTCCAATAATACAGTGCCATGGATCTTGATGACTATCTAGGGAAAATCCCTTTTATGACAAGCACACAGAAAATGGTAGCATGGTCTGACTTTCAAAAAAAATGTCTCAGCATCTTTTTTACAGCCCTGTTTTGCTAAATGTCTGTTTTCTTGCAATCTGTTGTACCTCACAGCACCATTGTGATCATGGTGATGCCTCATTTGCGTGACGTGTACATTGTGTTTACTGTGAAATACATTTTCATTAAAGAGTCTGATGGTGTGTAGTGCTTTGTTTGTTTCTGTAGGCTCAATGAAAAAGAAATGTGCTGAAACCGAACTAGATACCAGGTTTCTAAAAAACTTATTGGAAAAAAATGTAAAATCCCATGTGGGTGTCCTCTTCCTGATTCCTCTATTACCAGTTCCAACTGAAGCCAACTGTGGAAATAAGCTTCAGTGATGAGCTGTGCCAAGACATGAGGAACTTGTAAGTATAGTAAAGTTGCTCTACTTTCATACCAGTGATGTGAGGGATTTCTAGCTGGCTAAGATGAAGTTAACCGTAGTGTAATCTCCAAAAACATTCCACAGAGCAATCTGGCATTTAAACAAAATTATAATGGAAATGATGACCCCTGTTTTCCAGTAAGCTGAAACCCACACCAACTTTTTTGCATCTAAGTCATGACTTGTTTACAGCCTGGAAGGCAGTTCCAACCAAGACCAGGAGTCGAAGGGCCAGGACTGAAATAGGGATGTCGGATCTTTGTGATAACTTCTGGGCTGCCATCTCTGAAGCTGAGGGCTCAGTCAGTGAAACTCTCCTTAGTTCTGATGACAAAGCCTCTAGTGAGGGTACAGGAGTGGACATCCTAATTTTTTCCATGTGCTGGCCTTGGACTGTGGCATTATAAAGTAGTTTCTGTCATCATGAGCTCTGACCAGAGGGTTGTAGTGGTGGCTAGTCATTCCTAAGAGCAATTCCTGTTTTGTGACATTCTAAATCTTTCTTAGTAACTACAGGTTTTCTCTTAGTCAAATGCTTTCATAATTTTTTTTTTTAAATTTGGAAAGCAAATGTAAAGAAATAACTTGTTTCTAGAGTTATACCCATTACATTGGGGCACAACACTGAGTGACATCCATTCCCACTCTTTAGTGTTACTCAGGAAGCACAGTTATGTAAGAAAATGGAGCAAGAACTCTTAAGAACATTAGAAAAGAGAAGCCTTTACAGGTAGTCTTTTTGCGGGGAGCCCAAATGAAATAACTAGGAAACTTGGGAT
Organism: Oryx dammah; assembly: GCF_014754425.2. NCBI lineage: Eukaryota > Metazoa > Chordata > Mammalia > Artiodactyla > Bovidae > Oryx > Oryx dammah. The sequence goes on from NW_024070207.1 coordinate 114,396,422, forward strand.
AGTTGCACAGGGGAGCTGACCACTAAGAGAAGAAAAATTGATCGTTTTCTTATACATTAAAAAAAGACAGGAAAATAATCCTAAAAAAGCTTATAAGATTTCTAGAAAGAACAAACTTTGTCTGAAACTTGGCCAGAGAACATTAGAATAGATGTAAATAGAAAGACATGCCATGTTCCTGAAAGGGAAAGCCTACATACCTGACAAAGACAAGTAGGTGACTCACCCTCACATTCATGTAAATTAAATGAAGTTCTACTCCATGAGATTTCCGTTTTGCAACTTAAAATATAGTTGCACAGGGAACCCCTGGCAGTCCAGTGATTAGACTCAGTGCCTTCTCTGTCAAGAGCTTTGAGTTCAATCCCTGGTCAGGAAACTAAGATCCCATAAGCCATGTGGGATCTTAGAAAAAGAAAATATAATTTGTACATTTCATATAAGAAAAGAACACAAAGCTAAGAAATTTATAAAATAAGTCTTTAAAAGAAAGACTCCCCCCAACAATAAACAGTAAAATATATAGTAAAACTTCCATAACTAAAATAGTGTAGTCTAATAGAGAAATATCAGTAACCTCAGATATGCAGATGACACCACCCTTATGGCAGAAAGTGAAAAGGAACTCAAAAGCCTCTTGATGAAAGTGAAAGAGGAGAGTGACAAAGTTGGCTTAAAGCTCAACATTTAGAAAATGAAGATCATGGCATCTGGTCCCATCACTTCATGGGAAATAGATGGGGAAACAGTAGAAACAGTGTCAGACTTTATTTTTCTGGGCTCCAAAATCACTGCAGATGGTGACTGCAGCCATGAAATTAAAAGACGCTTACTCCTTGGAAGAAAAGTTATGACCAACCTAGATAGCATATTGAAAACCAGAGACATTACTTTGCCAACAAAGGTCCGTCTAGTCAAGGCTATGGTTTTTCCAGTAGTCATGTATGGATGTGAGAGTTGGACTGTGAAGAAAGCTGAGCACTGAAGAATTGATGCTTTTGAACTGTGGTGTTGGAGAAGACTCTTGAGGGCCCGTTGGACTGCAAGGAGATCCAACCAGTCCATTCTAAAGGAGATCAGCCCTGGGTGTTCTTTGGAAGGAATGATGCTAAAGCTGAAACCCCAATACTCTGGCCACCTGATGCAAAGAGTTGACTCATTGGAAAAGACTCTGATGCTGGGAGGGATTGGGGGCAGGAGGAGAAGGGGATGACAGAGGATGAGATGCCTGGATGGTATCACTGACTCGACGGACATGAGTCTGAGTGAACTCTGGGAGTTAGTGATGGACAGGGAGGCCTGGCGTGCTGGGATTCATGGGATCACAAAGAGTCGGACACGACTGAGCGACTGAACTGAACTGAATAGAGAAATAGAATTTGAAATAGAAATCAGCAACACACCCAAGAGACATGAGAATTTAATGCATCATGGGACCAGGGTGGGTGGATCATTTGTTTCTGGAGAGAGAGTACATGTGACTTGGTGTCTCCTGAAGGTCAACCAAGTTTAGGATCTCTGATGGGGTGGGGATAAGAACCCAGAAGTTAGGAAATGATCAGGTCAGGAGCAGGGTCCAAGGTGTGGGTGTCAGTTACGGTTCAAGGTTTAAGTCAGGGGAAAATGGAGACACGAGGCTTGGTACCAACCTCCATAGACCCAAACTAATGCTTCCCCCAATTTGGGATGTGCCATGGTCTCAGGAGGTGGGAAGCAGTGGCCTCCATTTGCCGTGGCTTAAGCTTCTCCTGCAGGAATGGACCAGAACAGTCAGCATATCCCTGCTGTATGAGAGGTGGTCCCAAGACTTGTCAAGGACGTGAGGTAGGTAGGAGAGGGTTACTTTCCCAAGGACACAGCTGGAACTTTGCAGAGCTGGGATTGACCCTGGGTCCGCTGCTTTAGTTCCCCCAGGGGAGTTGGCGGGCTCTCCGACCCAAAGAGCAGCAGAAATGCTTTACTAGAGCAGGTGCTTATAGTGGAGAAGGGGCAGAAGCCCCATGGAGAGTCATAGTTCTGATTCTTTTTATTAAACAAACTATTGTGATATCATTCACATACCATAAAAATTCCTTCCTTTTAAAGGAAATAACTCTGTCTTTGATTTCTTCACAGTCACACAACCATCACCACTATCTAATTCTAGAACCTTTTCATCTTAGTGTGCTATTCAAGGGTTACTTATCCATCTGTCTACTCACAATAGCAGAGTTTATCACCAGTTCAAGTTCCTATTGTACCTGGAAGCAAGACCATGGGATTTGAAAATAATATTCCCTGAACCAGTCGTTCCCCCTTTCCCCATAATTTCCAACAGGCCAAATTATGGTTGTGTTTATGTAAGTCAATTCATGTTGGCTGTTTTGTTTCACGTTCTCTGTGCATAAATATTGCATCAGGTGCCCAGCACAGGCCCTTTAGGCCGATGAGGGATATGGAATGGTGAGCCTGCCTTTAGCTCTGTGGTAAATAAGCAAGAAGCTTCTGTGCAACAGGTAGGAAATGCCAAGTTTGATTCTTCCCATTGGCCCTGAGAGATGGTTGATGTTAGGGGAAAGCTTTGAAGTGGCCAGCCTTCTGGACTTCCAATAAAGTATGAAGGCAGGCTTCCCCCATCTCACGAGATACAAAATGTAAGGAATACAGCCCCAAGGAATTAAACTTTTGCTTAAGGGAACCTCCTTTTTCGAATCAGCCCACAGCTCTCTGTTGGCTGTACTTGTCTTTGAATCACATTTTCTTAGTAGCACATGCAGGCTCATCTTTGAGAGCCAGAACGTTGTCACCATAGAGATGATAGCTAGGGAGGCACTAGGTTCTGCACTGTACATGTTGGAAGAGCTTTTGGGGTTGAATGCAGCCCCCGTGGCTGGTCTTCCTGGTTGTTTTTAGAACAAATGGGATCCTACTGGCATCACTGAGAGGAAAGAAGCAATTCCATTTGCGCAGTAGACCTGGCCTTCTGAAGACTTCTCAGTGGCCACCCCTGTACAGTGACAGCTCCGATGGCTGGTATGAGTTGTTCAGTGTTCACTGCTAGTGAGAAATGATGCAGAACTTGGAAATAGGCTGAAAGATAACTGCACCCTTACAGAGTCCTGCAAGAGTATGGTTTCAACAAGGCAGCCCAAGGGGCTGCTGAGTCTTGGGGCATGTGACTTTGCATGACTGCCTGTGTGCTGTGTCTAGGACCTCATCTCTGGAGTTACTCACTTGTAGCCAGGAAGTTGTAATGACTTTTGTCCCATAGAAAAGCCAATTCCAAAGCTTATGCCTGTTTGTCCCTGTAGGGCACTAAGTAGTTTTGTATCTAACTTTACAGTTTTATCCAGCATTCTTTGTCCACTAAACTGTGTGTACACTTAAATCCAAGGGCATGTCACAATCAGTTTCGTATCTTTCCTGATCAAGTTTCATTATCCTGCTCCTTAATGAGTTAAACACTGTCAGGAAGGAAGAAAACTTACCATATCCTTTTTGGTTCTTCTGGCTCATCTAAGAAATCAACGTTAAGACAGACTAACAGGAGATAATCAACTTTAATTTCATACATATGGGAACTCCACATACATTAGAGGATCAGAGACCCCATGTTTACAAGAGGTTTGGAGACAGGTAAAATGAGGTCTCTGCTGTCTGAGCTGAGGAATGGAATAGGGGCCAGGGGCTTCCAAGGACAAGGGTGTCACCCAAAGGATGATAAGAAGAAGAGCAGATGTTTGGTAATTGGATGTTTGTCCTGCCATGTAGATGGGGCCACATAGACAAAATTTATTTCTGCTAATGAGTCTTCTCTGGTTTTAAAAAAAATTCAATTCTTCTAGATAATTAAAGGAGGGCAGTAGTTTCTCTTGAATATGCAGAGTCTCAAAATAATCCTCATGAGAATGTGGCACGTTTTGGGGTGGCTCGTTCTGAACTCTAACAACACAGGTGTACCACATGCTCACTGAACATTTATATCAATCACAATTACATTTGTAAGCTTTGGGAACTTACACTTTGACAATGAGGACACTAAGCGCTCAGCAGCCTGTGGGAAAGTTTAAGCAGAGGCTCTAATGGCTTTGAAGGTCACATTGGATGCTAGTATCATGGATGTTGTGGTGCACCATCTGGATACCTCCCCTTTAGGACCAAGGTGTTTGTCCTTCCGGATGTCTCCTTCCAGATGCTGGAGGTAAGTTGCTGGGGCTTGTTGGTGGAGTTCTTTTCCAAGAATTACCCTTGACGGAAGGAGGCTGCCTCACCAACGTTAAATCCTCTCACTTGGGCAGCCTGAGAGGCTGGATCCTGACTGCATTATTTGGGCCTGTGAAGACCCTTGCCTCAAGGTAGGACAACTCAGAAGGGCTGTCCCAACTTCGGAGCTCCCAGAGGGGAGCATCTGAGGCCCTTGTTGAAAATGTATTGCAGCCCAAATTCTGGCTTCTGCTTCCTTCACTCCCCCTTCCCACTCACCCACCTCCAGCACTCCCTGAGCCCTTCCTCTGTGCTAACTGGTCTCAGAGCCTGTTCCTGGAAGAACCCCACCAGAGCCAGCTAGGCATGGTGCTATTTAAGAAGCAGCTATGGGGTACCTAACAAATAAGAGTTAAACAAAGCAAATTGATCATGCAAATGAAAGTTCTGAGAGCTTAATGACTGGTGTCTGGGTTGTGTCAGGACGCAGGACCTGCTTGTGATAGGAAAAGATAGGTGAACTCAGTTTATCAAGGGTTTGGGGAAAAAAGGCTTCCTTGGTGGTCCGCAGGTTAAGACTCAGCCCTTCCACTGCAGAGGGGATGCTTTCAATCCCTGGTCAGGGAAGCTAAGATCCTGCATGCCATGTGGTGTGGCCAAGAAAATTTTTTTTTAAGTATTTAGGGGAAGAGCTTAGAGAGAACTGTAAAGATATAAATAAGGTGAGTAATGAGTTTTTAAACAATTATTTTGCAGTGAAATTAAGTTTTAAACCTAACTTCACCATTACTTTTTGCCTTGCATCAATGTAGGTAGTTCACATCAATCAAAAAATTTATTTTCACAATAACCGCTGACTTTTGACACATTGTTTGAAAACTACACATATTGTATCGCTTTCAGAACCAGGGCCAAGCTGCTTCACATATTGCATTACAAAGGAAATAATTTGTGGAACCAGAGGGCTGGTAGAGGCTACCAAATCTTGTTTAGGAATTTGTCCTCCATCTCAGTAGGAAAACAGCCGTAAAGTCAGTGACTAGAATGAGCAAAAAGAAATCTGCAGCATAAGCTTGTCTAAAATAATTTTCTTCCAAATGTTAGAAATCATTTCTGTCTGTGCTCTACTGTTGATGATGCGCTTTAAAAAGTAAAGGTAAAGGACAGTGTCCACCAAAAAAGTGCCTATATCATGGAATGGAAGAAAAAGAGGAGGGATCAGAGCCAGCTAAGCATTCTACATTCAATTTCACTGACAGTGTTAAGGAACGTAACCAAAGTCAGATGGTTAAGGAAAGAAAAAACTTACCTGGTTCTATCAGTCCTGGATTATAAGGACCAGAGTAGACTAAAACTGAGAAAAATCTGGGCCAACAGCATTGTCAAGGGATGAGAGAGTGATTTGTCCTACTTCTTCCTAATTACCTTATTCTCACATTAGCATTTAAAAAAGAAAGCCATCCAGAAGGATGGCTGGAGGTACACATCAGGGCAGCTGACAGGTTTGCCCCGAAGCAGTGTTCCTCCAAAAAATGACAATGACGGTTGGCACTTGGTCTATGTCAAGAGCCTGGATTCTCTCTCTCCCTCTTTTTAACTTGACTTTTTTTTTCTGGTTTAAGAATCAGTTTAAAAACTAGTGTGAATTTTATCAAGCCTCTGTGTTCATCTGCTGGTTTACAGAAAATACAAGCAACAGAGAAGTAGTTCTTGAGCTTAAGCATGGTTTAGAATCCCATGGAAGGCTTGTTGAAACTGTGCTGGGTCCCACCCCTAGAATTTCTGATTCAGGTTTAGAGCAGAAGCCTTAAGATCCAATGCATGATCCCACTCATGGTCCTTTTCTTTGGATTTGACACCAGCAATGTCTCATGTGTGTGTGTGCTAAGTTGTTTTAGTCGTGTCCGACTCTTTGTGACCCCATGAACTGTAACCCATCAGGTCTCAGATAGAACCAAAGCTGACCTGTGGTGGACTTGAAATATAAGTGAAAAATAAGCATTTGTTGTTATAGGCCACTGAGATCTGGGGATTGTTATCATAGCATAATTTATTCTCACTAATATAGAACTCTTATATTAAGCATACTTGGCATTCTATAGTAGATTTGGCTTGCCTGAAAACCAAAGAAAAACAATATAAATGGAAAGGCAAATAACATTTCACTTCTCTTAGGCTGGTTCTATATATGTGTTCTAGTCATATACACACCAAGAGCTGAGACCTTATGCAAACTACTTATCTGTCCACACAAGCAGCATTAAGGGCAAGGGCCATCTACTTGTGCTTATTATTAATCAGTAATAAGTCTGAACAAAAATCACTTTGTTCAAAGATGAATCAAAAGAAATATATATATATATATAAATTTTGTATACTTCGTTATACATATACACACATATGTATTTGTGAAGCTCACAAAACCTAATCATGGAAAAGAAAGAGCATACTTATGAAAATGACTCACTACCGTGTGCCAGACATTCTGCTAAATGCTGGTAATAGTAAGCAACAGATTTGGTTTCTGCCAAATTAGGTTTACAGTGAGGTAGGGAACAGAGAAGGAAATGGCAACCCATTCCAGTATTCTTGCCTAGGGAATCCCATGGACAGAGGAGCCTGGTCGGCTGCTGTCCATAGGGTCGCACAGAGTCGGACACGACTGGAGCGACTTAGCATGCATGCATGCACTGGAGAAGGAAATGGCAAACCACTCCAGTATTCTTGCCTGGAGAATCCCAGGGACAGAGGAGCCTGGTGGGCTGCCGTCTATGGGGTTACACAGAGTCAGACACGACTGAAGTGACTTAGCAGTAGCAGTAGGGAACACAGATATTTATAAAGTAATAACAAGTGTCATGCAAACATTCTAACATCAAATCACCACCTTGAAACACTCCAGTTATCTGCATTTTCCATTCCTACACCTATGTTTCCAAGCATTGATCAAAAGAGGAGAGCAACTAGAGAGGTAAGTATGAATCACATAATGCAAGGCCTTATACACTCTGCCGGGAAATTCTCTCTGCAAAACAGGAAGCAAAACTCATGTATGAAGAAAGGAAAATGATCATTAATATGGGGCTTAAAGAGAGTGGTAAGGATTAGGAACAGCTATTATGGAAATGAGAGAGGTCACATAAAAGGATTCCTGAGAGGCACCAAGGCTCTCCACTGCAGGGGGTCTCCATATTAATATTATAGTTGTGTGGCAGTTGTATAGCAGTGCTTGGAAACCTAGGTGTAGGAATGGAAAATGCAGATAATTGGAGTGTTTCAAGTTAGTGATTTAATATTAGAGTGTATCAAAGGGTGATTCAAGTGTTCTGCTTACAAGAGTGGTTGAAGTCAAAGGCCATGGGCCTGTCAGGGGATGTGAGGGCTCTGTGGATTTTGAAGAACAAGTATATTGGGACTAAGGGAGACACAGGACTGCAAGAATAAGGATTGAGTCCAAATAAATGGGGTTTGTAAACTTAAGGTTTTAGCTACAACACAGTATGAAGTTATGGATATCTAGATTTTATAGAATGGGTACCTGGGAATGGATGGATTAAGTAGAATAGAGGTCAAGTCATCTGGACTGAGGAAGTTAAGGAAGCATGCCTTAGTCATGGGTGTTGGATTCATCAGGTTGATGGCAGTAATTCAGGTGGAGACGGAAAATTATGCAGGAAGTAGATGATGGTAGCAAGGCAAGATAAAATGTCCACCTGATGGAGTGGACCCTGAAAGAGAAATCTTGCAAGGGGTAAAAAGAACATCAAAGTGTCAAGTGAGAAAGCTTCAAGAGTGAGGACATACTACCTTTAGGGTGCTGGATGGAGTGTGGGAGGAGGGAAATCAAGAGAGCTGGCAAAAATGAGTCAATATTTTTAATTGCACAGTGGAGAGATAATGGTATCATTAACCTGTTTGGAAGGTCTAGAGGGGAGGTTTTGTTTTTTGGGTAGAAGCTTAATTTAAAGCCATGGGGAATGGTTGGAGATTGAGTAGGCAGGAAAGAGGCCACAGCCATTGCAGGTTCGGGTGGGCTGAAATCCACGGGACCAAGCTCCTGCCTGTGACTGAGGGGTGAGCTCCTACCCCTGACCTTTAACCTCCAGGATCCTCGGGCCGTGCCCATTGTGTTCCTTACCGGAGGGAGAGCGGCAGACGGCGCATGCGCCCTGGACAGAGATGCAGAGGTGGGAACGGTCGGCAGAGGGCGCAGGAGCTCAGGCCGGAGCCACTCAGGCGGAGAGCCCATCACTGGGAAAGCGTTGAGAGCAGAGGTCAGTGGGAGAGCGCGCTCAGCGCGAGGTAATGGACAGTGGGCGTGGCCAGGGCGGGGGGGGGGCGAGGCGGTTCCGGAAGGAAGTGGTTCCGGGTCCCGCGGCCCGGCTGAGGTAGCCGTTTTGCCGCTTCTGTGGGAGGCGGCGGCCGTGTAAGGGGCGAGGCCGGAGGGGCCGGCGGCGGCGGCGGTGGCAGCGGCGGCAGCGGTCGCGGCGGCGGCGGTAGCGGGAACTTCTCGGTCCGGTGAGCGGCCTTGGGGGGCGGGCGAGTCGAAGAGGCTCCGGCCCGAGGGGAGGGCGTGTCCGTCGCCTGAGAGAACGGTTCTTGGGGTAGCGGGTGAGGCGGTTGAGGCGGTTGGGAGGACGCGGCGGCCCAGCTTGAGATCCTGGAGGACTGCTCCCTTATCTCTGGACACTAGACCGGTGCCTTATTTTAGACGCGGCGACCCGGGCACCTGCTGCCAGGGCCCTGACCCTCGCCCGTCGTCGGGCAGGCTTCGGCCCCCGGCGGTTACGAGCGTTTGTCTTGGGGACGGGCGGGGGGAGGGGGCGGTGCCCAGGGACGGAGCCCTTTTCCCAGAGGCGGCTGCCGACGCGTCGCCGGAGGGACCCGAGCCGACGAGCCCCCGCTTTGTCCTTCTCAGGAGGCTCTCCTGCTGGGAAGCGGCGTCTTGCTCTGGTACTGTCCAGAGTGAGTAGTGAAGGCTGCTCTTTATCCTGCATTGGAAAGTAAAACTTGTCTTTTTAGAAACGTATATTGAAAATTGAATCTTCTGTGGTTCTCTGAGGTGTATTTAGAAAACTGGGCCGGCTACTGTCAGGTTTGCCCTGTCCGTAGGTCGGGAGGGAAAGAAATCTGAGAGAACTTATCCTCTCACACATTTTCCTGCCGAGGTGCTTTTTGAGCTGCCTCTTAGGTGATTGCTTTTCCTTTCTGAAACAAACTAAAAACCACAGGTAGAAATCAAGAAGGTCTCCCAGACTTCTGGCCAGGCAACCTTCTTAACGTTTTCCTGAATCTGAGCTGATACGACTGAAAGACTGGAATTTGAAAATAAAAGATTTTGATGTAGATTCATGATGAGTGCTTTATTTTTCGATGGTGTTTTGATGGTAACGGTGTAGAATGCTTTATTTTTTCACGTGGTATCTTTAAAATGGCTACTAAAGTGTTCTTTTGAAAGCCCTGCGCTTTCACACCCTCCCCAGAAGCCTTTAAAACATCTGATTAGAAATATTTATATAGCGAAATATTTAATAATGTATTTATATATACAGTTTCTAAAATATACAGAACCACGGTGAGGAAGATAACTGTTCTTTCACCGTTCAAATAACCGTTGGGAATGTTTACGCTGGGGATACACCTTCCATCTTTTTTTTTTTTTTTGCAGAGATGAATATATGAATTATGAAATAGATTCTCTTTGATAACCAGTTTTTTTGTTTGTTTCCTGACTACATAGCATGCCGTTATTTGGCTACAGTAATTTACTTAGTTGGTTATTCCCAGTTTGTCACTACTTAAACACTTCGTTGGAGAAATGTAAAATCTGCACATCCATGATTACTGTTTTAGTGTACATTCCTAAGTGATAGAATTGTTGTTGTTGTTTTTAATGTGAATTTCCCTCTGGAAAGGATGTGCTATTTTGCACTCCCACCAACAATCTGTGAGTGTCCTTTTCCCCACCCTAACAGAAGGCAACAGTTAAAGGATTTCTATAGGAACCCTTCAGGGCCCTTTATGTTCTGCAATCAAGTACAGGTATCCTCCTCTAGATGTCCTCTTCTTCCCACCCCCCCTGCCCCGCCCACATCCCCCATGCCGCTTATTTGTTGATGACATTCTTCGCGCCCGCCCCCCACGCTGCTTATTGGTTGATGGCAATTCTGTTTCTCATCTTCTAGTCTTCCTTCACTAGTTTCCTAAAGAAGGGTTATCTTGGTGAGGCAAAGGCATTATAAAGTGAACAGATTTGAAGTCAGGACTTCCTCGAATTCCAGTATATCTGATTATCTTGAACATGGACAGTTTGCTCAGCTCTGAATTGGAGGTTATAGTGCCTTTACCTTGCATTTCTTACAGGGTGATTTTAAGGGTCAAATGAAAGTACATTTAAATATGCTTTGTCTTGTTGCTAATTTTTACCATATTGTAAAAATGTCAGAGCACATGAGCATATTGATTTTCTAATGTTAATTTCTGAATTCAGAAAGCTGTTCTGTGATACCCTTTGCCCCCACTCTTTCATCTTTTAAATTTGAAGTTTTACACTGATGCCCTAGATTATATTGATAATGATATCAGAGTTATGAAATTAAATGAATGAATCTGCTAATGTTGAAGGAGAAAATAATTAAAAGCACTATATATAAAGCTGAGGGGGAACAGATAAAAAGCTAAATAAAACACAGTCCTTGAGATCATGATGAATAAAACAGAGTCTTTGTGCCCTACAGGCTACAGAATATCCAGGCAGCTAGAGGACATAAAAGCTGCTTTCCAAATTTAGACGGCAATTTTAGATGTGATGCAGGATGTCAACTATTCTCAAGTGTGCTAAAGTCCAATTCTGCTGACCAGGCAGTCACTTCAGAGTCATCTTTCTGAAGGTAGGAGTTGCAAGGCGGGGAAGTGTTAATGTAGGAGTCCCTGGATTCTGATTTTTCATCTTTCTCTTGGGGCAGGTTGGTTAACTTTTCTGAGGCTTGATTTCTTCATCTGTGAAATGGAGGTAATTCTGGCTTCCTCAAAGGCTTATGAAGATGAAATGAGATAGTGTTCGCAAAACAACTTAGTGAACTAGGAAGTACTGGTACTTTGGTGATCCTTCTTATCCAGTGAAGACTGAGCTTCTGCAGTAAAGAAGCTGGGTCTTTTCTGACTTAGTATGATTTGCCTCTAGCAGTTGCTAGCAGTGAGTAATGTTTGCCAAATTAACATAAAATGTGACTGCTGATAAAAATTCAGTCTGGACATTTGAAGAAGGTAATATATAAGTGTGGAATATTGAGAGATTGACTACATTATTTGGAGTTGATAGTAAGGAATCAAAGGAAACATTCAACTAATTGGACCTAGACAGATTTCTACTATGACTATCATTCTACATTATGTCCCCAGTGCCATGCACATAATTAATTTTTCCTTATCAATAAAGACCTGCTCAAATTGCTCCCATTTCAAAACCTCCTGCCTAGACCCCTATCCCTCAACTACAACTCCTCCCCTGCCAGACAGACTGTTAGAAAATGTTGTTAATAATTGGCTTTCTCAGTCTCCTTACCTTCCTCAAGCCATGTATTCACACTTTTCATTCCTTTTATTGGGTCTCTATATAGCTTTTGCTATGAAAGTCTCCTTTATTGAAACATCCTTCTATGCTCCTGGGTTCCCACCTTCCTTAGAGGATGTTTGTCTTGGCTGGTTCATCTCCTCAAAAGGTTAATGTTCCTGTAGGCTTGATCCTTATCCCGATATACCAGCTCTGGAATAATTTATAGAGCATTGAGGCAATCTGATGTTTGAAGGTTTGGTAGAATTCCCCTGTGAAACAATCTGGGCCTGCTGCTTTTTCATGTAATGTTTTCTTAATAACTTTCTCTGTTTCTTCTATGGAAACTGGTCTATTCAAGCTTTTTAATGTGGTCAATTTTAGTAATAATCAGTTTTTCTAGAAAATTATCCATTTCATCAGGGCTTTCAAATTTATTGGATAGAGGGCTATAAAATAATCTCATGATTTAAAATGTTTCTTCTATTTCATTGGTTATTTCCCCTTTGCTCTTTTTTATTTTTCCTAGTCAAGTTATATTATTTTTCCTAGTCAAATTATATTATTTAGTGGTTTATCCATTTTAATTTTTCCCCAAACTACAGAATCCTGATTTATTACTTAGATCTTTTCCTAGTCAAGTTATATTATTTAGTGGTTTATCCATTTTAATTTTTCCCAAAACTACAGAATTCTGATTTATTACTTAGATCTACTTTTCTCTTCCTCTACTTTTATCTTCATTTCCTTCCTAGTGCTTTCTTTTGGTTTACTTTGCTGCTTTTTAGTTCCTTTTCTTACCTTGGAAATAAATGCATTTACTTTTATTCTTTCATTTTTATTGATAAATAAGTTTAGTGCAATGAATTTTTCTTTGACGACTACTTTAAATGCATCCCATAGAATCTGATATGTAGAGCTTTTATTGTCATTATTTCTTTAAAGGTCTATGTTAGAGTATCCAGGAGTTGTTTAATAAGAGGTTTTAAAATTTCTAGATGAAATTTGTTTTTTGTTTTTATTAGTAAACTAGTTTTATTGTGTTATGATCAGGAAGTTTTGTTTGTAATGTTTCTATTATGTGCAGCTAACTGATGTGTTCTTTGTGACCTAATGTATGCTTATTTTTGGTGAATGTGGTGTGGAAACTTCCGAAGAATATTGTCAAATAGTGTCAAATAGTATCAAATAGTATCAAAATGTTGAGCTTGATAAATATACTTAAGATTTACGAATATTGTCAAATAGTAT
>NW_024070207.1:114409416-114512944 GCF_014754425.2 Oryx dammah
CAAATAGTATCAAAATGTAGAGCTTGATAAATATACTTAAGATTTACCCTGTTGATTTTGCTGTTTAGATCTATCTCATTTTTGTCTTAATACCGCTAAGCATGTTATATGAAAGTCTCCTATTATTAGTGTTTCTATGTATCCTTTCATCTGTTGTAGTTTTTGTTTCATGAAGGTGGTTGTAGTGTTACTTGTTGTAAATATGTGTATTTTTATTTGTTCTGTCTTCATCAGGGATTGTGACTTTTAACACTGAAGTGTCTTTCTTTGACATGATGAATGCTTTGGGACTTGAATTCTGCTTTGCCTGATTCCAGATTTCCCACCCCTGCTCTCTATTTCCATTTGCCTTGTATAATTTGGCCATCCTTTTATTTTTAACCTTTCACAATTACTTTGTTTTAGATGTGTGTTTTATACAAATACTTGTTTTGTGAGCCAAATTGAACCTGTTTATTTTAGTAGGTGAGTTAAGCCCATCACATTTACTATTAGGACTGATATGTTTGGTCTATCATAATATTTTATAATCATGTGTATTTTATTATACTTGCTATTTCTTTATGCTGTGATGTGTAGTTTTTGCTCTTCTATTTTAAAAAGAGGAAGGTTTTTATTTTTGTCTAATGGTTAACCGTACTTATGCCTTTGCTCCCTATTTGTGTGCTAAGTCGCTTCAGTCATATCTGACTCTCTGCAACCCCATGGACTGTAGCCCTCCATGCTCCTCTATCCATGGGATTCTCCAGGCATGAATACTGGAGTAGGTTACCATGCCCTCCTCCAGGGGATCTTCCCAACCCAGGATTGAACCCACGTCTCTTATGTTTCCTGCATTGGCAAGTGTGTTCTTTACCACTAGCACCACCTGAGAAACCCACTCCCCTATTTATTTAACCTTTTTTGTGTGTGAGAGAAGTATAACTGTGTCCGTGAAATCAGAGTAGAATAATAATAGGCAATGCTGAGGTTCTATATCCACTTCCAGCTCCTCGTTACTGGGAACTGGTGACAGCACCCAACTACTGTGGCTAGGAGAATAGACTGTGACCTGTTCTCTTGAGGCCTGACTTCCTCTGATCTGCTGATTGCCCTCTTGTTCTGTGGGTTCTGAGTTGACCTGGTTCTGTGCTGCCAGTGTGGCGTCTTTGTTACAAAGGCTTTCCTGGTCAGTTTTTTGCATTTGTAAATGCTGAGTTCACATTTAGTATGGAATCTCTCTCAGTTGTTGTTTTTTTGTAACAGCTTTACCGAGTTATAATTAATATACCACATAATTCACCCATTTAAAAGTCTACAGTTCAGTGTTTTTTTTAATATATTCACAGAGTTGTGTAACCATCATCATAGTCTAGTTTTAAAACATATTCATCACACCAAAAAGAAACCCTGTGCCCATTTCCCCCAGTGCCTCCCCTCCCCCTACCACACCCAGGCAACTGCCAGTCTACTTTCTGTTTCTATGGATTTGCCTATTCTGGACCTTTCATATAAATGAATCTTGTAATATGTGGTCTTTTTTGACTGGCTTCTTTCCCTTAGCGTAATGATTTTAAGATTCATCCCTGTCTGACTGTGTGTCAGTACTTCATTCCTTTTTATGGCCAGATAATATTCCATTGTATGGGGATACCACATTTTGTTTATTCATTCATCTCTCAATGAACATTTGAATTGTTTCTGCATTTTGGCTATTGTGAATAATGCTGTTATGAGCATTTGTATATAAATTTTTTATGTGGATGCATGGTTTTATTTATTTTGGGTATATATCTAGGATTAGAATTGCTGGGTCACATGGTAACTACTATGTTTAATTTTTTAAGAAACTGCCAGACTATTTGCCAAAGTGACTGAATCATTTCATTTATTTTCCCTGGGGTACCTGGTAATTTATTCTTCCCTTCTGAGATAATTTTTGGGCTTCCCTTGTGGCTTAGCTGGTAAAGAATCCAGCTACAATGCAGGACCTGGGTTCCATCCCTGGGTTGGGAAGATCCCCTGGAGAAGGGAACGGCTACCCACTCCAGTATTCTGGCCTGGAGAACTTCATGGATTGTATAGTCCATGGAGTTGCAAAGAGTCAGACATGACTGAGCGACTTTCACTTCTGAGATAATTTAGCCTTTTTCTCCCATTCTTTCCATTTAGTTCAGTTAATTTTTTTTCAGTCATAATTCTGTTCTTAGTTTTTAAATTTCTGATTCAAGGTGAGTTTTTAAAATATACATTCCTAAATGCTTTGGGATATATTCTGTTTGGTGTATAGAGTTTGCTTCTGCTTCATGTTTTTTGGAGGACAAATTTTCCTCAGTTGAGAAATTGTCTTTTCCTGCTTTCTTGTAAACATATGGGGGTCATCAGATTAAAAGTTTTTCAGATCTAAGAGTATGAAATGGTACCCCATTGTTTTAATTTTATCTTCCTGAGTAGGTAGTATTGGGTATCTTTTTGTATGTTTATTGGACAGTTATGTTTCCTCTTTGTTGAAAACTCTTAAGGATGGAGTTCCCATTTATTGAGGTGGGGCAAACCTTGAGAGGAGCAGATTTTGGAAGAAGGTGTGGAGTTTGCTCTTGGACATGTTTACAGCATCCAGCAGTCTGTTGGATGTGGAAGGCTGCAACAGAGAGGATAGGTGAGGGCTGGAGATGTCAACTTGGGGTTGTTAGTATATAGAGAGTATTTAAAGCCATGAGATTGAAGAAAAGTGTAGATTGGGAAGAGAGTGTAGACAATGAAAAGTCAAAGACTGAAGTCACTATTTAGAGGAAGACTGGCCTCACTATTTAAGCATCAGGATGGTGAGATAAGGAAAAACCAGTAAAGGAGACAGAAAGCATTGTTAGAGGTATGAGAAAACCAGGAAAGTGTATAGTATTCTGGAATCCAGGTGCAGAAAATGTTTCTGGGAGGAAGGTGTGATTAACCATCTGGTGCTGCAGGTAGATCCAGGAAAAAGAGGGAAAAGAACCATTGGATTTAGCATGGATTTTGTTAGTGATCTTGACTGGAGCAGTTTGGTGGAGTGGAAAGGTAGATTGGTGAGGGGACAAGTAGAATGGGAGAAGAATGTGAGAATGATTGTGATATACAGGCAGCCCTTTGAGGATTTTGTTTGTAAACGGAAAGAGAGGTTGTATAGTGATGGAAGGGACCCAATGGGGAAGGGAAGTGATGCTGTGGAAGGAGAGGAGAACTGCTGGAGCCGGGCCTTTCAGGCAGGTGAGGGGATGTGTCCAGTGCTGTCCTGGTAGGAATGGCTTTGTTTGGCACCAGCATCCCCTTCAGCATCCTCCTGGGAGTGGATACCCCTGTTGTCCAGTCATCTTTCTAAGTTCAAGGGCACACAGATTCATTCACTGCCCTTAAACAGTTCACTCTGAAGGAACAGTATAAATGAACTTCTCTTATGTTATTGATACCTCCTTCTCCCCAGTCACAAACCCTGCTGGTGTTTCTTTTCCTTTTTTTCCTCTCCAGTTCTGTCCTTTGCTAGTCACAAGTGATTTGTTGAGTCACTAAATTGTGTCTGACTCTTTGCGACCTCTGTCTATGAGGTTTCCCTGGCGAGAATACTGGAGTACATGGGGGAGGGATGGACTGGGAGTTTGGGACCAGCACATGCAAACCCTCCTATACAGAATAGATAAACAAGAAAGCCCTACTGTATATTCAATAACCTGTGATAAACTATACAGGAAAAATGTGAAAAAGAATATATGTATGTATAACTGAGTCATTTTTCTGTACAGCAGAAATTAAACACAACATTGTAAATCAAGTATACTTCAGGAAAATAGTTTTTAAAAAAGATTTCTTCATGTCTTTTCATGACTTGATTTAAAAAAAATACTAGAGTGGATTGCCATTTCCTTCTCCAGGGAATATTCCCAACCCAGGAATCAAACCCACATCTCCTGCATTGGCAGGTGGATTCTTTATCTCTGAGCCACTTGGGAAGCTCAGGGGAGCATGCAAGGACCTGCTGCCCTACCCAGTTTCATTCAGGGATTGACAGTGTTTTTTGTAAAGGACCAGATAGTAAATTCTTGCCTGGAGAATCCCCATGGACAGAGGAGCCTGGTGGTCCATGGGGTCGCAAAGAGTCAGACACAACTGAGCAGTTAAACTCAGCAGCAAATAGTAAATATTTTAGACTGTGGGCCACATACAGTCTCTGTTGCATATTCTTCTTTCTAAACAATGCTTTAAAAATGTAAAAACCATCTTAGCTCTAGAGTTTAAATGAACGCTCTTCTCTTATGCACTAAGTCCCTGAGCCACTACTAATCATTACTAGTTGATGAACCCAAAAAGGCAAATGCAAGCAAAGTTACCTTAAAAAAAACCTTTATTGAGATATATTTTACAGGTTTAAAATGTACAGTTCATGATTTTTGATAGTGATAGTTAACAGAATTGTGCAATCATCTCCATAATATCTGGTCTAATCTTACAGCACTTTCATCACCCCAAACCTTTTTTTTTTTTTTTTTTTGCAGCTTTGAGGTATAACTTATATGCAATAAAATTCACTAGTTTTAAGTGAATAGTTTGAATTTTAATAAAGCTAATTTTCATATTGGCAGAGGAAAATATTCTAAGTAATACTTCTTTTTATCACATAACCAGTAAATCTCACTTGTAAACATTTTCTCCCAAGTGACCTATACCTTTCCATTTAAGCCAGTGGCTTTTCTTTTTTTATTAATGAGTTTAATTGGAGGATAATTTCTTTACAATATTGTGGTGGGTTTTGCCATACATTGACATGAATCACCCACAGGTACACATGTGTCTCCCCATCCTGAACCCTCCTCCCACCTCACTCCCCACCCCATCCCTCTGGGTTGTCCTAAAGCAGCAGCTTTGAGTGCCCTGCTTCATGAATCAAACTTGCATTGGTCATCTATTTTGCATATGGTAATATACATGTTTCAGTGCTATTCTCTCAAATCATCCCACCCATGCCTTCTCCCACATATTCCAAAAGTCTGTTCTTTACATCTGTGTCTCTTTTTCTGCCTTGCATATAGGATCATTGTTACTCTCTTTCTAAATTCCACATGTATGCATTAATATACTGTATTGGTGGTTCTCTTTCTGATTTACTTCACTCTTTCATCCACCTCATTAGAACTGACTCAAATGTGTTCTTTTTTATAGCTGAATAATATTCCATTGTGTGTATATACCACAATTTCCTTATCCATTCATCTGCCGATGAACATCTAGGTTGCTTCCATGTCCTAGCTATTGTAAACCATGCTGCAGTGAACATTGGGGTACATGTGTCTCTTTCAATTCTGGTTTCCTTGGTGTGTATGCCCAGTAATGGGATTACTGGGTTGTATGGCAGTTCTCTTTCCAGTTTTTTAAGGACTCTCCACACTGTCCTCCATAGTGGCTGTACCAGTTTGCATTCCCACCAGCAGTATAAGAGGGTTCCCTTTTCTCCACACCCTCTCCAGCATTTATTGTTTGTAGACTTTGTGATTGTAGCCATTCTGACCAGTGTGAGATGGTACCTCATTGTGGTTTTGATTTGTATTTCTCTGATAATGAGTGATGTTGAGCATCTTTTCATGTGTTTGTTAGCCATCTGTATGTCTTCTTTGGAGAAACGTCTGTTTAGTTCTTTGGCCCACTTTTTGACTGGATCATTTATTTTTCTGGTATTGAGCTGCATGAATTGCTTGTATATTTTGGAGATTAATTCTTGGTCAGTGGCTTTGTTTGCTATTATTTTCTTCCATTCTGAAGGCTGCCTTTTCACCTTGCTTATAATTTCCTTTGTTGTGAAAAAGCTTTGAAGTTTAATTAGGTCCCATTTGTTTATTTTTGTTTTTGTTTCCATTACTGTGGGGGGTCGCAGAAGGCAATGGCAACACACTCCAGTACTCTTGCCTGGAAAATCCCATAGATGGAGGAGCCTGGTGGGCTGCAGTCCATGGGGTCGCAAAGAGTCGGACATGACTTAGCGACTTCACTTTCACTTTTCACTTTCATGCACTGGAGAAGGAAATGGCAACCCACTCCAGTGTTCTTGCCTGGAGAATCCCAGGGACAGGGGAGCCTGGTGGGCTACCATCTATGAGGTTGCACAGAGTCGGACATGACTGAAGCAACTTAGCAGCAGCAGCAGCAGCACTCTGGTTGGGGGGTGGGTCATAGAGCATTTTGCTGTGATTTATGTCAGAGAGTGTTCTGCCTATGTTTTCCTCTAAGAGTTTTATAGTTTCTGGTCTTACATTTAGATCTTTAATCCATTTTGAGTAAACCAGTAGTTTTATATTCCCTGGACCAGCAGAATCTCCATCACCTGAGAACTTGCTAGACATAGGGCCCATCCCAGAGGAGGGCTCAGCATTCTGTGTTGTAACTAGTCTTTCAGGTAACTCTTCCTCACACTAAAGTTGGAGAACCACTGTTCTAAGCTCTATCCCTGAGTGAAATTGCTAGTTCATGGAATATGAGCATGTTGAAGTTTAATGGGTACTGCCAACCCCTTCCAAACTGGTTATAAGCAGGTCGTATACCTGCTTAGCTGTGTACGACAGTCTTTATCATTCCACAGCCTCACCAACACTGTGAAATTGCAACTTCCATTTTTTTGTGGTCATTCTGACAGGTGTGGAATGGTTATGATCTGAACTGGTATTTACTCAGTTACTATTGAGGTTGAGCATCTCAGATGTCCATAGGTCATTTGAGCTTTTGTGTTCTGTGATGTGCTATTTGGAGTCTTTTGCCTATTGAGATAAATAGTTATATTAAATAATCACAATGTATTGACAGAATTGTAGAATAAACTCAGAATTCCCAAAAAGAAAGGAACTCAGGGGAAAAAAAAGAAAGTCAGGGAAAGAATTTCAGGGAGATGATGGTCAAAGAGTCCTGAAAGAATAGGGATTTGTCAGGCAGAGTGAGTCAAAGGCATCTATGTGGTATGAACAGAATGGCCTAATCAGGGAAAAGCAAGTCATTTGCTGTGGTGAACTAATAAGATATGTGAAGGAAAAGACATACAAGGCTAGGAGAAAGGTAGGGAGTGACTAGATGTATGTATTTTAAATTTGTTTAATCTTTTATTGACTGTTGGGCATTTGCATTATAATTAGAGTGGATTTTTTTCTTTCCTATTTTAAATTAAGCTGATATAAACATCTTAGTATATAGAGCTGTTTTTTTTGTTTTAAATTATTATCTTAGAATAACACATTTAGACTGAAATTATTAGATTAAAGGAAAGTAGGCATGATTAGTTTTATAATTTCTTACATATTTTGAGGTTACCCATCATTAGGGAAATGCAAATCAAAACCACAGTGAGGTACCGTTTCACCCTCACTAGGATGACTATAGTGGAAGAGACAGACCATAACAAATGTCGATGATGGTGTGGAAAAATTGGAACCTTCATACATTGCTGGTGGGAATGTAAAATGATGTAGCTGCTTTGGAAAACTTTGGCAGTCTCCCAAGAAGTTAAACATTGAGTGATTTTATAACCCAGAAGTTCCACTCCTAGGTTTATGCCCAAGAGAATTGAAAAACTGTCTACACAAAACTTGTATGCAAATATTCATGGTAGCATTATTCATAATAGCCCCCAAAATAGAAACAACCCAAATATCCATTGAGAGATAAATGAATCACAAGATGTGGTATACCCATAAAGTGGGATATTATTCAACCATGAAAGGATGAAGTACTGATAATAGTAAAACCCTTGAAAACAGTATGCTAAAGGAAAGACGCCAATCACAAAGAATCACGTATTCTAAAATTAGATTGTGATGGTGGTTACAAATCCCTGTGAATATACTGAAAAACACTGAACTGTACACTTTAAATAGGTGAGTTGTATGATATGTGAATTGTATCTCAATAAATGTTTTACAAAAAATAAAATGGATTAAAAAATTACCCTCTGGGAAAATTATACTTTTTCATCACAATCAACTGTGTTTGGTGTCTCCCGTACAACCTTTAGGCTTTATTATTTTTGTTCAATTTAATAGGTATGTATTCAAAACTTCTTTTATTTATTTATTTATTTTTAATTTTTACTTTACAATTCTGTATTGGTTTTGGCATAGATTGACATTAATTAAATTATAAGTTCCCTCAGTAGAATGTAAGCTCCAAGAGGGCAGGAACTTTTTTCTGTTTCTCTTCACTGCTCTCTCCTTTGAACAGTGCCTGGCAAATAATATGTACTCAGTGACATTTGTTAAATGAATACATTCATATATATATATTTTTCTTTTGTTAAACTTTTTATTTTGTATTGGGTTATAGCTGATTAGGGCCTTCCCTGGTGGCTTAGTGGTAAAGAATCCGCTTACAATGCAGGAGACACAGAAGACACAGGTTCAGTCCCTGGGTTAGGAAGATCCCCTGGAGGAGGACATGGCAACCCACTCCAGTATTCTTGCCAGGAAAATCCCATGGACAGAGGAGCCCAGTGGGCTACAGTCCATAGGGTCGCAAAGAGTTGGACATTACTAAAGCGACTAAGCACTCATGCATAGCTGATTAACAAACAATGTTGTGATGGTTTCAGGTGAACAGTGAAGGGACTCAGCCATACATATACATGTATCCATTCTCCCCTAAACTCCTCTCCCATCCAGGCTGCCACATAACATTGAGCAGAGTTTCATGTACTATATTGTAGGTCCTTGTTGGTTATCCATTTTAAATACAAGCTTTGTGTGCATGTTCATCCCAAACTCCTTAACTATCCCTTCCCCCATCCCCCCCCATTTTTATATTTTTAGTTACTAAGAAAACACTGGGCTTCCCTGGTGGCTCAGATGGTAAAGTGTCTGCCTGCAATGTGGGAGACCTGGGTTCGATCCCTGGGTTGGGAAGATCCCCTGGAGAAGGAAATGACAACCCACTCCAGTACCCTTGCCTGGAAAATCCTGTGGACAGAGGAGCCTGGTAGGCTATAGTCCATGGGGCCGCAAAGAGTCAGACACGACTGAGAAACTGCACTTTCAGAAGAAAACACTTTCTGCTTTAGTGTCTTAATTTCATAGTGCATCTGAACTAATTTTTCCTAGCCTCAATTTTTTTTTGAAAAGAACCAGTGTATAACTGAATTGAATTGAATGTAATTCTGGTGAGTGATCTGGTTCAAGTCCTTTGACCTTACATGCTTTTACTTTCTTCTGAAATTTATTATAGCATTAGTTTGCAAATATTTGACTATGAGAACTCCATTTTCAAACCTATGTTCACATAGTTATGGTTGTACTTTTTATATTAGTGATAAAACTTCGTAGTGACAAGAAGTCATTTATATTTTAACAGTGGCTATAGTATCTTCAGAAATTTGCAAAATAGAGGTTCTAATATGTGAGACATACCCTTACTCATTCTGTAGTCTGTTTTTGGTAGCTGTGCGTATTATTCATGGACCCATGGCAATAATTTTGAAAGCCATCAGGGGGTTGGGCCCAGTTAATTGGGCACTACTTAACTATAGTATCAGAACTGAGGGAGATTACTGAAATGGAGAAAGGAACAGCTTTCAGTATTCTGGCCTGGAGAATTCCATGGACTGTATAGTCCATGGGGTAGCAAAGAGTCGGACACAATTGAGCGACTTGTGCTAAAAACAACTTATAAAAGATTATACCCAAATGTGTTTTTTATAAAAATTCAGTTCCTAAATCTACCAGTTTCTTTTAAAGACTGAAATGTACTTTTAAAACCTAGTTTATATGTTTTCTAAAATTAACTTATTTGACATTATTTGTTTTAGAAAACAGAAGCAAACTAAATGTCTAATCATGCTTAAGTTTTGGTGTATTTACCTGGTGGAAGTTAGGTGATAATTGAGTATGATAATTAGGCATTGTAATTCTTATTAGCTAACAATTTTAAAAGTGGAATATATCGTCAAGTATTCCTAAATATTTTGACTACGAATGTATGAACGTAAGTGCAGTTATATGTACGTAACCAATGGTGAAAGGTGGGGAGGAGGAGTAGTGGTTGTGTTCAGAGGAATTCTGGGGGAGTGTTCCCCATTTTTGAAACACTTATTTAGTAGTTGTTGTGTGCTAGGCAGTATTATGAGCTTTTTTCATGACTTAATTCAGGGATCATCAAACTACAATGCATTTGGCCTTTGGGGCCTATTTTTGTGTGGTCCTTGAGCTACAAATGATTTTTATATTAAAAAAATTTTTTTAAGAAGATAATATGATGAAGACCTTATATGAACTGCAAAATCTGAAATAGTTATGCTCTGGCCTTTTACAGAAAAAATTTTCTTACCTTTGATCTAATTGATTTTATGTTTACAACATTCCAATAAGGTGGGTCCTATAAGGAAATTGAGGCACAGAGGGCTTAAGTTACTTTTTGTCAGTGGCATTCACTGTTTTTGGAGCAGGTTACAGGCCCTTTCTACAAACTTGCTAATCCTGTGTTTCTTTGCAGTGTAAAAAGAGGATAGTGGCTCACGTGTCAAAGGATGGCACGGTCACGCTCTAGATCCCCCAGGTGGAGGCACAGGTGAGCAGTCCTTAGTTAAGCAGAGTAAGCATGGATTTGGAACGTGCTTCAACAGTTTTCATTTTGTCATTTTCAAGACCAAATTATAATGTGGAAGAGCTTCAGAAAGAAAAGGGAATGCAAAGAAGTAAATGGTTTGAACATGGAGGGCCTCACAGAGGTCATTTGTTTCACCCTTTTGTGGTAGGCTCTGGTGAGGTGGCACAAAAGACCCTGCCAAGCTTAGTGCCTGATTGCTGGGTGCCTTCTCAGAACTCTTTGTCACCATCTCTAAAGGGTCTGCTATCATTCCCTACTTGCAGGCTAACAGATTAGTGTGTCACAAGGCACTCTTGGATCAGAGACAAAAACCTTTATTACTCATGTGTAGCAGGCAGCTGAGCTTCATGTTCCTGTGTTCCTGTTATCGCTTGTCTTCCCTAGTGGGTCAGACAGTAAACAGTCTGCTTGCAGTGTAGGAGACCCGGGTTTGATCCCTGTGTCAGGAAGATCCCCTGGAGAAGGGAATGGCAGCCCACTCCAGTACTCTTGCCTGGGAAATTCCATGGACAGAGGAGCCTTTGGGCCCCAGTCTATGGGGTTGCAACCATGTAGTCACTCACAACTGAGCGACTAACACACACACACATTACCTCTAGTCCTCTGAGGGTGGGAGCTGCTGACACAGCTGAGGAACCCAAGCCCCATTAAGGACAGCAGGGAATCCTGCCCAGCCTTTTCCTTGGAGGAGACATTATCTTGTTATCCTGGACAGCAAACACATTGGCTCTCTGCCCCTTAGGGAGGCCCTGTCCCTATCTTTCCAGGGAGTTTGCCTTGAAACAGAAGCTCAGGAGGCATGCAGAGCACTAGAGACTCATGGAGTGTCCCAACAGACTCCTTGGGTCTCTTTTGTCTCTTTAGGAGAACTGTAAATGATAGCCACTATTTCAGCAGTCTCCTTCAGAAGAAAGGGGCTTTGCAGTAGAGCCCTGATATGAGGTATAGTATCAAAGCAGTACTCAATGTGAGGTAAGGATTAAAGTAAGAGATTGAGTATTTCGTCAGTCTGGAAGACCTCAGCCTCTGGCTGGCAGCTTTTCTCCTTAGCAGTAGAAAAGATGGAGTGTTCCAGGAAGTCCTCAGGGTCTTCAGTTGCTTCTTCCTGTGAAGAGTTGCAGCCAGCTGGATGACAGAGTCTCTGTTTCAGCTGAATAATGCACTTGCCAGTGCATCTAGCTTGGTGACTCTAGAGGGAGAGATTGTCAAATCCAGTGTATAAGTCCTGGTATGTACATGAGGAAGATAAATCAGCCTCCTTTCTTGTAGGGAGAACCCAGACATGTCACCAAATGGGAAAAGTTTTACTCATGGTTGTTTCAACTCCGTGGCAGCTGATGCAGAGCGGGTGATAACAAAAACTGCAAAGGTAGCTGCTGCATTGGTTAGAAGACATTAAACTCTCAGGAAGTTGGGAGATTGGATAAGTCAGGTGGGAAGAAAGGTCCCCAGGTGCAAATTTGAACCAGATGGTAGTACTTCTCTCTCTCAACCTTAAGACTGGTTACTCAGACTGGTTTCCTCAGATACAGAAGCCTTCCTCCTCAGTTGGAATGAAAGGTTCCATGTTGGCAGTGCTCAGGTGTTAGAGAAGGTAGTTACAGAAAGGACATGGTGTCCCTGGAGATGATTAAAGCTGCACTAAAGCACACATTCACAGAATTAAAAGCTATGATTCAACAGCACTTCCTTCATTTTATATATAAGGGGACAGGTCTGGGACATAAAACTTATTTATGTCAATAGTAATACTGGAGGGACTAAGCATGAGGTCCACTTCTTAAGGTCTTCTTCCTCCCACCACCTTCACATGCTGTTTAAAGATGTAGTTTTTGCTACTTGATATAATCTTAGTAGAGAGAATAGACAATCAGTTAGGAAAACTGTGAGATCAGTTTGGGGTCTGAGTTTGGATTTGATATGCAACATAAACTCTTAGAATCTATTTTGATTTCAGAGATTATGTTCGATTTTCCAGAGATTCTCCTGCACACTTAATTGTGTGAATCTAACCCTCTTTCTCCTTATTTCTTACTTGACCATGGAACCTGACATAAACTTTTGTTGACAGGCCCTTTTGCCAGAACTTTGCTGTCAGCAATCTTCCAAAATGGATCCTGCTGCGTACCTAAGCTGGTCCTCCTCCAGTAGGATGGCTGTGCTTAGCCCATTTTGATATGTACATGGGGTACATTAGTTCAGGTGTAAAGAGTATGCGTGTTGAATTGGGCAGAAGCATAGTCAGGCTCCCAAGTGAACAATTTAGAATATAGATATCAAATACTGATGAATCTGAGTGGAAGAGGCAGGGGAAAGCAAACGTTTTATTTGGATAAGTCACTGTAAGACCAACTTAGTGTATTGTCTTTGAATGGACTAAACTTTTCTGTATTTGTTTACATAGGTCTTTAACACCAGTGCCTAGAAGTTCTGAACACTACAAGCAAAGATATGAGCATTATGGCTACGACTATAGGAAGGATCCAAAAAGACCCACCACTTGGAGAATGGACAATGAGAAATATGGACAGAGAAAACCAAGGATTTCTTCTCGTGAAAATATATATTACCGATCTTACGAGCGTAGATCACCTTCCCCAAACATAAGAGGAAACTCTTCAGAAAAGTTTTATACTTATAAGCCTCCCCAGGTATATTTACCAGAAAGAAGAGATGATAGTAATAGAAGAGCTCAATATGTGCCCAGACACTCAGAAGGTATATTCTACAAAGAGCACCAGAGGAGTTGTTATCCCCAGAAAGCACAAGGAAGGTATATTCCTGATGACCGCAGAAATAGAAGAAGTGAAAAAGGTGGTGTCCCACCACCTGTGAGATCAACAACAGATTCTTTTAGATTCGAAGGATATTGGCATGAAGATGAACCGAGGCACCAGAGGATACAAGATGAAAAATACTTTCAGTCACTTAGAAGAGGCTATGAAGATTTTGAGAAAAGGAGCTCTTTTCAGAAGAGGTATAGAAAAACATTAAACTAGCATAATTTGATATAAAGCCTCAAATGAAAAAGGCTGTTTACTTTATGGTTGAAGATAACCTTGAAAAGCTTTTGTCTAAAAGATTAAAAGCATTGCAGTGTAGTTTTGATCTACTGATAGTAGTGAAGTGTTTATTTTTAGAGTAAATCATGTAGATGGCTAGAATATATTTTTTTAAAAGATGCTATTTTCTTTAAGTACCTTGTGCATCTATGAGCTGGCTTAAGGGATTGTAGGTTAACTTTCCACTACATTTTGCATTTAAAGCCATGCTGCCCAACATTCCACACATATAAATTCTCACTTTCTTCTCTCTAGTGCAAATGTAAACTGTTTTATGTCAACACAGGTATCCTGAGGATCATGATTTCAGAAAATACGGACACACATCAAAAAGACCTCACGATGTGGAGAGGTATGAAAACAGAGAGCCTGTCAGGAGCCTGCAGTGGAAATCCAGGCATTTTTCTGCTCCTTACCAAGAGAAGAAAGATCATCGGAACCTTGAAACCCAAACTCATCGATATGCTCCAAGGGAATTCCCAGAGACCAGTTCAGCAGCCAAGGTATCCTGTGATTCTCGCCACAAATATCGAAAGACCTCAGATGGGGACAAGGACTTTTATGATGGAAGAGCTCAGAAGTACACTAAGGAGGAAGATAGAAAATTGGGTTCTCAAAAAGGCCCTGTGGATAGAAAGTCCAGTTGTTCTCATGCTGGAAGAGGGAGAGAGACTGAAGGTGGGCAAGTCAGAGAATCTTCTAAGCCATCAAAGAAAGACTGTGCTGCCTTAACCCACTCAGATAAAAGCGATGTTGATTCAAGATCCTGTAAGGACACACGGAAGGACAAAATAAAGAAAGAAAGAGCTGGCAGTAAAGACAGCAAGTATTCCTGTAACCAACTTGATAGTAGTGATTCCGACTTGAAGCCTTCATCTGTCTTTCTTAGGAAGAAGTCACTCACAGTTAAAGTAGATGTGAAGCAAGCACAGAAAAGATCTAGGTATTATCTTCATTTTTTCTTAATGATGTGTAATAACTGTTTCTGCCACCTTTATTTTAGCTTTGAAAATAGAGTTCATAGTGTGTTTAGAGTTCATCAAGTGAGGGGGTGGGGATTGCCAGATTTTTCAAAAAAGCCCTGTAATGGGAATTAATCCCATGATTTAGTAATACAGGATGATGTCATGTTTGTTTCCGTGTTTGTATCTCAAGATGCTTTTGGGGTGCAGGGCATTCTATGGAGTTGGTCCTCTTCATGAATTTACATGTTTTTATGTTTCCACATTTTCTATACCCACAAATAGGCTAGGTAGTATTCAAGGAGACCTATTCCTTGCTCAATTTCTCAAAGCCTGTTTTCCCTGTTGCATGTAATTCAGAGAACTTTTGGCCTGGAAGGGACCTTTCAGCAGGCCCTGATATTATAGAGAAAGATCGTGAGGCTGTGAGAGATGAAGTGACTTAGATCTGAGTCCGTGCCTGGGGCTCAAATCTATATGTCCCCTTGTGTCTCAAGGAGGTGAATGACTTAACATGGTTCTTGCTACCATCTCAAGAGGAGTGGAGCTCAACCAACTAGCTTCTCCTAGGTAGAGGAATTAGGCTAGAGTCTAGAGAGAGGCCAATTTGTAAGACATTTGGTTTAGCGCTTAATGAGACTTTAACAAAAAAGACTACTTTCGTAATAGGTTTTATTCCTCTAAAGTGGATTGCGTGCTTTGTTCTATTACCTCTGTTTATGGATTCTGAGAATAATAAGGCACTGACACTTGGATGCATCAGCTAGTCTGTTTGTTATCTTAATACACTACCAGTATGTGAGTTAAAAAGTGATGGACCATGTTGATTTGGTGCATTTATGTTCACAGTTGACTCGTATCTGTATTTGAATAAAAAACTAGAGGGAAAAAAATCCAAGGTTAGAATGCAAAAGTGAGGGTGGTAAACCCATAGTCTTTTTTTTTTTAATACATTTGTTTCTTTCTTTAAAGTTAGATTTGACTGTCCCTTTTCCTGATTTTTTTTACATTTATTATACTTGCAAAAATATCTTAAAATATACATATGCATATTTATATATACACAGAAAGAATTTATATATATGATTATATTAGAAGAAGTTGGACAATAGAAGGGAGGGGAGAAATCACCCATAATCCTACTACCCTAGGGCCATTTTATTAATATTTTGGTACAGCTTTTTGGGGCTACTTTTCTATATGGCTGTCATAACCATATATAACTATATATATGGTTGTCATAACCCACTCCAGTAATCTTGCCTGGGAAATGCCACGGACAAAGGAGCCTGGTGGGCTACAGTCCATGGGGTCGCAAAAGAGTCAGACATGACTTAGTGACTAAACGGCAACATTCTATTTTATATAATATGTCTTAAGTCACTTTGTGCTATATTTCCTACTAGTTCTTAATCTTAAGAGTATAAAGGCTCTGCTGCTGCTGCAGCTAAGTCGCTTCAGTCGTGTCCGACTCTGTGCGACCCCATAGACGGCAGCCCACCAGGCTCCCCCATCCCTGGGATTCTCCAGGCAAGAACACTGGAGTGGGTTGCCATTTCCTTCTCCAATGCAGGAAAGTGAAAAGTGAAAGTGAAGTCGCTTTCGCTTCAGTCCTGTCTGACTCTTAGCGACCACATGGACTGCAGCCTACCAGGCTCCTCCGTCCATGGGATTTTCCAGGCAAGAGTACTAGAGTGGAGTGCCATTGCCTTCTCCATAAAGGCTCTACTAGTTCTTAATCTTAAGAGTATAAAGGCTATTCTAAGCATCAAGTTTAAGGATCTTACCTTAAGATTTTTATCTTTCTAACCTTATATTATGAAAATGTTCAAACATACAGAAAAGTTGAAACATAATTGAAACATAATTGAAACACAATTGAAACATAATTGAAAGTTGAAACAAAACATACAAATATATATAGGTGTACAGTCACCTATATACCCACCTAGAGTCTACAATTAACATTTTGCTATACTTCTGTAATCACATCTGTTCATCTATCATTCCATCTTAATTTTTCACTGCATTTCAAAGTGAAATACAGAAGATACAAGTACACTCACCTTTACATATTTCAGTATTTAATATTTGTTGACAGTTTTTTTTCTTTTGAGGTAAAATTACATGCAATCAAATCACAAAAATCTTGAATTTTTACATAAAAGTAAAATCACAAAAACTTTGAATTTTAAAATAATAGTAAAAGTAATTTAAAAATAAAAGTTAAAATCTTGAATTTTTAAATATTTAATAAAGAAATGTTTTATTCTTAAATTAGAATTAATAAGTTGGCTGTAACATTTTTAAAGAATGCTAGAAGTAACAATTTTGAAGAATTTTATTTTAGTAGACCTCATTAGAAATGCTGAACACTGTTAATTTTATAATGACGTTGAGAAATAGAAGCTCGATCTTCATCATGTGTCACAAAAATGAGCTTCCTAAAATTGAGGCTGCTGTACCTTTGTTTTGAATTTATAAACTCTCCTTTTGTGAATTTCATGGCCCATTAAGTGGGACCTGTCAGTACATGTTTGAATTACCTGACAAGGACCTATAGAATGGTTTATGTAATAAAGAGCTTTACTGTAAGTTCTTTCTAAAGACTTGAAGAATCTTGGTTCTTCATTTTATACATTTGTTTAAAATATATAAATGGTGGTTCATTTTATACATTCGTTTCCTTTCTTAGCTTGGGTCAGGTTTTAATACATGTTCTTTGAGTTATCAGTGCAGTTGAAAACATACGATTATCACCTAGTGATTTTTCTTAATAAATATATGCATCTTTTCAGTATGGCAGTGCATCATAATCAACAAAAATCTTTCTGATTATAATTATTAACTGAGGAATGAATGTGTAAGAATTTTGTGGGGTTGAATTTAGTTATGTGTGAACTGATGAAGTGTCCGTAAAACAAAGGTATTGATAGTTCATATCCTCAACAGAGCCATGTTCTCAACTCCCAACATAAATTAGATTTTCTTCTGCTTAATAAAACTGAAATAATCATAGAGTGCGGATAGGTTATTTGTTGGTTAAAATATAGAGTATCCACTTTTTTTGGAGATACTAATAAGGCAGTTCATTTTATACATTCATTTACTTTCTTAGCTTGGGTCCAGTTTTGATACATTTTCTTCCAGTTATCAGTGCAGTTGAAACCTAGTGATTTTTCTAGGTATTAGTTTGTATCTAGAATAGCAGTAGGTGACACTTTTTGAATGTTCAGTGCATAGTTAATACTTCTGTCAACATAGAAGTAACAATTTTGAAGGATTTTATTTTAGTAGACCTCATCAGAGATGCTGAACACTGTTAATTTTATAATTTGATGTTGAGAAATAGAAGCCTAGTTGACCTAGTGACCTTCTAGTGACCTACTTTGTCAGAAACTGCATTATCAGAGGTAGAAGTTACATATGAGTCATAACTATGTTTCAGAATGAAGAGCGTCACAATATGAAAATCTGTACTAAGGTTGTTATGAACTCCAAACACTCACTGTTGTAGACATCTGAAAGTCATGGGGCAGATGAAGGGAGTTTGGGTTTACTATTGGACAAAATAGGTGAGAGACTGAACCTTGGTCAGGCTAGGAAGTTGGTGAGAGGAGGGAAGGAGGGCATGCCAGTCTCCAGAGAAGAGTAAGCTGGGGCAGGTGGGCCTGCACTGAGGCTCCTTTGACTTCCCAGGTGCTAGCACTAGGCATCTAGAATGAGAAGGTTGGCTAGTGAAGGCAACATTGGACTGACTGCCTCAGCCATATTTGCATTTAATCCTTTTATTTCCCAGTGAAGAGATACAGAGAGGGCATCCCTGACCCTACCCAGTTTCTCCCCATTCTAAAAGGGGAATGAGGTGGATGATGAGCCCCAGAAGACACTGGAACCCTGATGCTCTGGGCAGACAGGTGCTGCTTAGGCTGGGGAAGAGTGAAAAACCACAGCTAGGATAGAAGGAAGATAACCTAATCACACAAGCTTACCTGTGATGGGCACTGTTCAGCTGGAGGCAAAATAAGCTGGGTGGAGATATTTTTGTGATACATAAACCTGCTAACTTGCTGCTAGGTATCACAAAACTCTTAAGAGTTTTTTCCTTCTAATATTTCTCATATATATTTTCTAAACTCAAAAATTAATTGAGAAAAGATTCCCCCCTTTCATTCCTATGTTTCACTCAGTCTTCTCTTAGTACCTCTTGGGGGTCCTAGTATAGGGAGGTAAACTTTGTTTGATGTTGGGATGTATAGGTCTTTGTTTTCCAGTAGGTCACTGCGCAGTTCCATAACATTGGGCAGGTCACCTGGCTATGCCTTTTGAGGCCCAAATTAACTGGGTGTTCCTCTAGGATTTGTGAGTCTGCTTCAGTTGGTCATGTGTTGATAACTATTGAAGCTAACTTGACAGGCTCATCATAGGATTCTCTGAACTTTTGAATATATTTGAGATTTTCTCTTATAAAAAATGAAAAAATTTAAATTTATCTAAATTAAGTTAAAATTTTTTGAAGTAAGCCAAAAAAGTTAAAAAACAAAAATTGATCTCAGAATTTTTAAATCTGTCATCTTTTAAGGTGAAACTCATCATTTCATATTGTGCCTGTCATTTTTCATTTTATCATTTTTTTATTCAGCAGATAGTTTTTGAGGACCTACCCTGTGAGACAGTCTGTTAAGGTGCCCTGGGACTATGGATCCACATAGGATTAGGTTTCTTCTTCCCTGGTCTTAGAGGCAAGAAGATGATGTTGGTAATACCATGGCACAGTGGAGTGATGTGTGAGGTGGTGTGTGATGTGATTCGGATGATCCCAAGCTGGGGGATTCAGGGAAGGCTTAAAGGAGTTGACATGTGAGCTAGGCTTTGAAGGTTGGTGTGTTTTAGACATGTGGAGATGAGATGAAAGACCTTTTATATTTATAGGTTAACAAAGGCAGAAAACACACCCAGGAACTTTGAGCTGTGCCATTCTGAGCAGTCTAGGGAAAGGAAATAGAAGGGCAGGAGGTGTGAAAGTAAGACCACCACACTGCCAGCCTGATGTAACAGGATTAGCTTCTGGGAGAGGGCTCAGCTTTGGCCACCTTCTATCAGATGTCTTGAAAGGGCACTGAGGTTGACAAGGCCAGTTACAGGACTTTTGTGAAAAAAAGTAATAATGAGATGTTGAATTAAGGGAGTAGCAGTTTCTCTCTAATCCATTTCCCTCAACTCCAGAAATTCTAAATGTGTTCTTAGGAAGACAAGAACAAACTTATGATTCAGAAAGTGCTTTGTGATAGTTATTAGCTAGAATAACACTGAGAAAGGATAACTTTACATGTGTCATATGAATTTTGTTACCTATTATAAACTTCTAGAGAGCAGGAGATTATCCGTTGATTTTGGTGGTTCGGTTTTTGTTATTGTTGTTTTGCCAGGCAGTTGGTTTTTTAACTGTGGAGAAGAGGAATTAAGTTTTAATGTAGTTTTTTTTTAAAATGTTTTGTTAGTTGTTATGCATGACACTCAGATGAACATCAGGCAAAATATCCTTAAATAGAGAAGGAAAACCGGGGTGAAGTGGGGGGAGGGAACAGAGAACCCAGAAGATTTAATAGAATACAGGTGATGGCTATATTTTAATTTTTAAAAGTGTCTAAAATGCATCTCAAATGAGAACATTTGGTCTTTCCAGTTTAACTACTTGTTTTGGGGGTATTTTGTGAAATTCTAAACTTGTTGATCAGTAATGTCATGGGAAATACTAAAATATAAACGAAGAGGTGATTAAATTTGCAAATGAAACTACCTAGAACATTTTGCATTTTGAAATCTCTAGAAGTTTTTCCTTATAGCAAAAGTATAGTTATTTTTAAAAAACAAAATTTTACGTTATATTCTGTTCATGTATATTTTCTAGAAAGATGGTCACTTTTATATTTTTATTAAAAATCTTGTGGGATATCTCTAGAGAAAAATTTTAAACTGGTAAATATCAAGAATTAAGTATAGCTTCAAAGTATACCACAGTATTCCTATGAATTGAGAGTTGGACTTGGAGTGGGGAGATAAGAGTTATGACAGTAATCATAAATTACAAGTAAATTTTAATAATTATCTGATGAAAAACTGGAAGCCTTTATCAGCTGACTTTGTCTTGGGGGAAACTGAGACAGCAGTGAAAACCATTGTCAACTGATTTCCCCTTATAGATCATTTTTATAATTCTATTTAAACATCTTATTTTTCTCCTGTAAAAACAAAATGTAAAGCTGTTTTGGAGGTATGGAAGAGCTTTATGTACCATTAAACCCCTTTGAACAGAAAGCATATATAATTTTTTTAATTTACTTTTTATTTAAATTTATTTATTTTAATTGGAGGCTAATTACTTTGTTAGTAGGGATTGTTACAGGGCCATTTTAGCTTCTAACATTTATCACTAAATGTCTTTTACTAGTTATCAGATATAGAATGAGAAGCTTGGAACAAATTAGGAGGAGAAATGGGCCCTCTAAAGGTCTTTCTGGTTAGTCAAGGAAACCACAGCAGTGGCATCAACCTGTGGCGTAGTCACTCATCCATGTTTCTGCCGTGGCAGGGGAGTCATCTCAACAGGGCTGATTTAAGAGGGAGCATGAAAAATCAGATGGAAGGTTTTCCTCTGAGAAGTTGAAAATAAGCACTTAAAACCATCTTGCTAGAAGAGTTAAAATTTTCAGTTAAGAATATCTTTAAGCCCTTCATAACCTTGGAGCAGTTTTAGATATATGGCTATTAAGTGACGTCAGTAAATAAATATGTGCATGTGTACGCCCACAGCCCCAAATGTATCCATCTGATTGATTTTTGTTGTATGAAGAGATATTTTTTTCTAGTGGTGCTGCTATTATTTAAAACATATTTCAGGGCTCTCTTTTGGATTTATCTTCGGATTTTGAAACATAATCATAAAAAACCCTAGCAGTTGTAAATCTCAATTCTTTGGATAATGAACTTATTTTTTAGGAAGAGCCAGAAGCTATTCAGAGTTAAATGCAGAGGAGTGAGATGGGTATAAGCTGGTTAGTGCTGTTTTGGGTCCAAAATGAGGAATAAATATAAATAATGAGGCATTTTCTTTTCTGATGCATAAACTGCCTACAGATGAAGAATTTGAGTGGTTTTAAGCAGGAGTAGCATTCTTAGAATAAAGTATACTTTCCCATTATGACATTTGGAAGGATTACATGCAAATGAATGCTTAACCTCGGGGATGAAAAGCAAAACAAATGACATCTATTGTCTCAGTATCATGACACCTTCTGCATAGAGGTATTGCAAAGATTAATATTTGTAAGCTCTGAGCCCCTTTGTTTGGCATGAATAATTGTTATATGTCATAATCATGAATTTATAATGGTACTTGAGGGTCAGGAAAGTGCTTAATGAAAGTTACAAAGATTCAGAAAGTATTAAAATGGTAAGATGGTTGGGGTTATATTATAAATGGTAGTATATCCTTAAGGATATATTTAGGGTGAACAGTATCATTGCTTCTCATGATCATAACTTTACTAACAACTAAGGCTATTTTCTGAGAGTTCAGTGAGACTTTGTAAGTGATTAAGCTAAACAGAATTTGATTTCAAAATACTAGTCTCAGCTCATTATTGACATAGAGGTTTAAGGATTTTTATGAAGTCAGAAACATTATTATGTTTGATATCAGCTTGTAAAGAATGGTAGTATTTCAAGATAGTGTCAGCTTGCTGGCTTTATAGTTTTATGGACATTTGGGAGTAGAAAATAGTCTGATTATATTTTGCATATTGAGTGTCTTCAATGCCATGCTGTATTTTTTAAAGTAAAAATTGTTTAGCTTAGAATTTTGAAGATTTTATTATTAAAGTGGCAAATATTTGATGATCTCTGATTTGAAAAGGAGAACTCAAAACTGTGTGCCTGTAGCTATTTTCTCCTCATTATTGTACATGTTTATGGCATACAATTTAGTGCCTTAATTATAAGAAAAAATAAACATATTTTTAGTTTTATAGTTATCTTGATTAATTTTAATAAGTTATTTTCTCAGTGAATAGTCTCAAATTTAGTTAAACATTTACAAATTATTCTAGGGTTGCTTCTAGCTATTCCACAGAGAGACAGATGTCACATGATTTGGTTGCTGTTGGCAGGAAAAGTGAAAAGTTTCATCCAGTGTTTGAACATCTTGACTCAACTCAGAATACTGAAAACAAACCTACAGGAGAATTTGCTCAGCAAATCATAACTATAATCCATCAAGTTAAAGGTTGGTATATTTCGCACATACATTAGGGATAACGCAAAAATAATGTACTGACTTTTCACGAGATATAGGTAAATATCTGATATTGTAATAGTAATTAATATTTCATTATAAGTTAAATCATTAATTAGGAAATCTGTTGAAGAAAGTAGCACATATTAATTCAAGCCAGTTGTTCTTTTTTATGTAGTTCCAATAATCTGGTGCTTCAACTCATAGTAGATTACAAATTGAAAATTATAAAAGAAGAGGTTGGTTGCTGCAAAGGACAGGTGTACTGAGAGCAGAAAGAAACAATAACTGATAACCCAGTAGAAAGGAGGAAAGAACAAAAGCCAGATATGAAACTCAAGAAGCTCGAGAAATCTGGAAGTGTAGGTCATTTGGTCATATTCCTAAAGCCCCCAAGGGTGTTACTGGGACTTTGTGCCATAAGGGTGATGCTAAGTGATCAGTAAAAGACTCCAGTATTATTTGTTATACTTTATGATGTCAGGGAATTGCATAATTAATATTTTAAAGGTTTTCATTGAGTTGTGTTTTGCTTTTGCTTCTGGCCAGTTTCCATTAATTGGAAAATTTAGTCATGTAGAATAACTTTCTTTATTGATTCTGTGTAATTAAGGCAGTTTTGTGTATTATAAGCTAGGATCTTTCATGAATTTCAAAATTTTAATTTTATATTTCTTACTAGATGATTGTGTTGATCTTTCTTATCTTCTTAAAACATTTTGCAAATGAATTATTTTCTCTGCAGCCCTCAAACTAAGGCATATATTTACTTTAAAGGATGCAGTTTGAAACAGTTCACCTTCTCAATTCCAGCCCCTCTCACCCAAAGGAAGTGTGGTCCTTGGCAAAAAGGAAGCTGGTATTGCAGAGAAACCCAGGAGATTGTCCCAGAACAGGAACAGTATGTTAGGGAAAAGGATTGCTCAAGTAGCTTTCTCATGGGTCAAGTGTATTATCTTTCTCTCTATTCTGTTCAAAGCTTGTACCATAGGCACTTTGAGAATGTCTTCATGAACTTCGGTAAACACTAAGTAAAATGGCATTAGGAAGCCTTCTGTGATATGTAACCATAGCATTTAGCATTTGTTCATAATTGTATTGATGTTTTAGGGTTGTTTTGAAATTATTTTTGCTCTAAGTGAACTGTAGAACTCTATGCCAGCTTTACTTCCCACCTATAGTAACAGTGAGGAAGCTCTTACCTTGGAGAAGAAAGGTCCTCTCTCTGAAAAAGCCAATATTTTTTTTCCCCTCTGGCAAGTAAGCAGGAATGCCAAATAGGAACAGAATCTTTGCATTCATAAATCCATTTACTGTTGCTTGAGCTTGGAAAAAACATGTGAGCAGTACACATTAGTCTGTGAAATAAATTTAGGTCCCATATTTTTAAGAGAAAGCAGGTTGGATGTTTTTTTTAATACTCCCTTACTCTTGTGCTTATTGTATATATAACCTTTTAAGTGGAATCAGTTTTACACTGAGATAAAACTTTTTGTTTCCTTTTGCAGCAAATTATTTTCCATCACCTGAAATAACTCTGCATGAGCGTTTCTCAAAAATTCAAGTTAAAAAAGCTGCAGATGTAAATGAAACTAAGTTGAGCTCGGATCCAGAAATTCACAGGTAATGACTGATTATTGTACGCCCATATAACTCATGGGAATAAGGCTCAGAACAGATGTGGGAACATGCTGCCTGCCTCTTGGGTTTACTGTAGACTCTAGAACAGCATTTCCTGCCTAAAACAGGACTGACCCAAGCAGGTACTAGGCCAGTGCACTTTGATAGACTAGGTTGTATTAAAGCCATGACTAGCATTGTTTAAATGTGCAGGACTTTGAAAATATTTACCTACCTAACTTTGATTCTGCTGTGTCTATAGTAAGTGCCTACTGAAGTTATCACTGGAAGAATGAAAGACAGTTGTCGAGCCATTGAAATCATGGGTTGCTTCATGTCCTCAGAAATGACTGTTCTGAGGGCAGCCGGATGAAAACATATGTCTTCTTCTGCTGGCACCTGTCCAAGCAGGTGGTGCGCCCTGTCTTGTGAGCTGAGCTGAATCAATGTTAGAATGCAGTAGATCACCGGAGCCAAGTTTAAGGTTACACAGACTAGTGATTTGAGAACTACTAAGGCTTCACTGTGATGTTGTTTACAGGATATGTGTGTCCTGGGAGACTGCCACATAGATGAAAAACCACCTGGTAGCAGATTTCTTTTTCTTCCTTCAAGACACACCAGCTTTATTTCAAATTCCATTCTGTATTAATGGAATCGAGGTATCAGTGTATAACATAATTATTTAATTGTAATATGCCTTTATTATTTTAGGAGAATAGATATGTCTTTGGCCGAGCTTCAGAGTAAACAAACTATGGTATATGACTCAAAACAGGTAAGTGAATATGGTTTTTGATGGGGGATTATCTTATTGTTGACGAACTAACAGGAAAGGGAACTGGTCATTGGGAGCAAAAAAGGTAAAGTGGGTGAGGAAGGATGATTAAGACCCAGGAATCTGAAATTTACAAAGCTCTCCAAGTGATTCTAGTTTTCAGCCAGGTTGCAAAGAGAACACTGGCAAAAGACAAAAATATTCCCTAAGAGAGACAGTCCCTAAGGATTTTACAGCTTTGTAAAATTGACATAAAATTATAGTGTTTAATATTCATCCCAAAACTTCACAGTGTAAATCTTGCAGAAAGTATGTTGGATACCTTTTTTTCCCAAAGCTGTCATGTGGGATATATTTTTAAGTTGTATGTGGAATGCATGCAAAGGAACTTAGTTTCATTTGATACTGCCCTTCCGTTTACTGAAGATTATATGAAAGATTCTATGGAGTATGAACTAACAAAATAATGAAAATAATACTTTTTTTATTGTTCCCACCCCTGCCACCTCCCCCTACCCTCATTTCGTTGCTAATTAGAAAAACTATCTTAACTAGCCAAGGGAGAAGAAAACTGGCTCTTGTTTTAGAAGAAGTATATCAAGTTCTAAAAAACCTGCTAATTATTCATTGAGAGTGAAGAGTTTTTGTAGAGGAGAGATTTTAATAAATACATTTGTGATAAAATATATAAATAATTTTTTTCACATAAATGGTTACAATTTTACTGAATTTACAGAGATAGGTTAGTTTATTGAATCAATGATATTTTCAGGAAATTTCTGTTAATCAAAATACTATAATAAACTTATAGGAAATTGAAGGATTTTTTAAAATTACCTTTAATT
The DNA here is from genome assembly GCF_014754425.2 of Oryx dammah. NCBI lineage: Eukaryota > Metazoa > Chordata > Mammalia > Artiodactyla > Bovidae > Oryx > Oryx dammah. The sequence goes on from NW_024070207.1 coordinate 114,435,555, forward strand.
CACTTAACACAAAGTATTATTTGATTGTCTTTCCTTAGAGTCTTATGTCTGAAATTTTAACATAGTCACTGTCACAGTACATGCAATTTTGGATGCTTTTTCTTTTTACTTAAGCTATAATAACATTCCTTTTATGTAAAATCTCTCAACTCCCAATGACCTTTTTATAATTGAGACCTTGCAAGTTTTAGTGAACTTTTCAGTGTTTTTCCATGTTTACTTCCACATAGTCTATATCATCATAATTTAAGTGGTTGTACATTATTCCTATGACTTAAATTTACCATAAATTTTTCTTCCCTTCTCCTTTAAAATTTTTTCACACTTAAGTTACTTTCGTTTTTTGGTTATTTTTTAAATAAAACATTTTGAATGTACTTGGATAGATAGACTCTTCTTTGGTATAGAGGCCCAGAAGTCGGATTCCTGGTTCAGTGGTATGAACTCTTCTGACTGTGTTTTGTCAATTGTGTCTCAAAATACTTCTATCTGTTTATACTACCATTAACAAGATGAGTACAAGATAACTTATTTAGGACTTTAACTTAAGGTTCTTGTTCAATACAGTCTTTGTGCAACTAACAGTAATGTGAATGGTTTGTCTTCTGTCAAAATTCCTCAGACTCTGGTCAAAATAATAGATCCAAGTGACCTACGACATGACATTGAAAGAAGGAGAAAAGAACGGTTACAGAATGAAGATGAGCACATTTTTCACATAGCTAGTGCTGCAGAGAGGTAATCAGTAGATGAAAAACATCCTCTTATCAGAGAGCTTTTGGTTTTAGCATATTTTCCAGTTCTGTGTGTGTGATGGTAATTTTCACTTTAGTGTAGGAATTTAATCCTTCAAATCCATGTCATATGTTTATTAAAATGTTTCAGAGTTATTCAGTGGTCATCATGTGTTATTTCACTGAAATAATAAAAATTATGGGATAGGTGAGTATTTGAGGTCTTTGTGATGTAGAGAGAAGTGTAATAGCTTTTTTAATATCAGCAAGGAGCAAATACCAGCAAATATATGGGCTATTTGGCTCAAGCCGATTGAAACTCTGACACATTCTGCCTTTTAGATTCTGGTATTCTTTGAAGATTGCAAGATTTTATTGCTATCCTCTTTCAGAACTCTTCATGGATGTCTGTCCATGAAGCAGAGGCAGGTGTAGTAGATAATGCAGAGGAGACCTGGGTTTGAATCCTACCTCTGCCAATTTATAAACTGTTTGCTCTTGGGCAAACTTGCTTAGTTTTTGGAGCCTTTTCCTCTATAAAGTGAGAATAACCAATTTATGTTGGACAGGTTAAAAATATCACATGAACTGACACATGTGGTGTACTTAATGCCATGGGTGGCACATGGACTGTCCGTAGATGCTTGTGTCTCGTCCCCACCCTGTACCTCTTTGTAGGGCTTCTGAGCATTTTGGAGTGGTCACAGTTAATCTCTAGTTCTGAAAACTATGTAGAACTCATGGCAACTCTGGGACCCCATATGATTATGAGGTGTAATTGAACAGGACAAAATTTCCAGTTCACTCAAGGGTCCTTAAGTTATTTGGATCTCCCAGAAAGTGGGAATGTGTGAATAGAAAAGGCTGGTGCTGATTCTATTTCCACAGTCCTTAGTTTCAAAAATTAATATATTTGACTAGACTTTTAAGTCATGTCTGTGGGTAACTAGGTCAAGATACTGGAGCTTGTTTAAAACTGGAATTGATACTGACAGTAAGTTTGGGATTAATTAGAAGATAGCAAAACTGCATGTTGAGGCATATGAAATAATTGAAAATAAAATAGTTAAAATCTTGTTTCTTGGTGTGTGATCTCCAGTTTCCTTATGACATGGCATGACTGTTCTTTAGTGACACAAGCTCTGTCATGCTTTTCTTGACTCAGCAAGTGCAAGAGACTCAGGGTACCAAGAAAAAAGGGTTTTAAAACAGATTTTAGATAATCAACATATTATAAAGACCATATGAGGCTTCAGAATATATCTTTACCCTTTGAGGTGATGAAGAACTTGAGCAATGGAGTTTGACCTGAGTTCAATACCTGGCTCTGTGGATACCTAGCTATGTGACTCACCTTGGACAAGTTACTTAATCTCTGTTTTCTTCAGCTGTAAAATAGAGATAAGAATTATACTTACCTCATGGTGGTGGTGAAGATTAAGTAAAGTGATGCCTGTAAGCTGCAGCATAGCTAGTCAGCATTAAGTATTATCAATGTTAGCTTTGAGGATAGCGTTGTATGGAAAAATGTCTTCCGGCAAGATGTCTTTTGCTGGATCTGTTGAGCTATCTTATTTGTATTAGGTGGCTAGTGTGTCTTGGTGGAGCCATGAGAATTTTTTTTTAGATATTACTTACTATAAAAGTCACCCTTTCCAAGTGAACAATTCAGTAGTTTTTAGTATAATCACAAAGTTGTGCAATTGTCACCACTACTAATTTCAAAACATTTTCATCACCGCCAGAAGAAACCCTGTACAATTAGTTGTCACTCCCTATTTCTTTGTCCTTCCAGCCCCTGACAGCCAATAATCTACTTTCTGTGTGTATGGATTTGCCTATGCTTGACATAATTGCAGTTATATAATATGTTTCCTTTTGTGACTGGCTTCTTTCATGTAGTACAATGTTTTTTTATGTTCCTCCATGTTGAGCATGGACTTCCCTCGTGACTCAGTGGTAAAGAATCCACCTGCAGTGCAGGAGCCACAGGTTTGATCCCTGGCTTGGAAAAATCCCCTGGAGGAGGGCATGGTAACCCACTCCAGTTTTCTTGCCTGAAGAATCCCATGGACAGAGGAACCTGGCAGGCTGTAGTCCATAGGGTCACAAAAGAGTCGGACACAACTGAAGCGACTGAACACACACACACACGTTGAACATAAATAATCCTTTTCTGGCTGAGTAATGTTCCATTGTATGTATTCACCACATGTTTATCCATTCACTGGTTGATGGTTATTTGGATTGTTTCCACTTTTTGACTTTTGTAAATTATGATGCTGTGAACATTTGTATGCAAGTTTTAGTGTGGACATAGGTTTTCACTTCTGTATATACCTAGGATTGGAATTGCTGGTTCATATCATTACTATGTTTAACTTTTTGATGAACTGCCAGTCTGTTTCCATAGTGGGTGCACCATTTTACATTCTCACTATCAAGGTGTGAGGGTTCCATTTTCAACACATCCTCACCAACAGCTGTTATGGTTCATCTTTTAAATAAGATAATATAGAATCTTTAATCTCTCATTTTATCCTAATTCAGTTTCCTTGTTAACATAAGGAAAACTTTTTGTTTTATCCTTTTATAGAAATTCAGTTTATTGAAATTGACCTCACTAATATTTTTCTATAAACCTTTTTAATCAAGTCAGTGTATAGATTTCCATAGAAATTCAGAAGAAATGAAATATTACAAAATTATAAGTCATAGGATATAACTGTTTCTCTCCTATGCAATTTTTTTTTCCCTTAAAAGTTGTCTGTAGGCTCTGCGTCTGTGTTTGCTCACTACTGTATCCCCACTGCCTTGGGCTCAGTTCGTATTTGTTGAATGAAAGATTTTCCAAAGGTGTAGACAGGACAGAGACACTGAAATCATAATGCATTTAGATCTGGATCACTTTTTATTCCCTGATACCTTAAAGTCTTTCCCAAGCAAGCCTCACACCAGGGCATTCTGTCTCATCTCTAAGACCCTGTTGTTCTCTGTCTTTTCCTACTTTCAACTGGCTTCTTACCCTAAAGTCTCTATGTCTCCTCCTGACACACTATTTCACCCACTTGTCACCAGCATTAATAAGTTCCCTACAGTGTCACTGAGGTGTTGTGTTAGAGGGGCATGGTATGTGTGTGATAAAGCAGCTTCAAAATACTATCAGTAGACTTCAAGAGAACATCAAACTGCCTAGATTTTCTTTTTATCTAGGTGGGTTTTAGAAAACATCAGTTTTTATTTTTGCTATTGTAACAGTCTGTATCTACTGAACTAGGGTTAACTTTGTAAAGATCTTTTATTCATATATTCAACAAATATTTATATATTAATGTCTATGTTCTAGTCACTGTTCTGAGCACTGACTTAGAACACTGAATTTTGACCGTTTTAAGTATAAGATTCATTGGAACTAAGTACATTCACTGTGTTGTGCAGCCAACACCTCCAGAACTTTTTAACCTTCTCCAACAGAAACTCAATACAAATTGAACAGTAGCACCCTATCCCCCCGACTCCTAGCCCCTCATGCTTCTATTGGCATCTCTATGAATGTGCCTATTTTGAATACTTGATATATATATAAATAGAATCATGCAATAATTTTACCTTTCAGTCTGACTTATTTCACATGGCATAATGTTTTCATGCATGTTGTATCATGTGCCAGTATTTCATTAAAATAATTTATTCCTTTATAAAGCTGGATAATATTCCATTGCATGGATATGCCACATTTTTTGATGAACATGTGTCATTTTGGCTATTGTAAACCATGCTGCTGTGAAGATTGGTATTATCATATTTTTGATTATAGCCATCCTAGTGGGTTTTAGGTAGTTACTTGTAGTTTTGACTTGCATTTCCGTGATGACTAATGTTGTCAAACATTTTTTTCATGTGCTTTTGTGTGTGTCTTCTTTGAAGAAATATCTATTCAAATCCTTTGCCCATCTCTAAACTGGATTATCATATTTTTATTATTGAGGAATAAATTCTTTTTATATTCTGGATAATACCCCTTTATCAGATACGTGCTTTGTAAAGAGGATTTTTTAAAGTCCATTGTTTTGTTTAAAGTAGTAGTAGTACAGGTATGATTACTGTTAATATTTAGTATATTTCCTGTCATTTTTTTCTGGGCACATACATGTATATTTTAAATAAGTGAAATTATCCTCAGTATTTTACTTCGCCCCTTGCTCTTGACTTACTATCATATTGTGAGCATTTTGACAGAATATAAGGTTTCTTGACATTTTAAAAAATCCTATGTGGCTATTTCATGTCAGATTCCAGGATCAGAGCTGGGACTATAAAACAAGCTATTGGCAGTGTCTCCTCTGAAGAAATTGTACCTTGCTTGGTGAGAAGGCACACCAGTAGTTACAAACGCAAGGGATACTTGTGAAGACCCCAAAGTGCTATATGTAGACAGAGCAGGGGCCCCTAGTCCACTGCAGAGGGGACTGGGAAAGCTTTCTTGAAACAGGTTCAAGTGGGGCTCACTCTTGAGTTTGATCTGAGTTGGAAGGAAATTGCAGCAGAGGAACCAGTTGGGCCAGCGTGTAGAGGCAGACAATTTTGTGGTGTGTTCCAGGGGCCGTGTGGAGCTGATGTTCCCACAGTTTGGTGTGGTTGTTGGGGAGGTTAGGATGAAGCAGCTGGCCAAGGCAGCAAGGGTGTGACCAGAAGGGCCTTGGTGGTCAGTGAGGGGCGTGTCGATTTTGTCCTTGTGTCAGTGGGGTCCTGTAGCAGAGCTGCGGTGAGGCCGAGGCTGTGAGCTCTGTTTGCCACAGAGCAGGAAGGGTCTGAGGAGCACTGTGGGAGAGGCGGGATGTGACAGAAAGAGAACCCCTTGAAGGCTCTGGTAATGAGGCCAGGGGTCAGAGGAGAAGCCAGGGAAGGACCTCCCTCCTGGGTAGAGCTGGTCAGGAATAACCCTTGGGAGCCTCCAGAACTCACTTCAAAAGGAGAGGGGAGCCAGAGTACAGAGGCCCCAGCTCTACCAGTGAGAAGGCCCAAGTTGCTCACCCGCCTCTTCTCTGGAACTTAACCCACTGAGTCTGTTGGCCCAGGGAGGGCTGTCCAGTGCTGCCAAAGGCTCAAGAGCTGTGACTATTTTCCCTCAGAAAACTACAGTCTGTGTATGATTTCAAGAGTTACAGCCCTAGGAAGCCTGTCTTTGGATTCCAGATTAAGAACCCTGGTCCTCAGAATACTATTTTCCCCTGTTGCTAACTTCCAACTTGGCTAACTAACGTTCATAGAAAAATGAAGAAATGAGGGTTTTAGCCCTTGTAACTATTATTTGTAATTTTAGAAGTGATAGATAATTGAGTTTTGTTGTTGTTGTTGTTTTTTTACTGTCGTGCTGGTTTGTTTCTGAAGGGTGTAATTTGATTTCTCTTGTTTATTTGTTTGATAAACATAAACTAATAAAAGATTCTTATTTTTGCTTTCATTTTATTAGGAGTGATCAGCATTCCAGTTTTTCAGAGTCGAAGGATACTCATGTTGATGAATTCCAAAAACCTACATCTTCTGAAAAATCAAATTTGAGAAAATTTATTCAGAAACCTTCCTCGGTAAGATTGTATTCCCAACTTTTTTATTTTTGTATGTTCCATTTTCCTTCTCACATGTATCTTTAGGTACATGGACCACCAATGTTTTTCATGTTTGTAATTGTTTATTAACAAGTGTTATGATTCTGTTGTTCAATGTTAATATTCTGTTAAGGCTTATAGTTATTATGACCAAAGAAATGATCATCTCATTTGATTTAGCAGGATTTTACTGCATGTATTATAGAACTAGGTTTCTTAAACTTTTTGGAACAACTTTATTAAGGCTTATTTTGTATACCATAAAATTCATCCAGGGAAGGCATAAAATTTGATGATCTTTTATTAATTTACCAAGATGTGTGCCATCACTATAATCCAGTTTTAGAACATTTTCATCATCCTTATTAGATCCCTCAAGCCTGTTTATTTTATTCCTTGTTCCCACCCCCAGCTAACAACTAATCTACTTTCTGTTTTTAAAGATTTGCTTTTTCAAAGGGCAGCTCACAGAATGGCAGCTGCCTTCCATAAGAGCAAGCAGGTGACAGCTAGAAAGATGGAAGCAGTGTCTATTTGTAACCTAATCTCAGGAGTGATATCCCATCACTTTGACCATACTCCATTTGTAAGAAGCAAGTCACTAGATAGAGCCCACATTCAAAGGCAGTGACATAGGGGCCTGGATACTGGACTGTGGGGATGATTTGGAGCCTCATCAGAAGCCTCCTGGTACAGTCTTCCCACTGGCCCCTTCATGTACAGAATATACCTCCTCCCTCTCAAGGTCCCCCACAGTCTCATATCATTACATGTGTCTTTTTGCACTTACTCAAATATATAGACTTAGTATAAACTCAAGATGACTACTAGGAAAAGGATTTTATATGACTTTTCTTGAACTGGGGAGAGAAATAAAGATATGAAAGAGGAAAATTTGTGAAAAGTAGACTCCATAGCAAATGGAATAAATAGAAGGTTATAAGACTATTATTTTGGAAAAAGAAATCCATCTTCAGAATGGGCCCATATTCTATGTTCCCATCAAAGGCTTCAGGTTCTTTGTAGTTACAGTCTTAACACTCTGCCTTCTAGAGAAGGAAATGGCAACCACTCTAGTATTCTTGCCTGGGAAATCCCATGGACAGAGGAATCTGGTGGGCTGCAGTCCATAGCATTGCAAAAGAGTCAGACATGACTCAGTGACTAAACAACAACTATAAACATTAAAGCAACTCCTAAAATAAAAAATGTATTGATAATAAATGGAAAAATAGAGAATATAAAAATCACACACACACAACACACACACACAAACACTCTGCTTTCTGATACTTTCTTAGTCATGGCAGGAGCATCTACTTAAAGCAGGAGCCTGAGTCAGCAACACCTCCTCATACAACATTGAGAATTTATGTTCTCGGTCAGTGGGAACTTTAGCAATTCCTAGTAATAATGGGTTTGTTTCTCTTCTGGATGCCTTGAGTAAATACTAGATTTACAGTCCCATTTTCTAAAAGTCACAGACTGTGTTAATGCAGAAGTGTGTATTTTGTTAACGCTTCTCACATTCATGAATTAAACTAGCCTTTCACAAACTAGCATAGGTTACATGAAGGAAGATGTGTGTATGTTTGTACAGCTAAGCTACATGTTCTGTGTTCTTAATCCCATGCATTTAAAAATGTATATTTTGGGGGACCTTCCTGGGTGTCCTGGAGAAGGAAATGGCAACCCACTCCAGTATTCTTGCCTAGAGAATTCCATGGACAGAGGAGCCTGGTAGGCTACAGTCCATGGGACCGCAAAGAGTCAGACACAACTGAGCGACTTCATTTCACTTCACTTCCTGGGTGTCCAGTGATTAAGACTGCACTTCCAGTGTAGGGGGGGTGCTGGTTCGATCCCTGGTCAGGGAACTAAGATCCCACATGCCATGAGGCACAGCCAAAAAAAAATTGTGTATTTTTTGAATGTTGAACTTTTAAAAATAAAATTTAAAATATATTAACCCATACTAATAACTTTTTTCATGCAGAATGATACTATGCAGAGAAAAGATGCCATTACTCACAAACCATTTGAAGTTGAGGAAAACCATCAAAATACAAGAGGCTTTAGAAGACCTTTTAAGGTAGAGTGCTATTTTGCATCTAATTCCTGCTTTAGGTTTTTGCTTTAGAACATAATGTTCTAAGTGTTAGTAAATTAAAAGCTCTTTATGTGATTTTTTGAAGTAATAGCTTTAGTATTTCTGGATTATAGTTGACTGTAATCAGTTTAATGATGACCCCTTTCCTCAGAATTTGATTTTCAAATATATTTTACCTGTGGAACCCTTTTTCAAATATACATGGAAACTCAAATACATAAAACAGATCTAGATGGAGTGGCTCTTGGAGAAGGCAATGGCACCCCACTCCAGTACTCTTGCCTGGAAAATCCCATGGATGGAGGAGCCTGGTTGGCTGCAGTCCATGGGGTCGCTAAGAGTTGGACACGACTGAGCGACTTCACTTTCACTTTTCACTTTCCTGCATTGGAGAAGGAAATGGCAACCCACTCCAGTGTTCTTGCCTGGAGAATCCCAGGGATGGGGGAGCCTGGTGGGCTGCCGTCTATGGGGTCTCACAGAGTCGGACACGACTGAAGCGACTTAGCAGCAGCAGCAGCAGCAGCAGCAGATGGAGTGGCTCTAGGTGGAGAGGCAGACGGATCCTGCCCCTTTACCTCTAAGATGTAATCGCATAGTTATAGAACCTTCTCCAGGATTCACCGATTAAGAAACCCTGCCCTTAGACACACAACCCTCACAGGTCTTCCAGATCATCAGAGAAAGTCTCTGGTCCCACATGCTTTGTTAAAACATATTCATCGCATTACAATTACTTGTACAGCTATGTCTGATGTCAGTGTTACTTTTAATCAACTGACATGTTTGTTTTTCTAGAACAATTCATGCCTCAAACATGGAGTAAGAATTGCAGTGCAAAGTATTATATTTCTCTCTCCTTGCTCTCAGAAGTTGGGGTGCTTTTAAAATCCATTTTGACTGAATTTCCTACCTATGATAAATCCTTTTTTCATATTTTTTCCACTTAACAGTATCTCTTTCCCCTCCCCTAAAAAACAAAAGAAGCTGAGGGTTTTTTGGTGAAAGTAGCAGGCAGTTTGGCTAGAGCAGTTAGCTCACTAGGAGGAAGTTAGTATGAGCAGAAAGGTAGTATAAATGATCTCCAGACCATAGACTAGGAGTGTACTTGAGTGATCTTCTGTTAATACCTTGGCTCCCTAAGTCAAAATTTCTAGATTTCAAAAGATTTTTTTCAGTGGGAATAACACAATTTGTAGCCATTGCCTGGATAAAATTTTTAACTCATGGTTCATGTTCCTAAAAGCATGTGTGACATTAGGTTTTCAAAAATAAAAAATAGGGGACTTCACTGGTGGCCCAGTGGCTAAGACTCCATGCTCCCAGTGCAGAGGACCTGGGTTCAATCCCTGGTCAGGGACCTAGATCCCACATGCTGCAACTAAGAGTTCTCATGCCACAACTAAAGATTCCACATGCTGCAACTAAAAAGATCCCACATGCCATAATTAAAAGAACCTTGCCAGCAACAAAGAGTGACTGAGACCCAGCACAGCCAAATAAATAAATATTAAAAGATAATAGCTAGGGCCATAGAATATATAAACATGTTTCATACCATCTTTTAATCTGTTGAACAGTGAGGTGTAAAACTAAAAATGTAATGTCTGCATAACTCAGAGACAGTGTAGGAAGACTTTCAGATTTAAGTGTTTCCTACATGTTGCACTTCTCATTGATCATATGTACTTGATTGTAGTAATTCTTCTAAGACTTGTAAGATCTATTTCCTATTATCCATTCTCCTTAAGGGAAAATTCTTTAACATTAAAAGGAGATGAAATAATCCTTCCTAAGAAAAGGAGGTATTTCATTAAAATTTACTTTTTACATAAATTGGACTAATTCAGAGTCAGATAGTAATCACCTTATTAGATATGTAAAAATGGGAATGTAAATCACAAGATTAGCTCTTATGTATCAAGTTATAATTCTGTTTTACTTGAAATTGTTTGTAGCCTTAAGAAAATAATAGGCCTGGCATAAATACTTTTTAATTAACTCTTCTTCATTATGCATAATGTACCCATTTGTGAAATCATTGTAGAAAGAGAAATCTACTTAATTTTAAAAATTACTCCTTTGTAAGATACCAGTAGTATATTTCCCACATGAGACATACAAATACTCATTGTCCTCTATGTCTATTGTAATACTGGACAGTATACAGGCCAGGAAATGTCTTGTTAAGTATGGCTCTTATCTTGGAAATATATGCAGTAGTGGGATTTTTATGGTAAAGAAAGATTGACTCAAAATTACTGACAAGGATAAAGTAAAGAGAGTTTTTGATTCTCAAATAGATGTTGATACTTAATGTCTTCCTCCACCCATTTGGGATTTGATATATTTCACTATAAATCAGAACAATAATTCTGAAGTTTTTAAAGTTGTGCTTTTCTTAGTATAATAAATTTCAAAAATTAAAAATTTTAACTTAGTAGTTAAAATATTCATTTTATATAAAATATTTTTTAAATTATTACTACAAAATGAACTAAGAAGCTAATTTGAGGAAAACATACTTTATTACTATCATTAACCTTTTCCCTTTAAATACCTGTAATACCTAGAATTAAGGGCAGCCCTAAGTTCCAGACCTTTTGCCCTTTCTTATAGTAATAAAGTAGATTTGGAAGCTGTAGTTTTAACATTTAATTATTTTTTTCCTTTACAGACCAACTTTAGAGGTGGCAGATTTCATTTCCAACATAAATCAGACCTAGTACAGAAGAGCTTGTACATTCAGGCTAAATATCAGCGTTTACGGTTCTCTGGTCCAAGGGGATTTGTCACTAATAAATTCAGAGAAAGATTACTGAGGGGAAAAAAGGTTAGTTGGATTATTATCATTTAAAAATGTTGAGTGACTTTAGAACTCCTAAAGTATTTATGTTTAATAGATAAATTCAGTTTAAATTTCAACCTAAGAAGCAGCCTACATATCAAAGTTTTTATTGCATGATAGTTGAAGAAAAACTTAAGGGAATAATGGTAATAGATTTGTGAGACCACTTAATTTTAAAATGCCTTGGCTATTATACCTCAAATACTTTAAATATGCCAGCTGTTTGAACAGTTTACTTTAAAATTTCTGTCCTGTGGTTAATCTTTGAAATGGAAATTTGGGTAAAGACTTAGTATCTGATACATTTTAGCCTAATACAATGTGAATTTTCTAAGTACCAAAAAATATTGAATTGACTACATAAAAATGGCACATAATTACAAAATACAGTAACTTTTCTTTTTTCCCTGTTCATTTGTTTTTTTTGTGATAAAATACATATAACAGAATTTGCCATTTTAACCATTTTTATACAATTCAGTGGCACTACTTATATTCACAGCACTGTGCAACCATCATTACTATATGCTAACTCTTAAAAAGTTTCACTACTTGATAATTTGGATTGTGTACTCTTTAGTTGTGGATTGATTTTATTTAAACTTGCCGTGTTGGCATTTGAAAATGCAGCATAACTATATAAAAATAACTTTTGCAAATATTTGAAATGAGAACAATAGCATTTTACTGTTATGTGAGGCATGTTTGTCAATTTTTGACTCATTTTTGTTAATAATTTGGGGCTAATATTTTGAGAAGTAGATGTATATCTAATGTTACTATCAAATAATCTAGTTGTAGCTTTATAAATTTTCTGACCTTCAGTGTTCCCATAAATATTCATGCTGGTAAAGCCTTTACACTGAGCTTACTTAGTGATTTTAGTAAAACTTTTTTCAAAATAAGTAGAACAGTAAAATGGAGCTAACAATTGATTTTTTTATTGAAGTTTTCGAGTTGAATAGAATATCTTCTGTAACTTCTCCCACCCTTCAATTTTAACTGACTACCTTAAAAGAGGTTTTTAATTTCACTGTGTCTATCACTCTTAATGTTATGAAAGCTGTCTCTTGTTTAAAAATGTGAGAGTGACTGAAATCATTTTCCCCTCTCATACACTTCCCATATGTTGGATCAAGGTGCTGCTTCTCTTCCTGTCTCATGTGACAAGTTTCTTTGCAGCAGATCTTCTAGGCATGCGTCCCCAGTCAAAGGTGGCAGCCTGGCTGTTCTCAGGGAAGCTGGTCATTGATCCCCACTCGAGAAGGAAGGCTGAGGCAAGCCTTTTCCTCAATTGCAAGGTTGGGTTTCATGTACATAGCATGTGTTTGTCTTTTGTTAGCTCTGTGCAGAACTTTTGAGTGTTAGCTTCACTTAGCTCCATTTTTACCTGTGTTTTTTAGATGATTTTGGGCTCCTGAGTGCTCACTTGACTGTTTGCCTCAGCCTGCAGTGTCTGTATGCTCAGTGAACTTGCCCCATTTCCTCATCCTTTTCTTTGCCTCAGCTTGTTTCACTCCTGCTGGCCACCCTGTTCTTCCAGACCACATTGCCTGCCAGCTTTACTTAACAGCCTGTAGAAACCAGATATCAAGCCTTCATCTTAGGACATAACAAGTTTGTCCTAGAAAGAGCCACAACCTGCTATGGGTCTCCAATCTCTAGGGCTTAGGCTTTTTGTATGATCTAGGATATAGCAGTTGTAGTTAGGGTCCCAGGCAGCTCGTGGCTTCACCTTCTTCTTGCATTTCACTGCCAACTGAGTGCTTTAGAAGTTGTCCCCATACACTAGATTTTTTTAATAAAACAGTGTCTACTACTCTTTTTCTTGGGCCTACCATTCTGGGTACTACTTTAAAGATGTTTGTGTAGTAGCTACTTTGACATGAGCTTTTCCAGCATGGCTACTGTCAGTGCCTGCAAGCCATAGCCAGACTTTGTATAGATTTTTGTTTGAACTTAGGTCCACCTCTCTGAGCATGGCATGAAATCAAGCACTCTACTATTAGCACCCTTCTTGACAGTTGGGCTCCACACTCTCCTGAACTTTAGGGAAAGGAATGAGGCATCACAAACTGCTCTGTTTCTGTCAGGGTCTGAACTAAGGTACTTAAGACTAACTTCGCCTTAGAGATGTCCTAGTCATATTGTGCTACTCTGGAATCCCATTCCATAGTACCAACTGGTAGTTTAGACCTAGTCCTCCATTTTACCTTGACTTTCATGCCCTGCAAAAAAGAAGTGAAGTCCTGGAGTCTTTGGTTTCTTCCAGTGTTGCTTCATCCCAAGCTTTAGCATTGGAGGTTGGAGGTGGGGGGACTTTGAAGCTCCTGCCTTGGAGAGAAACCTTAGTCCAGGCAGCATCTATACCCTGCTTTGGCTTTTTTGCCCTACTAAGGAGTTCGTTATTTTCATTGTTAGAGCACCAGCTAGGTTAAGGATGCTTGGTTAATTAATTAATCTAGATGTCCTGGAGCTTCTTGATTCTGAAATTAGATATGAACCAATGTATTCACATATGTCTCAAAGTCCACCAGGAAGGTTTACAGTGATCTTGTCTGGATTCCTCACTCTCTGACCATGTTGAATTGTCAAGGTTGATCATTCATAGCTTGACGTTCTTATCATGTTCATCTGTAGTACAGTCTGGTTACTGTGCCATCAGACATGTGCTTCTTGTGTCCAGTACCAAACAGTTTCAGGGAGGAGGAGGGGAGATCCTTGATGTGCTCCTAATATATTTTGTCTATTTACCAGAACTGTCATGGCTTCCCTAAAACTACTTCAGCTTCCTAGCTGCCTACAAGGTAGTAAGATTCCAAGGCAGTGTTAGGAACATGCAAAACTAAAATGCTTCCTCCTCATTCATCATGCACTTGTTATATTAACCCAATTCTGGCACCCAAATTCCATTTTATTATGTTTCCTTTGTCTTGGATTCTGTGCTTGGGCTAGAAGATGAGGAGGTAGGAGAAGTGTCTGTTACCCCCTGGAAAGAGACTTTTATCCACTGTCATTCATAAGTGCCCCCATGAAATATTCTCTGCTCATCATAGAAAGTTTCCAGAAACTCTTGAGGGTCTGTCTGACTATGTACCAGACTAGGACGGAGAAGCTATTCAGAATTCATGAAGCCTCTTCTGGGAACATTGCCTCTGAAAAACTGCATTTGGTCAGGAAAACATGCAGCTCCTCAGCGTCCTAGACTCCAGGAGTCCCCAGGTACCTGTCAGCTCAGTGCCTACCAGAGCTCTTCCAAACGTGGATAAGAAGAGGGGAAGGAGAGAGCAGAAAGAAACACTGTGGGGAGGAAACTAGAGACTGGGATTCATGGCTTTTGGGGTTGGAAAAAAAACACAGGGGTCATGAGGTACAAAGATAGAGCAGGAACCAAGATCAGATGAATCAACAAGAACCTATTATGCTCCTGCTGTATCCCTCGATTTGAAGGATGCTGGGGCACAAAAGAAGTAATGATTGTGATGGTTGCACAACTCTGTGAATACACTAAAAACCATTGATTGTATTTTTAAATGGGTGAACTATATGGTATGTGAATTATATCTCAAGATGTTAAAAGTAAAATCACACTGCTCTTCTCCTCAGACCACTGATTTCTCCTCAGGGTCCATAGCTCTCACAGCTAGCCAGCCAGGCTAGAAACTTGTCCTCCTCACCCTCCTAATTCTTTGACTACAATTGTCCCAGGTGTTCCTATTTGTTTAACTCATCTATTGTTCCACTTCACTGCATGTCATTCCACTCTGTGGATGTCTTATTTATTTCAGCGTTTTTCAAACTTCTTTTGCTTACGTACCCTAAAAGTACAAAAAATTATCTACCTCCTTGTACATTTTTAGGTTGGTATCTAATACGTTTTTATCATAATTTTAATATTATATAGGATATAATTTATGGCATATTATAAATAGAGAATCTTAAGTAAAATTGTTACATCATCATTTTAAATCTCTTTGGTGAACCTGCACACCACAGGAATTCGATAACTAGCATTCATTTTTTAAAATATGCAGACAAGCTTTTTTAACAAGTGAGAAATACTATGTCATTCCTTTTTTTTACCTTGAATTTGGATCCCATTTGCCCCATAGACTTTTAACTTTGAAAGTCTTTTAGTGCTCAGCAAATAAAATTTGACAGATAATATTAATAGATTTCTATGACTGTCAGGTTGGATTGAATTAACATTACAGTTGATTACAATATTATAAATATATTACAGATTTTGTTAAGTAGTGATTAAACAAAAGTTTTATTGGAAATGCATTTCTTTTTTCAATTGGTTTGTGTATAGGATAGTATTGTTCAATTATCGATTCTAATGTATTTTTTCTTTTTGTAGATGTAAGTCCTGAGAAACCTTGTTTATAGGATTGTATAGATGGAAATGAAAGGACTTTTATTATAGCAGTGCCACTCAGTTCTTTGGACTCACTCTCAATTATAGGCCAGAAAATCACTTAGTGATCTGTTACCAAAAAGTATTTGAATATTCTTTTACTGACAGGTTGATTTTGTCCTCCTACAATTAAAATAAGGCAAAGAAATGGAAAGCATCTGACTTGCAGAAGTATGATCTTTATAACTAGCTACTAGGGTTGATTCTGGAGAAGGCAATGGCAACCTACTTCAGTACTCTTGCCTGGAAAATCCCATGGGCAGAGGAGCCTGGTAGGCTGCAGGCCATGGGGTCGCTAAGAGTTGGACATGACTGAGTGACTTCACTTTCACTTTTCACTTTCATGCATTGGAGAAGGAAATGGCAACCCACTCCAGTGTTCTGGCCTGGAGAATCCCAGGGACGGGGGAGCCTGATGGGCTGCCATCTATGGGGTCGCACACAGTCGGACACAACTGAAGCAACTTAGCAGCAGCAGCAGCAGGGTTGATTCACTTTCTTGACACCATCACCAGCATTTCTAGGTGCCCCTTTTTTGGGGGAGGGGCCCCAGGTAATGCAAAGTACTAAGATTCAGGATAAGAAGGTGTATCTTTCCAGTATAAAAAGGAAGGAGATCAGCCTTAACAGGCAGATTAATTATGGAAAGCAAGCACTGAGCATTTGAAGGTCTGGAAATTAATCCCCTCCAAACTGTCTGTATCCACATACACCCTGGAAAATCGTCATATACCCCTAAGAGTATGTGTTACCCCAGTTTGATTGCTGACTTAGTTAACCATGCCTCTGTTGATGACTTAAAAAAGTTAAAGTCACTCAATCATGTCCGAGTCTTTGTGACCCCATGGACTATATACAGTCACATGGAATTCTCCAGGCGAGAATACTGGAATGGGTAGTTATTTCCTTCTCCAGGGAATCTTCCCCACCTAGGAATCAAACCCAGGTCTCCTGCATTGCAGGCGCAGGATGCATTGTTGCTGTTGATGACTTAGGGATAGTTTACAGGTTTCCTTTTCTGTAAAGCAACTGAGCACATTGACATTTTGGTATCTTGCCATGGCTTCATTTTTCCTCATTTTTGTTTTCACCAGAAGCACATGAAAGGGCCTGTTTACCTATGCCTAGCTAGCACTCCACGTTATTAATCTCTATTACCCATTGTCAGTCTAATAGCAGAAAATAGTTCTCATATGCCTTTCTTCAGTTACTAATGATGTGAGCATATTTTTTATGTGTTACTGGTCATTTGTATTTCTTCCCTCAGTTTCCTTATTTCTGTGCTCTACCAGTGTTTCTGTTGAGGGTTGGTACTTTTTCTTACTGCTTTGTGGGAGCTTTTGATTTACTGAGGGCATTAACCTGTCACGCATTTTGCTGCTATTTATTTTATGTTTGTCAGCTTTTATGGTGGCTTTTACATTACCGACCTGGTAAATTTTCATGAATCTGTCAGGTCAATCCTGTATCTTTTAGATTTCATATCATGTTTGTGCTTATAAAAATACTTTACTGTGTTTCCTTTAAGTAGTTTTATGGTTAATTTTTTCAATATATAAATACTTGTTCCTTTTAGAATTTCTCTTTATGAAACAATATAAGGTCAGGATCTAATTTTTTTCCCAATGGATGCTCAGTTTTTCTAACACTGCTTATTGAGTAATTTGTCCTCCCCTCCCCAACTGGAAATGCCACCTTTGCTGTGTGTTGCATTCTTAGGTATTCCAGGGCTTTTCAGGGACTCTTTAGAGCCTCTAACTTGCTCTCTCACCTCCTGTGATTTGTTTATTCTGTCCCTTTGCTAGTAACACAGTTAATTGTCCCAAAACACAGTCTGAGTCATATCACTCTTGTGCAAACATCTTCCAAGGATTCTGTTGCCTATTAAAAAAAAAAGAGACCAGACTTGTTAGCCAGGTCCAGCTCTAAGCTGCCTTTCTAGCTACATTTTCCCATGTGCCCTCTGTTTTTGGAGCATAATATGTTTCATGTATTTTTATCTTTGTTCATGCCATTCTCTTGACTAGAAATTGCCTCCAGATCCCCATTCTTTTCTTATTAATCCCCCTCTTTCCTTTTTAAGATCCGCTGTAAAGTCTTATGAAAGCCCTCTCTTTAGCTCTTGCTTCATTTGGTCTCTAATTGTTGCTTCTTACCTTTCTATTTTCCCAAATAGTTGATCAACTCCTTGAGGATAGAGGGAACCTCATTAGTGTCATGTCTGCCCCTACTACCTTTCATAGAGTTTGTCTTTTAAAATGGAAGTGGAATGTTGAGTGGAATCTAATCACAACACACACAAACACATACACATCTATAGCTCTAAAAAGTTAGTGCACAGAAGCAGTTGTGTCAGGGGTCCCAAGAACCACCCCGGGTTCAGTGATTCACAAGGAGGAATCAGAGGATGCAGCCTGTGGTGACACTGGTAGCTGTGATGTTCAGTGGAATGCTGCACAGCACAGTCAGCACAGAGAGGTGCATGGACGAAGTTCAGAGGACAGTGGGTACAGGTTTTCAAGAGTCCCATCCCAGTGGAGTCACACAGGATGTGCCTGAGACCCCAAACAGTGAGCTGTTTGGGGGCACGCGTGAAATGTTGCCAAGCAGGGAATTTCATTAGAGACTCAGGGCCCAACGATGGTCGTGTAGGTAGCCCCCGCCAGGCACATGCCACATTCCAGACTCTGAGTCTAAAGCAGGTGTTCAGCATAGACCATGTTGTTTGCACAATTTATGCACCCATTGATGGTGAAAAGTTTCTGAAATCTAAGTTCTTAGATGCAAGCCAAAGGCCAGCTTTATAAGCAGGCCTTTCAAAGGATAGCAGTCAGGCATGCTATGTTCACTCTTTTCTGCACAGCCATATTTTTGAAGAGCTTGTTTCCACAGGTGGAAGTGCCTGAAGAGAGGCGGAAAAGATCAGGATGTTAGAGATGGTCAGGGAATATATCCTAAGTATTGTGATTTCTACTGTCTTTACCGAGGAGGGAAGTTGTAAGCTGAGTCTTGGAGAGCAGGACTTAGAAGCAGCTACAGCCAGAGATCCATTTTTGTCAGTAGAATGTAGAGTTGGATAGAAACAAGTATGCAAATTATAGAGGACCTGGAAATCTGGGTAGAAAAGAGAGGACATGAGGTGGTGGCAGCAGGATGTCTTCCTACACTGAGAAGGAGAAAACTGTCTAAGGTTGAGGGCTTAGTGGGCAGGTTCCAGGAGGAGTCAAAATGGAGGAAGACCAACAAGGAAATAACTGCAGTGACACAAGTGTCAAGTTATGAACACCTCGACGAGGGTGGTGCTCATATGTCTAGTTCAGCATTCTACTTAACATAGGTTTTCAAATAACTGGAAGAACGTAGGGATCAATCTGAGAGTGAGTGTAGAAGAAGCCATGTCAGGGGTGAAGGTGATGCAGATAATTACACATTTTTACAAACAAACTATTTAAGTTGAAGTTTTTCAGAATTATTACAGTTAATGTTTATTTTTAAAGTTGTTAGTAGGCAACAGATATTTTATTTGAAGATCAATGTAAATGCTATTTATATTATATAATGAGTAAAGAAATAGGATACAGTGAACTCTGGCTCTATTTAAAGGAATGATGTTGACAAGAATTATGTATGTATTTTGAACATTTCATTAATCAAAATAGAAGAATTTTCTATCAGTACTGTTTTTGTTTGGAAGTAGACGTTTCCATATGGATATAAGTGCCAAAAAATAAATAAACTTTTAAATTTCTTTCAGTTTTAATAATATAAGATCCTAGTTAAAAGGTAAGGCTATATGTATTAATAAGTTTTTTAATGTCCCAGAAAAACATGCCATTCTACCATTTTTGCTCTTTTATTAATTGCATGGTCCTGTGTCCAGTTTGTGGTTGGTAATTTAATATTTTGCATAGCATCACAGTATAGAATTCACATTTGTTAAGTCGTAGTCTTATTGTTATTGTGAATTCCTTTTCCTGTGTTTATTGAAACCATATATCTTCGTACAATGTAGGTAACCATCCAAAAGCAAGAAAGCTTTAACCCCTCTAATAGCTTTCTTTGCTGTTATCAGTCAAGCTAGAAGAGTCCATATAGTTTTAGAATTAGATACCATATGATGACAAAGATAAAGGTTGTGTACGTGTCACATTGGGGTCTGTTTTTGAGGGACTAAGGTTTAAGAGTCTTGATTTTTCTGTCAGGGATGTCCCCAGTGAAACTCCCCCAAGTAGCAAAATGCTGTTTTCATTAACTTACTAATACTAACCTATTGAGTGCCATATATTTTCTTTGTCCTACTGACACCATTTGATAGCCGCTTTGATGTGTTTTGTTGTTACTTTCTGTCTTTGGGAATATATATATACATATATATATGTGTGTGTGTGTATATATATATATATATATATATATATATATATATATAGCTTTGTGGGGATCTTGAGTACAAGTGGTAATATATTAATTAAAATATTTTGAAAATTGGAGTGTAAACAAAATTCTAGCTCAGATGTTTGAACCGACAATTCTTTTGAAGACCGTATTTCTCCTGTTTTCTCTCAATAGGAATATACAAACATTGACCCAGCAATCTAATTGGAAATTGTTATAAATGGAAACGACACTACAGGACGATATTTGGGAGCATCTTTTTATCAAGAGTTAGAATTGGCACTAAAGCACTAATACTGTAACTTTCTTGATAAAATAATTTTATTTTTCTGTAGTGGAATGCTGCAACTTTTTTACACTTAACAATTGCTTTTAAATTACAGTATTCAATTTAAAAGTTGTATTAACTACAGCTTCTTTTGCAAAAAGTCTCAAAGGGGCATTATTTGTTGATGCATTTTTCTCTGAGCATGGTTTCATAGAGAACTGAGTTATATCCAGACATTTCTATGTTGAAAGTTTTGCTTATGAAATAAAACAAAGTATGAATTATATAGTGTCTGTACATGAAAGAACTTTAAACAGTGGCCTTACATAGCAATTTTTATATCAGATTTTTCTTTTTCTGATGACATTTTGGCTTACAACTTGAAGTTTTCTTAAGCTTCTGAAGATCGAGGTCTATATACTTCATACATTTCATATTATGACATAAGAAAGCGCAAAAAAGGTGCTTCAAATTTTCCATCAGGTAGTTATGAGTGCACTGAATTTTTAGTAATTGGTTCATTCAGTTATTTTTCCACAACTATTTGTTCTTTTCCAGTTTCAAAATGCTATTGTAAAAAATACATGAAGGTTTTATAATCTATATATTCCATCTTACTTTCCCTCAGGGTAAGCTTGTGCGTATCATATTTTTAAAGGCTTTTAAAAAATTGACAGACAAAAATCTCATATTTGGAAATTGTACTTTACTACAGCATTACACATTTTGCAAGCACATATTATAAAGTGTTTATTTTCAGTTCAGTTGTATTGAGTACCTACTATGTGTAAGATAACATTGATGGGACTTTCAATGACATTTTAAGTCTCAATATCTTGTTTCTTTGTTTTCTGTGTTCTGCTTAATAATAATATACATTCCCACTTACATTTTTGTCAAATGTTTAATTGTAATGAAATAAAATACTATTGATCCTTCTGCTTGAAGCAATTACTTGCCAGTTTGTGAGAACATTAATTTCGTATGAGAATTACAGCCCTAGGTATGACCTGTTGATGTTTAAACCACTGCTCTGTACTTACAAAAACCAAACATAATATACTAAAGGTTGAGAGAAAAATTGGCATTCCTGGTTGAGCATCTCCTGGTCACATTTCTTTCTTACTGGTTTCACAGACCTTAAGAGGCACTATTCTGTTGGTGGTTTTGTTGCTTTTAAAATCTGATCAGTTGGCGAAATCTGGGTGAAGCGTACATAGGATCTCTGGATTATTTTTTATATCTACATGTAAAGTCAATATAAATTTCAGTTTTTAAAAGATCAGCCATAATCTTATCATAGAAAACTACTATAAATATTTTGGAGGATATATTTTTTCAATTAGAAAAACTATTAATTATGTAGATACATAATATGGACCATATTTTATCCAATAAACCCTACATTTTTCAGTGGTTTTTAGAAAAAGGTTGGGGATAGTTTCAGGTGGAAGGAAGGAGGAAAAAGTAAAGCAGGATTAGAAACTCTCCTTTTCTATTATCTAGCAAACTCAATAACTGGCAACCACAGATTCGCCAGCAGCAACCAAGCAAGGAAACAGGGAAGATGCCAGTGCAGCAGGGCATGGCGTGACTTGCAGCTCCCCCCACCCCTTGAGTAGTACTGAGCAAAGAAACTGGAGTGATAGGGAGCCCCAGTATGGATGGAGGGACTGATGCGGCGACCAGGTCATGTGGAGGAGACTCAAGGAAAATCCTTGGGAAGGTGAGGGCTTGCTACTGTCTCAGGACCTCAGGGAAAGGGGAAAGATTCACCAGGACAAGGCACTCTCCAGGTTGCAAAGTAGCTTGGGGAAGCCAGAGCCCACAGAGTAAGATACACCTGTGGGTCCAGTGAGCACCAGTTCTGGACACTTAATGGGAACCCAGACAAGAGAGGATACCAGGTTCCCCAGCAAAGTCCTGCCTAAAGGAATGGTTATTATTACTAGCTCTGAATCCAATAAAATAACACAACTAAGATTTTAAAACCGAGGAATCAGAGTTGTAGAAGAGAATGTTAATGTTATAAATCTTGACAGAAATGAATCAGTTGGGACATGGTGGGGGTGGGGTGAGGTGGTGTGGGGGAAAAATGGGATGAAGACTAAGAACCAACCACTTCATCTTTCATGAGCAGGTGTCATGTCAAGTTATAGTATCTAACATTGTGATATAAAGTAGAAAAAAAATCTTATTTTTCAGTCTTTTTCTTGACCTAATGCAGTGGTTCTCAAAGCATCATTCCCCAACCAACAACATCAGCATCACCCATGAACTTGTTAGAAATGCAGATTTCTGGCTGCACTGCCAACCTGCTGGATCAGAAACCTTGGGGATGGCCCAGCAGTCTGTTTGAATAACCCCTCTAGGGGATTTGGATGCTCGCTCAAGTTTGAGAATCACTGACTTAGTGCTTTTAGGAACCTAGCAGCCCTTGTATTTATCAGAAGTTCATCAATACCTTCAATTTCATTTCTAATTTTTTTTCTGTAGCATTCAAATAACTGAAACTTTTAAAAATAGCCAGTTTTAACCATCAGTCCTGTTTGTGCATGGATAGAGAGAGGTCAGGACACATGCCCACCCACTGTTAACTCAGATGATTTTTGTAAGTGGTGGGATTATAAGTGATTCTTTGTGCTTTTCTGTATTCTGGTTGAATATAATGAATGTTGTATCATTTTTATAAAAGGAAGCCATTTTTTTAAGTAATATTTCATCCTATCCATTTTATATCTGTTACTAAAAATTTATAGAAATAGGTTTTACTTCCAAGGGCTACCCTATTTCTCCTTAGTCCAGAGGGGTTTGCTCCTTGTGTCCTTCCCACATCATCAAATGTGGATAAACATATTTATGTGTTGCATTAGCTTTTAATAAATTGATTTATAATATTTGATATAATTATATATAATTTAAATTCATTTAGAATAGTATATAAAAGGAAGAAAAATTCATTCAACAGTCACACTGCTCATATATATTTAGTGTAAACTAACTTTTGCTATTTTTTATTAGTCTTTTTCTGAGCTTTATCATTTTGGTAGTTGAGATAATACTTTATGTATATTCAGCCTTTGTAGATAGTCACACACATGTTTAAAATGTGTTTGCAGTTTGTATGACATTCAACTTTACATATTTTAGAGGACAAGGAGAATCCTGTTCCCAAAAAGCAAAAAATGTTTTCTAAAACCCTGAATTATTAACATTAAGAGAGCATATTTGTTTTTGCTATACATATCATTTATGATATTAAAAGCCAGATTAAATTTTACAGGTAATTTTCTGAAGCAAATTCTTACCTCAAATTCAAATCCCTTCTAATGATACTTAATATTTCATAAAGAAGAAATTGACTCCAATGTTGTGAAGCTCTTGGTGATGAGAATTTTCTGCAAAGGATTGCAGAGAATACAGTGTGACTTATTTAATGGTCTCTTAAGGACTATGGTGAAAAAATGCCCAGAAGTTCCTCAATAAGTTAAACATGGAATTGCCATAGGATGCAGCAGTTTCACTCTTAGGTATATACCCACGAAAACTGAAAGCAGAGACTTAAAAACTTGTACTCAATGGCATTTTTTGCAAAAGCCAAAAGGTGGAAACAATCCAAGTATCCATCGACAGATGACTAGTTAAACAAAATCTGGTCTATCCAGACCATGGAATCTTATTATATAGCCATAAGAAGGAATAAAGTGTTGATACATGCTACCCCATGCGTGAGTCTTGTCAACATTATGCTTAGTGAATAAGCCACAAAATAACAAATATATGATTCTATTTATATGAAATACCTAGAATAGATAGGAAGTAATTATGCTTTCTATTTTAAAAATTTCTCCATTGCTTTGGCTCCTACTCCTGCATATGTGAATATTTCTAACCTCCAGGAAATTTAGAATTTTGCCTTTTTTCTCTGATATTCTGAAAGTTATCAATGATGGGTCTACGATGGGTCTTTTCTATGGCTCCTTGTTTATCTGAGTTTCTGCTGAGCTCCTTCTGCCTGGAGATTTAGGTCTTTCCATTCTATGATAATTTTCACCTTCCACCATCTCTCTCTTTTGAAGCTCTGTCCTTACCTCCCAACCCTCAGGGCAGCACCTGGCAGCATCCTTATTCATTTGGTTTTTTGAATAGGCACAATATTAACATACTTCCACAGATCAAAACTATATTAAAATGTAGATAACCAACTTCTGGCTTCTGCCTGTGTTTTTGATAAAGACAAGCAGATACATGTCTGTTTTCTTATTTCTTTCTTATGCAGAAGGAAGTATCTTTTATGTCGTCTTCTGCACTTTTGCTCTTTTCACTTAAGAAATCCTAGAAGTCACTCCATGTCATTTTGTGAGGTTGTTCTCCTCCTGTACAGCTACACATCCTCCACTTGTCCCTGTGCTCTTATGTTTAGACATTTGGGTAGTTTCTGATATTTGGCAATTACAAATAATGCTGTAATCAATAAACTTGTGCATATTTAGTTTCATTTTGTTGGAGGTGAATCTTCAGGGTAGATTCTAAGAAGTGAGATTGTTGGGCAGAAGGGTAAACTGTATGTGCAGTATTCCTAGATACTGCCAGCTCTTCTCCATAGGAGTTGTACCAGTTGGAATTTCCTCCAGCAATGCTGGAGACAGCCTCTTTTCCCACTGGCCTGTGGCATGTATTGACAAGGTTTTGAACTTTTGCCAATCTGACCCATGGAAAATGCTATATCAGTGTTGTTTTAATTTGCATTTCAACCAGAGATATTTTAATTAGAAATACAGTTGATTTACAGTATTAGTTTCAAGTGTGTAGCCTAGTTATTCAATGTTTTTATAGATTATACTATATTTAAAGTTATTACAAAATAATAGCTTTGTTTCCCTGTGTTGCTAATTTATTTTATACATAGTAATTTGTATGTATCTCAATTCTCTCCCCGTATCTCCCTACTTCCTCTCTCCACTGGTAACCACACTAGTTTGTTCTCTCTGTCTTTCAGCCTGTTTCTGTTTTGTTTTGGGGCAGATTTGATCATCAGGTACCAAAACACATTTTACAGATTCTCAATTTGGTATTCTGCAAACCACTTCAGTATTCTTGCCTTAAGAACCCCATGAACTGTATGAAAAGGCAAAAAGAGGACACTGAATGATGAACTCCCCAGGTCAGTAGGTGCCCAATATGCTACTGGAGATCAGTGGAGAAATAACTCCAGAAAGAATGAAGGGATGGAGCCAAAGCAAAAACAATACCCAGTTGTGGATACGATGGTGATAGAAGCTAGGTCCGATGCTGTAAAGAGCAGTATTGCATAGGAACCTGGAATGTTAGGTCCATGAAGCAAGGCAAATTGAAAGTGGTCAAACAGGAGATGGCAAGAGTAAACATTGGCATTCTAGGAATCAGTGAACTAAAATGGACTGGAATGGGTGAATTTAACTCAAATGACCATTATATCTACTACTGCGGGCAGGAATCCCTTAGAAGAAATGGAATCACCATCATACTCCTAAACACAGTAGTTGGATGCAATCTCTGAAACAACAGAATGATCTCTTCGTTTCCAAGGCAAACCATTTAATATCACAGTAATCCAAGTCTATGCCCTGGCCAGTAATGCTGAAGAAGCTGAAGTTGAATGGCTCTTAGAAGATCGACAAGACCTTCTGAACTAACACCTAAAACTGGAATGCAAAAGTAGGAAGTGAAGAAACACCTGGAGTAACAGGCAAATTTGGCCTTGGACTACAGAAAAAAGCAGGGCAAAGGCTAATAGACTTTTGCCAAGAGAATGCACTGGTCATAGCAAACACCCTCTTCCAACAACACAAGAGAAGACTCTACACATGGACATCACTAGATGGTCAACACCGAAATCAGATTGATTATATTCTTTGCAGCCAAAGATGTAGAAGTCTATACAGTCAGCAAAAAACAAGACCGGGAGCTGACGGTGGCTCAGATCATGAACTCCTTATTGCCAAACTCAGACTTAAATTGGAGAAAGTAGGGAAAACCACTAGACCATTCAGATATGACCTAAATCAAATCCCTTATGATTACACGGAAGTGAGAAATAGATTTAAGGGACTAGATCTGATAGACAGAGTGCCTGATGGTCTATGGACAGAGGTTCATGACATTGTATAGGAGACAGGGATCAAGACCATCCCCAAGAAAAAGAAATGCAAAAAGGCAAAATGGCTGTCTAAGGAGGCCTTACAAATAGCTATAAAAAGAAGAGAAGTGAAAAGCAAATTAGAAAAGGAAAGATATAAGCATCTGAATGCAGAGTTCCAAAGAATAGCAAGGAGAGATAAGAAAGCCTTCCTCAGTGACCAATGCAAAGAAATAGACGAAAACAATAGAATGGGAAAAACTAGAGATCTCTTCAAGAAAATCTGAGATACCAAGGGAACATTTCATGCAAAGATGGGCACAATAAAGGACAGAAATGGTATGGACCTAACAGAAGCAGAAGATATTAAGAAGAGGTGGCAAGAATACACAGAAGAACTGTACAAAAAAGATCTTAATGACCCAAATAACCACGATGGTATGATCACTCACCTAGCGCCAGACATCCTGGAACGCAAAGTCAAGTGGGCCTTTGGAAGAATCACTACAAACAAAGCTAGTGGAGGTGATGGAATTTCAGCTGAGCTATTTCAGATCCTAAAAGATGATGATATGAATGTGCAGCACTCAATATGCCAGCAAATTTGGAAAACTCAGCAGTGGCCACAGGACTGGAAAAAGTCAGTTTTCATTTCAATCCCAAAGACAGGCAATGCCAAAGAATGCTCAAACTACCCCACAATTGTACTCATCTCACATGCTAATAAAGTAATGCTCAAAATTCTTCAGTCCAGGCTTCAGCAATACGTGAACTGTGAACTTCCAGATGTTCAAGCTGGTTTTAGAAAAGGCAGAGAAACCAGAGATCAAATTGTCAACATCTGCTGGATCATCAAAAGAAGCAAAAGAGAGTTCCACAAAAACATCTATTTCTGCTTTATTGACTATGCCAAAGCCTTTGTGTGGATCACAATAAACTGGAAAATTCTGAAAGAGATGGGAATACCAGACCACCTGACCTGTCTCTTGAGAAACCTGTATGCAGGTCAGGAAGCAACGGTTAGAACTGGACATGGAACAACAGACTGGTTCCAAACAGGAAAAGGAGTACCTCAAGGCTGTATATTGTCACCCTGCTTATTTAACTTATATGCAGAGTATATCATGAGAAACACTGGGCTGGAAGAAACACAAGCTGGAATCAAGATTGCTGGAAGAAATATCAATAACCTCAGATATGCAGATGACACCACCCTTATGGCAGAAAGTGAAGAGGAACTAAAAAGCCTCTTGATGAAAGTGAAGAGGAGAGTGACAAAGTTGGCTTAAAGCTCAACATTCAGAAAACGAAGATCATGGCATCTGGTCCCATCACTTCATGGGAAATAGATGGGGAAACAGTGGAAACAGTGGCTATTTTTCTGGGCTCCAAAATCACTGTAGATGGTGATTGCAGCCATGAAATTAAAAGATGCTTACTCCTTGGAAGGAAAGTTATGACCAACCTAGACAGCGTATTAAAAAGCAGAGACATTATTTTGCCAACAAAGGTCTGTCTAGTCAAGGCTATGGTTTTTCCAGTGGTCATGTATGGATGTGAGAGTTGGACTATAAAGCAAGCTGAGCACGAAGAATTGATGCTTTTGAATTGTGGTGTTGGAGAAGACTCTTGAGAGTCCCTTGAACTGCAAGGAGATCCAACCAGTCCATTCTAAAGGAGATCAGTCCTGGTGTTCACTGGAAGGACTGATGTTGAAGC
Source organism: Oryx dammah (assembly GCF_014754425.2). Taxonomy (NCBI): domain Eukaryota; kingdom Metazoa; phylum Chordata; class Mammalia; order Artiodactyla; family Bovidae; genus Oryx; species Oryx dammah. The sequence goes on from NW_024070207.1 coordinate 114,463,773, forward strand.
CGAAACTCCAATACTTTAGCCACCTGATGCGAAAAGCTGATTCATTTGAAAAGACCTTGATGCTGGGAAAGATTGAGGGTGGGAGGAGAAGGGGATGACAGAGGATGAGATGGTTGGATGGCCTCACCGACTCAATGGACATGAGTTTGGGTAAACTGCTGGAGTTGGTGATGGACAGTGAGGCCTGGCATGCTGCGATTCATGGGGTCACAAAGAGTTGGACATGACTGAGCAACTGAACTCAGAAAACTCTGGGGGAATAGTTTTCATCCTTGAAAAATTTTAGCACCCATGCCACCCAAATGGACAGAGATGACTTCTGAGCCTTTCTAGTTTTTTTTTTTTCGTGCAATTTGGTCTCTTCCTGTTCATGTTTTAGCTAGCGGGAACTATTCTAAAGCTTTCTTTTTTTTTTTTTGAACAATTCTAAAGCTTTCTTGCCCCACCTAATGGGCAAGGGAGGAAATTGAGCTGCCTTTTTTGATTGCTGCCTAAAAACCAGTTGAGATTCAGCGCCTCCTAAGATGTCCTAGCCTGCTGCTGCTAAACCGCTTCAGTCGTGTCTGACTCTGTGCGACCCATAGACGGCAGCCCACCAGACTCCCCCATCCCTGGGATTCTCCAGGCAAGAACACTGGAGTGGGTTGCCATTGCCTTCTCCAATGCACGAAAGTGAAAAGTGAAAGTGTAGTCGCTCAGTCGTGTCGGACTCTTCGAGACCCCATGGAGTGCAGCCTACCAGGCTCCTCCGTCCATGGGTTTTCCAGGCAAGAGTACTGGAGTGGGGTGCCATTGCCTTCTCCTAGCCTAGCAGTAGTAATGCATGAGTTTTCGGTTGTGTCTGACTCTGTGACCCTATGGATTGTAGCCCGCAGGTTCATCTGTCCATGGAATTTCCCAGGCAAGAACACTGGAGTGTGTTGCCATTTCCTTCTCCAAGGGAGCAGACCTTAGCACAAAATAAGATTTGAAAGAGAACAAGATATGGAGATTTATAGTCATGGCTTCAACATACTCCTAGAGCATGGATAGCTGCTGCTGCTGCTGCTGCTAAGTCACTTCAGTCGTGTCTGACTCTGTGCAACCCCATAGACGGCAGCCCACCAGGCTCCCCCGTCCCTGGGATTCTCCAGGCAAGAACACTGGAGTGGGTTGCCATTTCCTTCTCCAATGCATGAAAGTAAAAAGTGAAAGTGAAGTTGCTCTTAAAGACTGTTAATTAATAAGGGTTGTTGACATTTTTTCTTAGCCGTGCTAGTTGCTACTTGTGTAATCTTTGGTCACTATAGCTGTTGCTATAGTTAGCCTCTGAAGCCTCAGATGCTCATTTTAAAAAGTTATTTATGCAAAATGAAAATAACTTTTTTTACTAGTTATAAGAGTAATACACACTTGAGGGGAGGAAATATCCTAGAAAGTAGGAGAAAACATAAAGAGAAAAATTAAAATTGCATTCCCACCACTCAGTGGTAACCAGAGTTAACAGTTTGGTCTCAATCCTGTGGGCCTTAGGCACATATATACCCACTGTGCATGCACACACATGCTCACACATTCACATTTTCCTACTCTCTCTCTCCCTATATAAACTCACACACACACACATATATGTACACATATATATACATAACAAAAAATTTTTTCTACACATAATACACTTTTTAAAAATTTGATAGTTGTGAACTTACCATTTTGTATTTTTTTTTGTTCACTACAGTCAACATCTTTTTGTATTCATCATAAAGCTCTATAGCATGATAGTTAACTGCTACATAATCGTCTTTTTATATGTGTGTGCATGCTAAGTCACTTCAGTGGTGTTAAACTCTTTGTGTCCCTATGGACTGTAGCCTGCCAGGCTCCACTGTTCATGGGATTCTTCAGGCAAGAATACGGGAGTGGGTTGCTATGTCCTTCTCAAAATATTGTTCTGGTAAGGAGCCCACCAAGCTCCTAAGTCCATGGAATTCTCCAGGCAAGAATACTGGAGTGGGTAGCTATTCCCTTCTCCTGGGAATTTTCTTTACCCAGGATCTAAACCAGGCCTACTGCATTGCAGGTGGATTCTTTACTGTTCAGTTCAGTTCAGTTCAGTTCAGCTGCTCAGTCATGCCCAACTCTTTGTGACCCCATGGACTGCAGCACTCCAAGCTTCCCTGTCCATCCGGTACATCTTTACCGTTGCTGTACCTTAAACCTTTTTATCATGAAAGTGTATTTTTTATAATTTTTCAGTGTAATGAACAATGTCTGTGAACATAAATTTTTATACACCATGACTTTTCCACTAGCATTAATTTCTAGGAGGAGAATTGTTGGGTCAAAGAGTACATGTTTTAAAAAATATTTTTATTAAAGTAACACAGGCACATTGGGGTAAGCCGAATAAAGCCACTCCACTAAATACATCCATGTCCTCACCCCTGGAACTAGGAACTAGGAACCTGGAACTAGTTTCCTTCCCTTGCAAAATCCCTTAGGAATTTTGCAGGTGTGATGAATGAAGTTAATGCTCTTGCACTAGAAAAAGTGTTCTGGATTACCTAGGTGGGCCCAGTATAATCACAAAGGTTGTAGCAAAATGGGGAGAGAAGATAGTCCCAGAAGGAGCTGAGATGTTGGGAGCAGAATTCAGAGAGATGTAACTGCTGATGGGAAAAGGGCCACAAACTCCCAAACACCCACAGCATTGAGTCACTAGAACTGGAAAAGTTAGGGAAATGGATTCTCATGTAGAGCCTCTGGAGGGAGTTCAGCCCAGTGACATTCATTTTGGACTTCTAACCTCCAGAATGGTAAGATAATTAGTTTGTGTTGCTTTACGCTCCTCCATTCATGGTACTTTGTTACAGGATGACGGGAAAGTGGTATACACACAAACAAGTGTTCTAAATAAAATAAGGCTTCTCTTGCCTTATTTTGAGAGTTGAGGGAGTGGACCTCGACTCTCTTCCCTTGTATTCCTCAGTTCCACTCCCCAGGGAGATTCACTTTCAAACTCAACTCTTTCTTCTGGATTTCCCTCCCTATATCTAAATAACATGTAGTGGAGGTGATGGAATTCCAGTTGAGCTGTTTCAAATCCTGAAAGATGATGCTGTGAAAGTGCTGCACTCAATATGCCAGCAAATTTGGAAAACTCAGCAGTGGCCACAGGACTGGAAAAGGTCGTTTTCATTCCAACCAAAGAAAGGCAATGCCAAAGAATGCTCAAACTACCGCACAGTTGCACTCATCTCACATGCTAGTAAAGTAATGCTCAAAATTCTCCAAGCCAGGCTTCAGCAATACGTGAACCGTGAACTTCCAGATGTTCAAGCTGGTTTTAGAAAAGGCAGAGGAACCAGAGATCAAATTGCCATCCACTGGATCATGGAAAAAGCAAGAGAGTTCCAGAAAAACATCTATTTCTGCTTTATTGACTATGCCAAAGCCTTTGACTATGTGGATCACAGTAAACCGGGGAATTCTGAAAGAGATGGGAATACCAGACCACCTGACCTGCCTCTTGAGAAATCTTTATGCAGATCAGGAAGCAATGGTTAGAACTGGACATGGAAGAACAGACTGGTTCCAAATAGGAAAAGGAGTACGTCAAGGCTGTATATTGTCACCCTGCTTATTTAACTTATATGCAGAGTACATCATGAGAAACGCTGGACTGGAAGAAGCACAAGCTGGAATCAAGATTGCTGGGAGAAATATCAATAACCTCAGATATGCAGATGACACCACCCTTATGGCAGAAAGTAAAGAGGAACTAAAAAGCCTCTTGATGAAAGTGAAAGAGGAGAGCAAAAAAGTTGGCTTAAAACTCAACATTCAGAAAACGAAGATCATGGCATCTGGTCCCATCACTTCATGGGAAATAGACGGGGAAACAGTGGAAACAGTGTCAGACTTTATTTTTTTGGGCTCCAAAATCACTGCAGATGGTGACTGCAGCCATGAAATTAAAAGACATTTACTCCTTGGAAGAAAAGTTATGACCAACCTAGATAGCATATTCAAAAGCAGAGACATTACTTTGCCAATGAAGGTCCGTCTAGTCAAGGCTATGGTTTTTCCTGTGGTCATGTATGGATGTGAGAGTTGGACTGTGAAGAAGGCTGAGCGCCGAAGAATTGATGCTTTTGAACTGTGGTGTTGGAGAAGACTCTTGAGAGTCCCTTGGACTGCAAGGAGATCCAACCAGTCCATTCTGAAGGAGATCAACCCTGGGATTTCTTTGGAAGGAATGATGCTGAAGCTGAAACTCCAGTACTTTGGCCACCTCATGCGAAGAGTTGACTCATTGGAAAAGACTCTGATGCTGGGAGGGATTGGGGGCAGGAGAAGAAGGGGACGACAGAGGATGAGATGGCTGGATGGCATCACGGACTTGATGGACATGAATCTGAGTGAACTCCGGGAGGTGGTGATGAACAGGGAGGCCTGGCGTGCTGCGATTCATGGGGTCGCAAAGAGTCGGACACGACTAAGTGACTGAACTGAACTGAACTGAACTGAACTGAACTGATAGTGCTATGTCTTGACTTATTAGTTTTAGGCACTATCTCTGGAGCTCCTCTTAGAATCACTTCCATTATTCTCCCAAACTTCTCTCCCAAAGTCTTCCACTATATCATATTTTTTTTGTTAATATTTATTGCTTTACAGTAAATGACCAGTTAAATAGTGTTCCAGGTAGTTTATACTATAGGTTTTTTTTTCGTACAATTTATTGTTTTTCCTGATGTTAATAGGTGTCTTGATTTTCTTACTTGCTTAGTTCTGAGGCACTCATTCAAATCTTCCTTATTTCCTATTGCTGCTATCATAAGGCCAGAAGTCTAAAATGTGTCTCACTGGGCTAACATCAAGGTGTTGGCAGGACCACATTCCTTCTGGAAGCTCTAGGAGAAAAGTTATCCCCTTGTTTTTCCAGTTTTTAGAGGTTGCCTGCATTCTCTGACCCCTTCCATCTTCCAAGTTGGAAACAGCTGGTCCCATCTTTCTCTTTTTTCCTTTTTTTTTTTTTGCTGCCTCCCTGCTGCATATTTAAGGAGCTTTGGGATTACACTGGGTTTACCTGGATAATCCAGCCTCCTTGCCGCTTCCCAAGGTTGGCTGCAACCTTAATTTCTCTTTTCCATCTAACCTAACATATTCAGAGGTTCCAGGGATTAGGACATGGGCATCTTTGGGGGGGCATTATTTTGTCCACCATGTCCTCCACCAGGTTTGCTCATGATTATCAATAACATGTTGCACAAACTCCCTCCTCAAGCTCTCCATGCTGTTTCACCTAAACTGATTGCCCTGTGGTCTCGTCACACAGCGTCATCCAGGAACCATCCTGTTGCTGTTGTCTTCGGTGGCACCCCTAGTTTCCTAGGTCTTGTGTCTTCTGTGTTCTTAGTGTACTCCTTTCTCTGCTGGGGCACATCTTCTCAATGCTTCTGAAGGAAGAGTACATGGGAGGCATGCATTTGGAGTCCTCACATGTCTGCAAATGTCATTCTTCACATTCATACTTGATAGATGGTTTGGTTGAGTGTAGAATTCTAGGTTGAGGGTCAATAACTCAGAATTTGGAAGATATTGTTCCATTATCTTCCAACTTCTGGAAACCTTATTGAGATGTCTCATACTGTCCTGATCCCCAATCCCTTTGTTAGACAACTTGCTGCTTCTCTGTGGAAGCTTTTAGGATTATCCCTGCTGTTCTGAATTTCATGAGGCTATATCTTTGTGTGAATCTTTTTTTATTCATTGTCCTGGACACTTGGTGGGCCCTTTCCATGCAGAGACAATTGTCCTTCATTTTAGGGACATTTTCTTGTATTATTAATTGCAGTTTTTCCATTTATTTGCTTACTTTTTTCCTGGACTACGTATAAGTTGGATACTTGACCTTCTGGAATGATCCTCTATATTTCACACCCTTCCTGTTCTGTTTTCCACTTCACTGTCTTTTATTTTACCTCCTGGGAGATATCCTTGACTTTATACAACAGCTCTTTTATTTAGTTTTTAAAATTTTGGCTATCATATTCTGTATTTCCAAGATCTCTCTCATTCTTTGATTGCAACAACTTTGCTTCCTCTTCTTCCTGCTTCTTCTCACTCTCTCTTATCTCCCTCTTTGTCTCTGTTTTTATCTGTGACCTGGATGCATAGTCTCTTCACATTCTGAAATTTTTTTAGTGTTTGGGGGTTTTTTGGTCCTTGTATAGTATTTATTTTATTTTATTAAAATTCTTAAATTGAGCTAACAACAGTTTCTAGCATTACAGAAGTTTCATTCGTACAACATTATGTTTTGACTGGTGTATAACCCTACAGCATGCTCTGTGGGCCACCATATAGTTGACCCCCTTTACCTATTTCACCCTCCCTGCTCCCACTCTGGTAATCACTCTTCTGTTTTCTGTATCTAAGTGGCTCTTTTGGTTTGGTTTGTTGACTTTTTTTGTTTTTCTGTTTGTTTTTTAGATGCCACATATGAGTGCAATCATACTGTATTTGTTTTTCTCTGTCTGATTTATTTCATGTAGCATAATACCCTCAGGGTCCCATTCATGTTGTCACAAATGGCAAGATTTCATTCTTTATTTGGCTGAATAGTATTCCATTGTGTATATATAACATGTCTTCTTTATCCATTCATTTGTTAATGGACACTTAGGTTCTTTCAACGTTTTAGTGTTTGGTTTTTGATGAAGTCTTCTTTTGTTCCCTATATGCTTATCTTTTCCCCTTAGTTTCTTTCTTTTTTTGGTATTTTTTGATACTTCCTTCACAATGGAAATATTTCTCAAATGTCTGGTAATCTTTGATGGTTGGTACTGAACACCAAGGTGCCTACAAGCCTTTTGGCCATCCTGTGAGCCTGGTAGGGCCTTTGGTGAGCAGTGACGGAGAGGGGTGTCAGTTGGGGCATGGCAGGAAACAAATGCTACACTTCAATTGGGCCATCTAGAGGGTTTAATAAGGGGTCATTTATGAAGATGTGGGCAAGGTGCAGGGGAAACAGCAAAGATTATATCAGTATGCTGGGTCCCAAAGGGCAGAAAGAGGAAGTCATATTTGGAACTCCATGAGGGTCTCCACACAGGAAGGGCAGGGGTGGAAGCTGAAGTCTTCAGCACAAGGACATAGCCACTTGGTGGCACGGAAGGGAGAGAGTGAAGGGACTTAATCCCCTAACTTCTCTCTCCCGCCATTCACCCCTGCTAGTGCTGTGCATACTTCCAGTGCCCAGAGTGGGCTCGAGGAGAACCAAGGATGGCAAAAGAAGGCCTCCTGCACAGCCTGTCCCAGTCTGGGTCCATCAGAACAGAAGCCATTCCGCATGTTTCAGGTATAAAAGGTCAAATGTAGAATTAGGATCTTGGTTGTAGGTAGGAGCAGCCTGGAAGGAGTGGTGAGGATAGAGGTCAGGGTTGCTGCTGAAAAGGTCAGAAGAGCTGATAGTTAAATGCCTTGGTCCAAAGTTCCAGAACTGGATGCTGTGGCAATTCTCAAGAATCTCCAAGAAGATTCTCCCACAAGTCACCCCAGTTTATAGTGGCTAAGCGTTCTCAAAGGCTTCATGGGCAGTGGCTGTGAATCCCATCTGCCCGTTTGTCTTGTTCCCAGGGAACTGGTGTTTGGTTTCAGTTGCCTCTCAGCCTCTTTGGTTTTCTAGAGAAGGAGACTCCTAGCCCCGACCCATGGCAGGGAGGATGGCCAGGCTTGGTCACTAGGGTTCTGGGAACTGGATCCTCTCGGGGTTAGTGTCTGACAGAGCAGGGTCAGGAGAGGACTGAGGATCCAGCCACTCAGTATACAGACAGTGACACTGTTCCCCTGATCACAGCCCTGAGCCTCGCCTGAATTTCACTCAGCCAGGGTGCTCGCTTCCTGGGGTTTGCTGCAGACCCCTATTTGCTGGCCTCCTTCTAAGCCTGAGGGCTTCCCTGGTAGCTCAGCTGGTAAAGAATCCACCTGCAATGCAGAAGATCCTGGTTCGATTCCTTGGTCAGGAAGATCTGCTGGAGAAGGGATAGGCTACCCACTCCAGTATTCTTAGGCTTCCCTGGTGGCTCAGATGGTAAAGAATCCACCCGCAATATGGGAGACCTGGGTTCGAACCCTGGGTTGGGAAGATCCCCTGGAGAAGGAAAAGGCTACCCACTCCAGTATTCTGGCCTGGAGAATTCCATGGATAGAGGAGCTTGAGGGGCTACAGTTCATGGGGTCGCAAAGAGTCAGACATGACTGAGTGACTTTCACTTCACTTTGCTAAGACTGATACCCTTACCAGGCTGCTATTTGAACCCCAACAGTGCCTTGAAATGCCTGCTGCTGCTGCTGCTAAGTCACTGCAGTCGTGTCCGACTCTATGCGACCCCATAGATGGCAGCCCGTTGAAATGCCTAGTCCTGTGCTATTTCCTCTCCTGTTCTCCTTGTCCTTGTGGGTGGTGAGTACAGGCTAAGTCACTTCAGTCATGTTGGACTCTTTGTGACCCTGTGGACTGTAGCCCACCAGGCTCCTCTATCCATGGGATTCTCTAGGCAAGAATAGTGGAGTGGGTTGCCATGCCCTCCTCCAGGGCATCTTCCTGACCCAGGGATGGAACCTGCATCTCAGGTCTCCAGCACTGGCAGGCAGGCTCTTTACCACTGGTGCCAATTGTGGGTGGAGTTCCTCTTTATTCCTTTATCATCATTTTCTTGGGAATTGAGAGGGAAAGATGGTGATACATGTTAGTGTGCTAGATGGACAGAAGCATGTGTTTAAGACAGTGGCAAATTGTCCAAGTAGATGCTCACTTTACAGTCCTGTGATGACTTTTAAATGTTTGTTTGCTCAGTTATTTGTTGTTGTTGTTCTGTCGCTAAATTGTGTCCAACTCTTTGTGACCCCATGGACTGCAGCACACCAGGCTTCTCTGTCCTTCACTACCTCCGAGTTTGCACAGATTCATGTGCATTGAGTCGGTGATGATATCTAACCATCTCATCCTCTCCTGCCCTCTAATCCTTTTGCCTTCCATCTTTCTCAGTATCAGGGTCTTTCCCAGTGAGCTTGCTCTTCGCATCAGGTGGCATCTATATGACTATATGACTGTAATTACTCAATTATAGTCACTGTTTATTCTAAGATATTCAATAAGGAAAATATCATCAAGGTATAACAACCTTCAAGAGCAACCTTTTTCATTACTAAAATTAAACTCATTCTAGAAAATCTGGAACCACAGTGTCAGACACTGTGCTAAGCACTGGCCAACCCATTTTCCAGATGAGGAACCTGAGGCATAAAGAGGTTCAGAAAGCTCCCAATACTGCGAGCCAGGTAGTCCCCGGTGAAGCCTGAATCATTCATTCCCAGGCCAGTGGCTGCACCCCCATCCTCTTCTGACCCAGAAAATAGAAGGGAAAAGGACCAAATACTGCCATGTGATTCCTAGATGACCTCTTAATCTTTTGGACTATTTACTGCCAGAGTTTTAATGTATTTTCTAAGTTAAAAGGCAATTATAAGTATAGGACATGTGAAGATATATGGATGTATGCTGTGTTTTGTCACTTGCTGTTATGTCATAAGCATTTTGTATATATACAAATTTCATACCAAGCAAAGCACTCTCAAGAATCTATTTACATTTTATATGAAGGCCATTGCATAGGAATTTTAAACTATGAAAAAAATTGGATCATTTCATTCAATTTCAGACAACTCTAGTTTCTAATGAAACCAGAAGCTGTCTTTACATTGCCAGACCTCCCTGCTAAGGGACATGAGAAATTTAGCTTCTCTGAACTTGAGTCTCCTCACCTGTAAAGCGGGATAGTAACATCTTACACTGTTGTCCTAAGAATGTAAAAGAGGATAAAAGTATCAGCTGCTGCTGCATGCATGGTTAGTCATGTCCAACTCTTTGTGACCTCATGGACTGTAGCCTGCCAAGCTCCTGTCCGTGGGATTTTCCAGACAAGGATACTGGAGTCGGTTGCCATTGCTTACTCAAGGGGATCTTCCTGACCCAGGGATTGAACCTGCATCTGCTGCACTGGCAGGAAGATTCTTTACCACTGAGTCACCTGGGAAGAATATCAGAGCTCCCTGCTTCTCCATAAAAGGTAGTGATTATCTTAAGATAGGTATTCAAGAGGTAGGTAGCACACTGTGTTTTTGTGTAAGGTTGAATCTTTTTTTAAAATTTATTTATTTTAATTGGAGGCTAATTACTTTACGATATTGTGGTGGTTTTTGCAAGGTTGAACCTTTTTAATCCTTTATTTGGGTGCTGAGAAAAGGTCTAGTGTCTATATGATACTGGTGTTGTTTACAGTTAGGAGAGACTGAGGCATATATAAAATTTTTCTGAAAAATTAATTATGAACACAAGGAGAAGTTTCAAGATTCCCCTTTGTTCAGGACATTTTCTGGGAAACAACTGGTTAGATAGATGATCATCGTTAGATCCTGTGGTGGTGGTGGGGGTTGGAGAATGTCAGGCTAAAGCTTACTAGAGTTCTGACCTGAGGTCAGTGGAGAAGGTGGGCAGGCAAGGAGGTAGCTAGTTTCCTCGAAAAGAGCTTTGCTCATTGAAGAGCATCAGAGAATTCCTTAAGCATTTTTGTCAGGAATTCTAACTTATTCCCAGAAGGTTATGAAATATGTTCTCAAAAGGTTCTGTTTCAGACAGGTTTAATATTTCACAATCAAATTTATAAGAAAAATAAAAGGTGTTTTGGGACTCATCCAAGAAAAAAGTCCTCCCTTCCCAAGGTTCTCAGTTTCTATCATTAGAGCACTAGAGAGTTACCAACTCAAAAAAAAAAAAACAAACCAGTTATAGTTTGGGAATTTTCATATATCTTAGTATCATTACATGTTTAGAAAATGCCTAAAGGAACATTCCATCAGAAGGTAAGTGATGATCAATTATTTCCATAATAACCAATAATTGTGAGCTTATGGAAGATTTTTACTTTCTATACTATATATCACAAAATTAAAAAAAAACAATGAACAGGCATTACTTTCATAATGATAATAAGCATCACATCTCTTTTCCTGGCTCAGAGATGTGTGTCACTGGTAGCTCCCTTGAGCCCCCTTTCATCTCTAAGAACCAGTAGTCATGTGACCACATGGGTCATCTGGGCTCCAGGATGCTGAGGTCCAGTGAGGTTCTCAGATTTGAGCTGCATCAGAATTCCCTGGAGGACTGGTTCAAACTCAGATCACTGGGGCCCCTTGGAGTTCCTGATTTGGGAGATCTGGAGAGGTGTCCACAGTGTGCATGGTTAACTTCCCATGTGCCACCACAGCACTGCTCTGGGAACCACACCTTAAGATGTATATAGACTTATTTGACATATTTTGTTAGATTCCACATAGAAGTAATACAATATCTGTCTTGTCTGACATATATATATATATATATATATATGTACATATATTTAAAATCTCACATCTTATAGCAATTGTCTGTTGATGAGCATTTGGGTTGTTTCCATATTCTGGCTATTGTAACTAGTGCTGTGATGAACATTGGGATGCATATATCTTTTCAAATTAGAGTTTTCATTTTCAGATATATACTATACACCCAGGAGTTGGATTGCTGGATCTTATGGTAGCTCTGTCTTTAGTCAAGGAAACTCCATACTGTTTTCCTTAGTGACTGCATCAATCCACGTTCCCACCAACAGTGTGGCACCTCTACACCCTCTTAGCATGTATTATTTGTAGACTTCTTGATGATAGCCATTCTGACCCATGGCAAGTGGCACCTCGTTGTGGTTTTGATTTGCATTTCTCTAATAATTAGTGATGTTGGAGCATCTTTTCATGTGGGGTCTGTATGTCTTCTTTGGAGAAATGTGTGTTTAGTTCTTCTGCCCATTTTTTTTTTGATTCAGTTGTTTTGTCGATATTGAGTTGCATGAGCTGTTTATATATTTTAGAAGTTTGCATTGTTTACAAATATTTTCTCCCATTCCATTGGTTGTCTTTTTGTTTTCTTGATGGTTTTTTTTGCTGTGCCTAAGTTGTTAAGTTTGGTTAGGTCCCATTGGTTTATTTTTGTTTTTATTTCTTCTGCCTTGGGAGGCTGATCTAAGAAATTATTGCTATGATGGAGAATGTTTGCCTATATTGTCTTCTAGGAGTTTTATGGTGTCATGTCTTATATTTAGGTCTTTAAACCATTTTGAGTTTATTTTTGTATGTGGTGCAAGGGGAGTGTTTTAATATCATTGATTTACATGAAGTTGCCTGGCTTTCCCAACATCACTTACAGAAATATACTCACAGAAACAGAAAACAAATTTATGGTTACCAAAGGAGAAGGGGAGGTGGGAAGAAGGATAAATTAGAGTAGTATGGGATTAGTAAACTATTGTACTAGACATAAAATACATAAACAACAAGGGTCTACCATATAGCACAGAAAATTGTATTCAATATCTTGTAATAACCTGTAATAGAAAATAATCTGAAAAAATACATGTAACTGAATCACTTTGCTGTAAACCCGAAAGTAACACAACATGTAAATCAAGTATACTTCAATAAAAAAGTGAAAAAAGAAAAAGAGACAAAAAGCCAAACAAAGATGAACTTGATATACTTCCCACTTTTGCCTCTGGCTGGCCTATAATTATTTTTGAGGAGAGGAATTTGATTTGATGGGCTCTATATAACAAGAAGTTGTGCCAGAAAAGGGTTTCATGCTACCGTATTACAGGCAGACCTCAGAGATATTGCTAGTTGGGTTCCAGACCATAGCAGTAAAGTGATTAGTGTAATCAAATGAGTCACACACATTTTTTTGGTTTCCCAGTGCATATAAAATTATGTTTACACTATCCTGAAGTCTATTAAGTGTGCAATAGCATTATGTCTAAAAATACTTTATTTCTAAAAAATGATAAATATCATCAAGCTTCCAGCAAGTCCTAGTAACATCAAAGACCACCATAATAAATATAACAATAATGAAAAATTTTCAGATATTGTAAGGATTTCACAGATGTGACACAGAGACATAGTAACCAAATGCTGTTGGGAAAATGGGGCCAATAGAGTTGGTTGAGGCAGGGTTGCCACAAACTGTCAATTTGTAAGAAACACAGTATCTGTGAAGCATAGTAAAGTGCAATAAAATGAAGTATACCTGTAACTGGGGGCCTGGTCCAGAGACTTTTCCATTAGGTCTTACAGTGTCTGGGGCTTGAGGACCCATCTGGGTTGGCTGTGTGCACTGGGGCTTGACAACCTGGGGGGTGGTGGTGGCTCATCACCCTCAGCTCAGGCCGCTGGATGTGGTTTCTCTGAATCCTGAAGAAGTGACACTGAGGGTAATGGGGTAGCAGTTATTGCAGTACTGATGTTCTGTTTGGGAAGCAATGTGGAGTTGTTAATGGATAGGACAAATCATAGGGAAAATTATCCCTGTCAGGCTCTACAAATGCAGTAACACTTTCTTTTCTTATTGTGGTAAAATAGACATAAAATTTACCATTGTAATCATCTTTAAGTGGACAGTTCAGATGAAACAATGTGAAGGCACAGTACCTTTACATTGTTCCATCCATCTCTGGAACTTTTTTCTGTTCCCAAACTGAAACTCTGCCCCCATTATCACTCTTTTATATATATAAAACAGTCTTTGTTGGGATATAGTTTATGTACTATCAATTTACCCATTTTCAAGTATATAAACCAACAGTTTTCTATTATCTTTGTAGAGTTTAGTGCAATAATTATAGATGTTGTTTTTGAGTCACTAAGTCGTGACTGACTCTTTGCAACCCCATGGATTACAGCACAACAGGCTTCTGTGTCCATTCCGTGTCCATTTCCCTGAGTTTGCTCAAACTCATGTCCATCGAGTCGGTGATGCCATCCAACCATCTCATCCTCTGTTGCCCACTTCTCCTCTTGCCCTCAATCTTTCCCAGCATCAGAGTCTTTTCCAGTGAGAAGGCTCTTCACAGGAGAGTATTGGAGCTTTAGCTTCAGCACCAGTCCTTCCAATGAATATTCAGGGTTGAGTTCCCTTAGAATTGACTGGTTTGATCTCCTTGCTGTCCAAGGGACTCTCAAGAGAGTTCTCCAAACCACAGTTCAAAAGCATCAATTCTTTGGTGCTCAGCTTTCTTTATGGTCCAACTCTCACATCCATACATGACTACTAGAAAAACCGTAGCTCTGACTAGACGGACCTTTGTCGGTAATGTCTCTGCTTTTTAATATGCTGTCTAGGTTGGTCATAGCTTTTCTTCCAAGGAGTAAGCATCTTTTAATTTCAGGGCTGCAGCTGCCATCTGCAGTGATTTTGGAGCCCAAGAAAATAAAGTCTGTCACTGTATCCATTGTTTCTCCATCTGTTTGCCATGAAGTGATGGGACTGGTTGCCATGATCTTAGTCTTTTGAATGTTGAGTTTCAAACCAGCTTTTTCATTCCTTTTTCACCATCATCAAGAGGCTCTTCACTTTCTGGTTCACATCACATCGCATCTTCACATCAAGGTTCCTCTTCACTTTCTGCCATTAGGGTGGTATTGTCTGCATATCTGAGCTTGTTGATATTTCTCCTGGCAATCTTGATTCCAGCTTCCGATTCATCCAACCTGACATTTCACATGATGTACTCTGCATATAAGCTAAATAAGCAGGGTGACAATATACAGCTTTGTCATACTCCTTTCCCAGCTTTGAACTAGTCTGTTGTTCCATGTCCAGTTCTAACTGTTGCTTGTTGTTCTGCATACAGGTTTGTCAGGAGGCAGGTAATGTGGTCTGGTATTCCCATCTATGTCCAACTATGACCACAATCAATTTCAAAACATTTTTGTGTCTCTCCCAAAGGAAACTCTGTACCCATTAGAAGTCACTCCCCAATTCCTCCAGCTCCTCATCATCTTTCTGTCTCTTTAGACTTGCCTGTTCTGGACATTTTTTATAAATGGAATCACATGATTATATGTCTTTTTATATCTGACTTCTTTCACTTAGCATGATGTTTTCAAGGATCACCTATGCTATAGCATGGATGACTGCTTCATTCCCTTTTGTATTTCAGTTTGAACTCAGAATCTCCTCCTCACGCCCAATGACTTCCTCCTGCACTTGGTTGATCTTTTCATCTACTCCAAACCAGCTAACAAAATCTTTCTTTCATATCCTCATCTCTGTTCCCTATATGTGCGTGTGCTCAGTTGCTCAGTCATGTCTTGACTCTTTTGTGACCCAATGGACTGTAGCCCGCCAGGCTCCTCTGTCCATGGAATTTCCCAGGCAAGAATATTGGAGTGGGTTGCCATTTCCTCCTCCAGGCGATCTTCACAACCAAGGGATTGAACCTGTGCCTCTTGTGCCTCCTGCCTTGGCAGGGGGGTTCTTTACCACTGAGCCACTGAGGAAGCCCCTATTGTTGATTAGCTCCCATTTTAAAAAATTGCCCTGTCAGGATGATTTATTCTGATGTCAAACTCCAATTACTCTATTTAAACTTGTATATATTTATTACAATGTATATTTCACACACATGATCTTAAATTAATGCCAAGTGCCTTTGGAACTTTTTGGGAATGTCACTTGATTCACTTTTTAATTGTGAAAATGCCCTTCTTTACACAGAACCCCTTGTAATCTTGGGGGAAATGCGGCCAGGTAGAGTAGGAAGAAAATAGTCGAAACCATATTGCTTGTTAATCTCCTAGGACTGTCCTCCCAATCTGCTATTTTCTTAGACAAAGCAATGCTGTGAAAGGGATGGAAAATGTTCTTGACAAGTTATTCTACAATGGGGCTCCTCTTGTGTGTTTCAGATGCAAGTTCCTCTCACTGATCAGCTTTGAAGTCAGTTAAGCAGGCATTCTTTGGATCTGTTAACAAGAACACCTATTCCTGTTATAGCCTGATGGGAGAGCACATTTCATCTCCTACTTACTTCCTCTGTGTTTTCCTTTACTTTCTTTGTGTATTCCTTTACAAAGCAAGCCTTTCCTACAAACTTTGTAAAAAGTAATCATAGTTTAGTTTTTGTTAAAAAATATTTATTTGGCTATGTTGTGTCTTAGTTGTGGTATGCAGGATCTTTAGTTGCAGCATTGCAAACTCTTAGTTGAGGTATGTGGGCTCTAGGTCCCTGACCAGGGATTGAACCCAGGCCCCCTGCATTGGGAGTGTGGAGTCTTAGCCAGCGGACCCCAAGGGAAGTTCCAATCAGTTATAAATGATCTGCTTCTCTGAGTAGTTTTTATCTTTGTAGAGCTGATAAAACCAATTTTGTTAGATTTGTCGCAAAGAATTCAACAAAAAAGATAAAAGGGCAATGAATGGGTCAATCTATGCATGGTTATCAAGTGGAGTCAGCCACATAGAGAGAGAAGTTATTTCTGTGACTTGATCTGGGCAGGTGACCTTTAACCCAGTGTGCATGATGCAAAGGAAGGCGGAAAAGCGGAGTGTGGGGAAAAAAAAGAAAAAAGAAAAAAAAATGCGAGCAGAGAACTCTGACTGCTCACTTACCGTGCTATCTACAGGGTTCTTCTTAAACCTGTACCTGCTCTTTTGAGAATTTGAGGGGTGTTGTGTACACTGTAAATGTTAATGTGGTGTTTTCAATGGTGATTTTCTCTTTCCCTCATTTCTTTCCATTTATTAATTGGAATTCCTCAGTAAGGAAGATTTGGCCGGTCTCTCTGACGTATTTACTTATTTTGTCTGTTATATTTATCCTTAGGGACTTAAAGATAAGACTTTTCTTCTTTGGGTTATAATCCAGTGAAATGGTTATTGATTTTGTTCCTTGGATTGTTCCAGCTTTCGCCCTTTTGACTTGCCCCATCATTTTTATTGACCACTTCCTATTTTCTGGCACCATAAGGTTTTTACATCTCTCCATAAAGCTCATCAGAAGCACAGGATAATGACTGTCTTTTGTAAAGCACTCTGCATGTAAGTTATATTTAATGTAAAGTTGATATTAAAGGTTATCAAAGCAAAGTATCATTCATCACACGCAAATTACAGATGTCAAGTCCAAGAGTGTGAGCAGGACAGGCTGTGAGCACTCCATGAGCAGAGGCTCAATGCCTCCTACTGCACCCAAAATGTTATCACCACCGAGCGACACAATGGGGCCTTTTCAGTCTATGTGTGACAGTTCTGCTACTCTCCATTCCCCCAAATGCATCATCTATCCTGGTAGAAATGGGAGTTCAGTGGGACAAGGATGTGGTATGAAATCTGATTGTATTTCTCTAGTCATCTTCATGGGATGAACTGACATAATTTGAAATAGTGCACTATTCTGTTAAAAAATACTCTTGTAAGAGGGAGGCAGGATGAGAAATTCCGTATCTACTCTTGTCAGCAGCTGGATTAAAATCTTGATTTTAAATTCCCTTATGCTAGTCAGCAAAAGTTTCTCAAAGGAGAAATAAAAGGACAATAGGGACAATTCAGAAGAACCAAACAATAGGTGTGTGTGTGGTGGGGGGTATGAAAGGGAAAGAATGTCCATCTTTGTAATTTAGAGCAATTCAAAATGGAAAAAGTCTATAGTGTTATGGATAGAATTGATACAACTTAGTTTACTTAAGGCATTAAAATTAGAGCACAGTTCAGGAATTTTCAAAAACGTTGTCTTGCTATCAGTTTTTCTTCTGTGAAAAAATGACAAATTTGTTCATGCAGGAAATATACCTAGATCAAGGAGTTTGTCTTGACATACCTAGAACACAGGACTCTGGTTCAAGAAGGCAAACATGTCTTGAAATAGACCAGAACCAAAACAAGCCACAAAAGTTCAGGTCATCTGTCTTTGCCTGTGTGAACCTGGGAGAAGTAAAGACCGTCTTCTCTAAGTAGGACAGAAGTGAATAAAATTAAGCAGGACATAAGACACACTGCTGTTTTTTTCTTTTTTCAGCCTTACAGAGTTCACCCACCAGTTTGCTGTTTAAGGGTAGGGTTCAAGAAAATTCCCAGTAACTGAGTTTTAGCCAGGCTTTATGAGTTTCAGTGTTTTGTCAACTCTAAGATCATATTAAAAGGTCTCATCGCCCTGATATGCCAAGGCATGCAATGAGTGAGATGCCATGGTGCCTGGAGCAGGTCTAATTGAATATTCATCTGTGCCTTCAACACTTCAGATTCTTAATTGCCATGTTCTTTAATCCCTTCCATAGGAGTGTGTCACTGATGTCACTACCACCTCTCAGCTGCTGTGTTGGATGGGTCTTCTCCTTGATTAGTCTCTTGTCTAGATTGCTCTGATACACACAACGTATTAGAAGGATGAAGCTACTGATTTTTTGTTGGTAAGACCCTGACTTTGAAGGGTTTTTTGGTTTGTTTTAAGCTAATGAAACAGTTATAAGTACATCTTTCTGTAGAAATCCCAGGATGTAACCAATTTACAAGATTTGCCCCAACATTATTGTTGAGGCAGGAAGACAACCTGTATTTGGTAAGGGGTCTGTTTCTGTCACTTGTGGATCCACTAACCCTCGGTCTCCTCCATTTTTCAGTGGTCAATTATTTAGTTTCTTTGAATGTGATTTCTTTATTGTCTTTATTTTCTCTCTTCCTGAATGTCTCCCATCTATTTCACTATCTCTTCCTACCACCAGATGGTGGAAAGGGAAAAGGAAATAACGAGTCGGTAAATGAATGTGGTGGATGTCAGAGTATGGTGAAAGGTGTGGTAGTGAAAGGACTCCAAAAGGAGCTTGTGCGTTACCTGTGAACTAACATAAATTCGCTGTTTTCATTTTAGTGCCCACTCAAGGGTAGGCTGCCCTGATCTGGGGATCAGCTCAGTATGGCACAATGTTGCCTGTTGGTGGGGAATTGGCTCAGTGGATTCCTGGGAACATGAGAGCCTGGAACATTGCTGAGCGGTGAATCCCACCTGACTCAGGCAGGGGGATGCTGGGTTAGGAGTCCGTATGAGGGTCGGTGTGTGGCGATGCAGCCCACTGGCTTCACTTCTCTTTCTGCATCTCCATCCCACCACCTCCTACAAGCCGAACTCGCGCCTGGCCTGCCGTTCCCACGCTGCACTGAAGGGAAACAGCGTTCCTCTCCCTCCGTAGGATAAACCCCTTCTCCTTCCCAACAGCCCCCTCTGTGAAGCCTTCTGGGTTGCCGAGACGCCCCGGGATTACCTGTCATCACCCTCAGCAGGTGTTCAGCCCTTCACCTGCCCACGGTCTCCCCTCCCCCAACCTGTCCTCCACCTCACGTCGCACCTTTGGGATCGGCTTTTTCCATCTCCTTTCCACGTGCCCCTCCACCTGGACGCCCCCTCCCTTCAGACCCTTCCTCCCCTCCTCTGGTCTCGAGGAGTCTCGCGGCATTTCCCGGGGCGTTAGCGGAGCCGCCAAAGGTGGGGGGCAGCCTCGCTGAGCTGGGTCCCTCCCCAGCAGGCGGTGAGGGGGGCGCCGGAGCGCAGCAGTCACAGAGACGCCCCGGGCGCCAGCCCGGTCCCTCGAAGGCTCCGCCCACTGGCCCCGCCCCTCCAGCCCCGCCCCCGCCCTGGCGGCCGCGCGTCCCCGGCAGGCGGAGCCGCAGGAGCGGCGGCGGCGGTGAGGAGGAGGGGAGAGCGGGCTGCGCGGCCGCGACTGCTGGGCGCTGGGCTGGGTGGCGCTTTTTTTTTTTTTTTTTTCGCAATTTCCACTAGCGGGGAGCAGGAAACCCGGCGCAGCCGGGCGCAGCGGGTCGCGATGCAGCAGCAGCAGGAGTCGCCCCGGGGCAGCAGCAGCAGCAGCAGAGGCAGCAGCGGGCGGCTTTGAGCCGCCGCGGCCGCCGCTACAGAGGAAAAAGCCGACCCAGCCATCCGACCCCCGCGCCCACATACCAGCGCCCCGAATCCCGCGCCCAGGTCCCGGCGCCTTGACCCCCGCGTCCGCCTCCGCTAACTTTCACGCTGCCTCGGCGGCCCGGCCCGGCTCGACGCCAATGGGTGAGTGGGGGGCGAACGGGTGCTCACCGCAGCCTGGGGCGGCGCGTCTGTCCCGGGACCGCGAAGCTGAGGAGGGCGCCCTAGGGGCAGGGCCCTGGCGGGTGACACCGGGGTGGGCACCCTGCCTGCCTCGCGCGCCCCTGTTCACTCCCACTCGCGTCCGCGTCCCTGCCGAGCCCGCCCGGCAGGGGCCTGGGTGGAGGAGAGCGGGGGCCAGCCCGGGGCGGCTGGCGCGGAGGGATGCAGGGGGTGTGGTTGGCTTTTCGGGTGGGCGGGGAGAGTTTTGTCTTGGCCATTTTCTCGCCCCCAGCGCGCCTTCCTTGCGCTGAGGGCGGGGGTACCGGGAGCTGGTGGGCTCCGGCCCTGCGCGCTGCTTGCGGTTCCCGCCTGGTCCCGCTGCAGAGGCGGCGGGGGCCCGGGTGCCTTTGCCGGGGGCTGACGTGGTGGTGGGGGGTGGCGGGAAACGCCCCATTACCCGGGCTGGCGTGCAGTCCTAGGGTCTGAAGCGCCTTGACCCGCCTCCCTTGACGTCCCTCTTCCTCCCAGCCCTGAACCCCTCTCTGCCAGCCTGCCTCCCTTGAGTCTTGCAAGCTCTCTGCTCGGTGATGCTCAAAGGCCACTTCCCACACCCTCTAAGTCTGCAGGGTTGGGGAACTGGAAAGAGTGATATAGTCCTTGATTTACTGGTCAAAGATCAGTTCTAAGTAGCCAACAAACTGTTAGGTCCTCTGGGTCCCATCTGGTATAGACCCCAGAGTATTGGAGCCACGTTGCCCAGACGAACTGGCTCTTTATTGGGCAATGGACTTGAGATTGCCGGGGCTGTTAAACGTTTGGCCCACCCAGGTAATATTCTTGGTGGTAGGCAGTCTGTTTTTCATGCCTCTGGCAGATTACTTTGAGGTGTTTCTAGGCCAAGTATAGGAAGACTGTAGATTTTAATAAATCATAATGAAGTGAGACCTGTCTGGGTTCAGGTCATAGTATTTAGGTAGGTGAGTCAGAGAGTGAATGGCCAGTAGTTAGTGGTGAAGACAGATGCACTGGAAAGGGAGAGGTTTAACCCCAGCAGCTGCTGACAGAGTTCAAATGCCATTTGTGGTCGTTTTCCAGAAATGGTTTTCCTTTTCCAAAGTGACCACGATCTGATGGCTTCTCAACTTCAATGTCACTTTTTTCTCAGTGCCCTTCTCTGATCCCTGCACCACTCCTAGTTTAATTTAGTTCCTTTCTGTTACCCTTTCTCCTAGAGCACTTTTTAAAAATAGCACTATTTCGTATTTGAGTTTAACATTCTGTCCCCTACTGTAGCTCCATGAACGTGGGGACGTTGCTGTGTTGGGCTCTTTTGTTAAGCACTGTTTTCTTTGGTGCCTGGCACAGGGTAGTCCCTAAATAAGTATTTACTGAATGAATGAATGAATGAGGGGATAGTGGAAGGCAAAACACTTAGCTTGGCACTCTTGTTTTGTTTTGGCACCTAATAAGATAATTTAGTTCATCAACAAAGTATATACTTGAAACATAACCCATTACTTTCACAACAGATTGGTTTCTCCTGAGGTAACCCCAAATGCTGTTTTGATCATCTGTCCTTTTGGGTGGGTCACCTAGAGGATTGCATACACACAAAATAAAGGTGTTTGATCCAAGCGTCTTCTTTCATGGCTGGACTGTGTTTTCTGTATCTCAGTGGGAAGAGGACTGAGTTCTTTTTAAGAAACAGACCTGTAATTTATCTTTCAAGTCTGAACTATTTTCATTATCCAGAACCTCCTAAGAAAATAGAAAGTGCTTCTGCAGTTTATAGCCCTTTAAGGCTTGATCTTTTTTACTGTAATCATTACAAAAGGGAGAGGGGGCGCTGAAAGTGATTTTCATTTATTTCAGGTGTTAATACTTAGCAGTGCTAAGAGTAAAATGGACGCTGTCATTTAATTCATTAAAATGTTTAGAGTGAGATTTGAGATGCTGAAAGTACTTTGGGGGTAAAGATCACATGCTGTTTTCTAAAGCTTTTTCAGCGGTGTATTTGTGATGAAGCAGAGTTATTTAACATTTGATGCTGTATGTCTTCTGACGGAGCCACCTAACAATGTTATTTCTGAAGCAAGTGTGTGTACACACAGGCACACCCCCCTTTCCAGTCCCCCGTATCACTTTGGTTTTCAGAAGATTTGTCCAGTTTATTAATTTGATACACTTCCATTCTTACCGAGTCTGATAATGATTTTTCCCATGATGGATAACACAATAAAGCTGTGTTACATAGTCTTTGATCTGAAAAACAACTGCAAAGCATCAAATCCCAAACCCTGAAATGAAGCCAGTTAGTTGTGAAATGGCCTCTTAAAAAGTGCACTCAGAATGTGCCATCTGAGTTTGCAGGAAGATGCCTTCAGTAAATGCAGGGAAGGGCTCTTGTAACTACAACTGCGCAAATATTATTACAACCCAAATCTGTGAGTTGTGGAGGATCTGCAAGCCCAGTGAAGGATTTCTGTTTAAAGAATCCCAGAGTAACAACAAAGTGTGGACTGTTGTTAGCAGTGCATTGTGTTAGTGTTGGTAGACTGCTTTATGCTAAATCAACTAAAGCTGAAATGAATATAATATGTTCAATAAATAGACTCAAGTTAGAGATGGAAGGCTCCACCTCTTATCTATAATGACCTTTACTTTATCCTCTTCTAGCCATCACAACTACCTCCTGGCTGCACAGATCTTGTTTGTTTCTTCTCTGACAGCTCTAATTCTTACTGTGTTATTGATATTCTCTGGTCACCATTTGTATTTGCAATTGTTTTAAAGCCAGTTGTCTATTTATCCATCTATCCCTCCGATATTTATTGACCTCCTGCTTTGTTCCCAGCATTGTGCTAGGAACAGACACACAGCACACAGACCTGCCAGCTTGGGTTTCTCATTCTAGTGGGAGAGGTAGGCTGGAGTCCAATACTTCCAACAATATGTAATTATAAGCCCTGGTAGGTCTTGTGAAAGGAGATTAGAGAGGTGAGATCTGACTTAGGTTGCAGAGGGTTAAGGACAGCATCTTTGAGGAGATTGAGTTGAAATCTGAAAGTTGGATAGGAACCGTCACTGCCCTCCTCTCCCTCACCCCCCAGGACCACCTGCAGTGGAACAGCCCTGCGCTGTGGGCATGCCAGGGGTACCACAGTGAGAGAGGTTTCCTCTGGATTAGGTGGTGTTAGGAAACAGGAGTGAGTCCTGATCAGCTGCCTTAGTAACCTTACTTAGAAGCAGGGAAAAACAGAGTAAGGCTGGGATTGGTGAAGAAGCCAGAGTTGCTCCTAGAAGCCAGGACCCAGGGACATTGGGTGACTTTGGTGGTTTGGACAAGTTCCTGCTTCATCTGTGTTCTCATTTGGTTACTGAGTGGTCTTGTCAACTACGGGATGAGTGGGGGTGGGGAGTAGGACTTGGTGGTGGGGAGATAAGAGCTCTCTAGGTATATTTGGGGGTGACTTCCTTAATATCAGCCCATCTAGGGGCTGTTGTTTAGCCTGTACAGAATGGACAACTTGCACACTCCACCTGGAATCATTCCGGAGGGATAGAGCAAGCTGCTGAAAACTGAGAAGCAGCACAGCTGTTAATGGGAGAGATGGAATGCAGGAAAGTACTGGAATCCTTTCAATGTGAGAGAAGGAGAATTTCTAATACAGTGGTACTCAGAGTGTGGTCCCCCAATCAGCAGCTTCAGCCTCCTGGGATCCTGTTTGAAATACCAGTTCTCTGGCCCTAATTCTATCCACTGAGTCAGGAAGGTGAGAGCATTAATGAGCCCTCCAGGGGTTTTGATGCATGGTCATGGTCAAGTATAGAACCTCATTGCCTTGCAGATGAGAAGGCTGAGGTCCAGAGTACATGGGTTTGTGGGCACTCTGGTCATAAAATAATATGCCATTATAAGTGATATAGGACCTCAGGGAAGGAGGAGAATGTGCTCCTAGTCTGGAACAAACCTCTCCTGGAGTTATGACTCAGTATTGAGAAATGAAATCATTCCCTTGATTTTTCCAGCTTCTAAAGACAGCCTACATTCCTTGGCTTGTGGCCGCATCACTCTCACCTCTGCTTCTGTCCTCATGTCTCCTCCTCTCTTTCTCTGACCCTCCTGCCTTCATTTTATAAGTACTGTTGTATTATACTGTGCCCACCCAGATAATTGAGGATACCCTCCCCATCTCAAGATCCTTAACTTAGTCACATCTGCCAAGCCCCTTTGCCATGGAAGGTAGCATACTCATGGGTTCTGGGGATTAGGATGTGGACCTCTTTGGTGGAGTATTATTCAGCCTACCACTCCCTTATTCCTCTTTTGAGGCCTGCTCTAAAGGTTGTTTTACAACACTTCATCTTGTGTTAAGTCTGTTCATCTCTAGCTGGGTGTCCCCAACTGCATCGCCCTGGCTCATTGCCTGGCAGAGGGTAAGTGCCATATGTTAGTGAACAAATGAATAAATGAATAACCCTCTCACCCAAGTGCAGCTACTACTTGAAATTCTTTGAGGCTATTGGCTGCCAGGAGTATGTGTGCAGTTCTATAAACTCCCGCAGGCACAGGGTGCTGACAAGGTCTATTTGCTGACAGTTCCCAGTGGCCTGCACAGCCGCGGGTGAAGAACGGTAATGCCGCATGTGTCACATAGCTTCAACAAAGAGCTACAAGTTTAAGATAGCAAGTTCTCTCCGGCAGTGGTTCTCAACCAGGGGCAATTCTGCCCCCAACCCCTGGGGGGACATTTGGCAGTGTCTGGGGGTGGCAGCTGCTGGGGGAAGCCAGCCTGCTGGCATCTGGTGGGCAGAGGCCAGAGATGCTGCATTGCCTCCTGCAGCGCGCCAGTCTCCTCCACACTTATCTGGCCCTGAGCGCTGGGGAAGCCGGCTCTGGGTGTTACACTGTTCCCTTCCTTCATCCTAGCTGCTCTGGAACCTAAGACTTTCCTCTCTGGCCACAGCCTTTGCTTTATGAATGGACCAAGAAGTCAGTGGAGAGCAGGACTCTTTGGTACTTCGTCACTGTTTTGTCCTTTGAGTGGAAAGTGTCTTCACACAGCTTACCCCGCTTCTGTCCTTACCTGGGTTGTGAAGT
Source organism: Oryx dammah (assembly GCF_014754425.2). Lineage (NCBI taxonomy): Eukaryota > Metazoa > Chordata > Mammalia > Artiodactyla > Bovidae > Oryx > Oryx dammah. The sequence goes on from NW_024070207.1 coordinate 114,488,859, forward strand.
TGTTGAACTTCCTTCTCACATGTGTGGCTCCCCTGATGTTTTGCCTTCCTGGTGGGATGTTCTTAGATGCCAGGTGACACATAATGGTCCTGCTGCTGCCCAGCTATTGGTGCCCAGTTCTGGAGTACTGGTGGGGTCCTTGGCAGCCATCAACCACACCATCAGATGATGGAACTGAGACTCCAAGTGGCAATGTGACCTGGGCCCCCAGGTGCAGAACCCAGCTTTCTTTCACTGAGAGAGAACCAGCTACCTGTATCGGTGCTCGGTAAAAATCAGGCTACTGATCTCCCCTCCCCTCCAGCCCTGCTGCCCCGCCCCCCGCCCAGCACTGTGAGGAGCTTTCTACAGCCTGTTTCCTTGAGAAGTTTTTTAAAACAGCTTTATTGAGATACTATTCACATATCATATAGGTCACCCATCTAATGCATGCAATTCAGTGTCTGTATATCATGTTATCTGTGAAATTATGGTATAACATATATAACAGAATTTGCCATTTTAACCATTGGTAAGTGCACAGCTTAGTGGCGTGAAGTGCATTCACAGTGTTGTGCAACTAGTGCTGCTGTCTATTTCGAAAACTTTTCATCACTCCTCACTGTAAGTTTGTAACTGGAAGGTTAGAGTCCATGCCCCATCCCCTGGAGGGGTGTTCCTGGACCACTCAGCTGTTTTGGTGGAACACTTGGTAGAAGCCCAGGGATCCCAGCTAAGATTCCAAAGAAATACAGGAAAAGAGAAAGTATGGTTTTGTTGTTTTTTATAATGGTTTTCGCTGATATTTTCTTTGGGGGGTGGGGTACTTCAGTTTTGCTTTGTCCCTCCAGGCAGCTCCCTTGGATCCATCTCTTTCATCCTGTGGGAGAATTGTGACTTTCCTTCTGTATCCTGAAGCACTTGTAAAGTCAGTGGCTTGGGCAACTTCCTTTGCAATTACTGGGGTCCATTAAGAGTATTTCAGTCATGGGAGAATACACTGTGGTGCCAGACTGGTCTCTGGAATCCACACGTGGGGGTTTGATGGATGCCACGTTTCTTTGCTTATGTCCCTACACTGGCAACTGGTTGGTGATGAGCGCTTGTTTTTCAACTCGATCATTATTTTATGGATAAATACCTTACAGGCAGTCCTGTAGTTCACATTAGGGGGCACTTAAGCAAAGCAAAATGGAGCTCATGGGCCTTACCTCACTGGTAAACTATGCTTATAGTTAGGCTCAGGAGGAAAAAACACTGATAACAAAAAAATCCTGGGATATTTGTCCTCCCTGAGCAGTATTCACTTGGCAAGAAAAGCTCTGTAAAGGCCTTCGCTTATTTCCTTACAGGGGCCAGGGAAGTGGTGGGGCCACTGCAGGAGGCTGGTCTGTGCCTAGACGCAGGGGATAGAGAGCAAGATGAGTGCTATTCAGTTCATACTGCTGTTTCTTCCCAGTGTCTTGGATGAAAGACTATAAATATTTCAGTGCTGATTAATTACTCATTTTGCATAACAAGTCTAAGCCCTTAAGCACCCAAGTGTAGCATATATAGACAGTTGAAAATACTGGGTCTTTAAACTTCCACTTCTTAACAGTCAGTGCTCAAACATCAGCCCTGGTGTTTTTACTGGATTTTTCTGGACTCTTCTAGACTTAGAAAACTTGGGGCCCAGTTCTAGGTCTGGTCCTCTGGGGCTGCACCAGTTTTATCCATCGCACACCCACTCCCCGGGTGAAAAGTCTTTAATTAGCTTAGTGTCCTCTCTAATTATTCCAGCTAGTTCTCCTTTTTGTGCCCAGGGCTAGAAGGAGGTGCTTGAACCTTGTTTTGGATGAGCACTGGGAAGGTCTGCTCTGGCTTTGCTTTCCCCACCCCGTAGCCAGCTTCTCTGTGGATCTGCACCTTCTTTGGCAGGCCCTTCTGGATGCTGCCTTCTTCTGCTTGAGGAGTTTGCATGTTCGCCTGGTTAAATCCCAATTCCGGGTTGCCACAGGGTGACTCCGAGTCCCCTGGAGTTGGTGTCACCCTGGAGACACACGAGTGGGTACCATGTGCCCACATCTGTGAGGGGAGGAAGTGCCTAGTCCAGTCCCGTGTGAGTTCTTAAGGAAGGCCTCCTTGGTGCCAGGTGAATGCTGGGTGCTGGGACAGTCCTGACGGGGGTGTAGCCCTGCCCCTGGGATGGGGTGCCTGGGGGCCGCTCTTGGGGCAGGTACTCTAAATGCGGATGCGCGAAGGTGCCCCGTTGCCTGCTCTTCCTGACTGTCTTGACCAGGGGCGATGGGTGTGAGGTGTGGTGCTAGAGCCGTCAGAGATGCGCCCGGCCCCCACCCCCCGAGGGACGGCTCCTGGCTTTGCTGGGCACCCTTATGTTTCTGAGTGAGTCATGGCTATTTTTACCTTTTGAGACCCAGAGTTGTCTAACTGAACTCGGTTTCTCCTTTTGAGTTGGCAGCACTTAAAAAGCGTGGATGTGACTGGGGGCACTTGGAGGGGTTGATGATAGCGCGCCGTGGGGGCAGGGTGCAATTGTGACATTGTCTGGCTCTTTTAGGGAACCTGCGGGTTTTTAAATGGAGGAAGAGATGAAGACATTGTGAAAAGCAGCCACCGCCTGGCCGGGCGAGTTACCCGAGTGATGTCGGGGAAGGGGACTGTGGCTGCTGTGTGCTCGGGCTACCTCTCTCCACCCTCCCACCCTTTCTCTCCCCTTCCTCTCCTCTCTTGCTCTCCCCTCACTGGGGCCCTTCCCTTCTCTCCCCCAGCCCTCCCCACATCTTCTCTGTACCCCACTCTCATCTCTCCCCAGCCTCTCTCTCCCCTCACTGCCCAGCCACCCATTCCAGACCCGCCTTGGGCTCATTCCCCGTTTCCCTCCAGGCCTCTTTTGTTGCCCTCTCCACCTCTTTCCTTCTCTCTCCCCGACAGCCTCCCCAGTCTGTCCCCCCACCTCGTCTCTCCCGTCCCTGGGTCTGTGCCATTCTCCTCCAGGTCTCTCCGTCCACACCTTCTCTCCTCCTAAGGGGGCCTCCCCTCACCCCCGTTTGCGCTTCCCCTTCTTATGAACCCCGCTTCCTTCCTCCTCCTGTTCCCTTTCTTCCCACTCCCCGTCCCCTGACTCTCCCCCAACTTTCTCCCCCTCAAGCCCTCTCTTCTCTCCCCTCCCCCGCCCCCTCCCGCCACTCTATGTTCTCCTCCCCCCTGGCCCACATTCTCTCTCTCAAGCCCCTTTCTCTCCTGAAATCCCCCATGTCTCACGCCCTCCCGGTTCTTCCCATAAACCTTCCCCATACGGTACCGCCCCTGCCTCAGCATCTTCAACTGAGAGCAATAACCTCCTTCGTGGATGAAGCCATTGTGTGTATTCAGTGTCATCTAAGGTCAAGATGGCCACATGAGGATGTATAGAAATGGCTCCTGCTCCACTGCAGACACTGGGCAACCGGTTCCCTGCCAGTGAGGACAGTTGTCTTAAAGGATAAGCTCTTCTCCAACAGTGGTGCAGGGGGCTCCACCCCTGACTGAGGGGAGAGGCAGATCCTAGGATGGATATGTCTTCTTCTAGTTCCAGATTCTGTAACCCTGAAAAGTTTTTTTGTTATAAATAGTAACTCTATAATAGAGTTCAGAAAATAGGAAGCAGGACAATTTAAATGGAGTGCTCATACAGTACCCCAATACAACCACTTTCATTTTATCTTTGTGTGTGTCTTTTTAGGGGCTTCCCTGGTGGCTCAGTGGTAAAGCATCCATCTGCCAGTGCAGGAGATGTGAGTTCGATCTCTAGGTCCAGAAGATGCCCTGGAGAGGGAAATGGCAACCCACTCCAGTATTCTTGCTTGAGAAGTCCTGTCAACAGAGGAGCCTGGTGGGCTACAGTCCATGGAGTTGCAAAGAGTCAGACATGACTTAGCTACTAAACAACACCAACATGCATATCTCTTTAGACTTTTTACTATATACTTGTAGGTAATATTAAAATATGTAGTATATATAATTGTACATCCTGATTTTTTTTAATGTCATAATCATCTCCAAAGCTGGTGTTTGTAGTAGCTGAATATGTGAGTTCCTGAATCCTAGCTTATGGAACCATTTCCCTACCATTTGAGCATTAGGTTGCTTCCATAATATTGATATTATAAATAAGGATGGGATGGATGCCATTTTCCTTTTTATCATTTAAGGAAACCAGATTGCAGGCAGGGTGACATTCCACATCCGTTCTTTGTTTCCATAGCCTCCACGTGACTGGAATGGCCCATGCTGATGATAATGATGATCCGTCCATGAGGGTCAATTACTGTGCACTGGCAAGGTGCGTGGCATCCCTGTGTTTGCTTTCAGTTTTAGTTCAAGAAACTGCTCCTATGGCTTACCATCCCTTCTGTGCTATATGTGTGTGTCTGTAAGCGACACAGGGACAGGGAGAGAGGGAGACGTCTCTGAAGGAGACTGCCGTTGGGGCTTTCCTATCCCACAGCGGGTACCTGTTGCACTGTGCCATTTGGAGACGATGAATCGTGGTTCAGTGCTCAGGCATGAGAGAACGGGATATACACAGAGAAAGGTAAAACCCTCAGAGACTTGCTTCCTTCTCTACTCTTCTCTTTCTTTCCATCTTCCCTCTTGCCCTCCTTCCACTTCACGCCCTGACTGCCTTTTTAAAGGGTTTTAGTGTCCCAGAACTGCAGGGGAAACTGACCTGAAGGCGCTGGGTCATCCGTGGGCCTTCTCTTTTGGCTGGGCTGTGGGTCCAGGTCTCATGCTGACAAGGGAAAGGTTGTGACTGTAACCTGCTGTGACTTCCTAGCTTAGCTTTATGTCATTGTCTTATGCTCACTTGAAAAAATTGGACTTTTAGCTTCAAAGGACATCAGATAAGGGTGGCTAGAACCCCAGGATCCAGGCTGGATGAACCATCTTGAAGCCTGCCTTCTTGATGCATCAGTATGAGTTAATGGACAGCACTGTGTAAAGCATTTGCTCCCCAGCCACCCAAGTGCATGTCAGATGCTAGCTCGTGGACCTGGCCAAAAAGCTGAACATTTATGATACCCTTTCAAGGCCAAGTGTCCAGTGTCTGTGAAAGTTCTAAACTTCATGATAACGTATTAGGAAGCCTTGATTACTAATGGGTACCAAATCCTTTTTCCCTTTGTTTCATTTTTAAGTTATGAACATAACCAGACTGCTCTGCAGGACAGACAAGACAGTTGATTCATTACTGCCATTTATATTGGAATTTGATTAGGTTCTACAAGTCTTTATTTAGTGCCTGTTAGGTGTGAGAGCTGATATAACCAGAGGGACACAGATATCTAAAGTTTCCCTCAATGACACATTTTGGTTAATTCTCATTTCCCTAATAATGTGGGAGATTGTGATGTGATCATTTCATGAACCACACAATGAAATAAGCAGTTAAACTGGACAGTGTTAGTTTGAACAAGTTTTGTTTCTCCCCAAAGAAGGAAAGGTGTCCTTATGAGGAACACACATCAAGTTAGAAGGCAACTCTCTGAGATAACAGTTGTTAGCTGATCTCTGAAACTCCCTCCTTGCTGGAGGCTTAGAGAAACCAAATAGAACAGGGTTTCTCAGATGAGTAAGGCTCAAGTTCCTTTCTGGGAAATATTTACCAAGACCCCCTCTTTGCCTTGAACTTTAAAAAATGTTTATTAGCGTTTATTTATTTATTTGGAGTAAAATATACATGACAGAAAATTTATCATCAATTTTCTTTTTATCGTGGTGACATACACGGAATGTGAAATGTACCATCTTAACTATTTCTAAGTGGACAGTTCAGTGGCATAAAGTACATTTACCTTGTTGTACAAGTGTCACCACCAGCCATCACAGAACTCTATCTTGTAAAACAGAGACTCCACACCCCTTCAACAGCCACCCCCATTTCCTGCTCCCCCCAGTTCTCCTTTCTGACTCTGTTTGCTTGACTACTCCAGGAACCTCATTTAAGTGGAATCGTACAACGTTTGTGCTTTTGTATCTGGCTGATTTCAGCTAGCGTGGTGTCTTCAGGGTTCACTCATATTGTAGCATGTATCAGAATTTCATTCTTTTTTAATTGCCTAAAACTTTGTAATAATGATGCGGCTTAAAAAATAGGCACTTAACTAGATATATGCTCCTTTTGCTTTTAGCTCATTTGGAAATATAAACCTGCAGTATCAACCTGAAGCTCATTTGGAAGTATAAACTGATTCACAAATGAAGGATGAATTAACCCAATAAAGCTCAATGAACACTAACAGGAGACACAATGACATGTTTCAGAGCTGCCATTGTTGCTGGCAAGGCGGCTGGGCATACACACTTGATGTGGGGTGCAATCTTTTGACTTTACTTGGTCATCTCATCTCTTCCCTCTTCAAACCAATGTGAGAATCCTTCCTTCACACAGTGTTCTCTGAGGCCTTTTCATGGTGTGCTGTGCATGAGAACCGATTCTGAAAGTTGAGAGCATGTTTGATCCACATAGACCACGTGTGAGCGTGGCCAGTGTCAAGCACTGGTACAAAATAAGTCCTCATAAGCCCACCCCTCAATGTGCACTGTGGCTCTGCCCTGTCCCCCTGCCTTCTTGAGAGGAGATGAACATCAGGAGCCTTTTAAAAAATCATATTTCCCCTTCTTTTCAAGAACTAGTTTGATCATTTCCATATGTATCTCCTAAAAACATTTTGTCTGGTCTTGCTTGGTTTTAATTTTATGTAACCAGCATGCAAACCACACAGAGACTGGTGACTGGCTGTTTCTCGTTTTGTACTTCACTTCTTTTCCCTGTCTGATCTTCCATTGTTTGAATGTGCCATTGTGGCTTTTTCATTTCTCTTGGTGATGGACTTTTGCATTGCTTCCAGTTTTTGCTACTGTGAATGGGTGTCCTGTCACCATTCTGATCATTGTCTCCAGGTGCCCATGTGAAATACGTCCTTGAAAGGTGGATGACGAGGAGTGATTTTCCTGGGTTGCAAGTTGGTGGATTTCCAAAGTGGTTGTACCAGCATGTTCCCAACAAAGGACTGAGCAAACAAACTAATAATGAAGAAGAGAACACCGTATTCATTGAAGAGAGGATGTGAGCTTTAGAAGAGAATGCCTGATTGGTTTTCACAATGTGTGTTCCCAGAGGATAAACATTTCTGCGGCTCCCATGCTGCTCAACATTTGGCCACCTCTGTGTCTGTCATCACATCTCCTTCTCTCTCTTGAGCCTCCCTCTTCCATCCTTTAAAGACCCTTGTGATGATGCTGGTCTCCTCCAGATCATCCAGGATAATCCCCTCATCTCAAGCTTAATCACATCTGCACAGTCCCTTTTGCCAGGTTAGGTCGCATACTCACAGGTTCTGGGAATTGGGGAGGGCATTATGATGTCTGCCATGGACGGAGGGAAGGGCTCCATTTCTAAAGGAGGAAGGGGATGCTTGGAGATGATAGCCTCTACTGCACCACATGACTGCATGTTTTCCCATTTTGTGCCCATGGATAGATTTTAAAAGTATTAAATTGTCAGAGCTGGTGAACTTGCTGAAGATGGGACTTTGTTTTCTTGTACTTTGGGGTTCTTGGGGTTTGCATATCTAAATAATCACAAAAGAAAACTTTTTGAGGTCTGCATCTTCTCTCACGAGTGAGCATCCTCTGTCCATCTTCTGTTTGCTGCATTCCTTTCCCGAAGGCCACTTCCCTGTTGTTATGCTTGTAGTTTCCTCAGAAAAGCTAACAGCGCCACTAGCATCACTAGGATTAAATACATGGTGAATGTTTTTGTTGTCACAGAGTAGAGGCTCAGATGAGTTATAAATATACAACAGTAAAAGGCCACACTGGCACACTGCCACAGCCTGCTTGTGTGTGAAGACCCTCTCATCATATATTTTGTGCCCACAGTAGGTGCACTGATCAAATAGCTTCCTGGTATCTTTTGCCCCTCACAGATTTTTTGGACATGTGCTATGAACTGAATGTTGAATGTTTTTGTTACTACAAAATTCATATGTTGAAACCCTTAATTCCAAATGTGATGGTATTTGGAGGCGGGACTTTTGGAAGGTTATTAGATTATGGGAGTGGAACCTTCATGATGGGATTAGTGCCCTTATAAGAAGAGAGAGAGCGCTTGCTTTCTCTCTCTGTCCCCCACCCCACTCCACCATATGAGGAAACCAGGAAGTGGCTTCTCACCAGAATCTGACATGCTGGCACCGTGATCTTGAACTGTAGCCCTCCAGAACCATCAGGAACACATGTTTGTTTAAGTAACCTAGTCTATGGTATTCTTCTTCTAGCACCCCAAACCAAGACAGCGTGGAGAGGAGCAGGGACCATGAGAACTATGGTGGGATCTATTTACTAGTCCTTGAGTTTGTCTCTCTGCTGGAAAACTGCAAATATTTATATCAGTGTTAAGAGATACACAGACATTTTGGAAAATAACCCAGGTTGAATCATCTGAAATGATAAAATTTTTCTTCTGTCAGAATGTGGAAATAATATAAATCAGTATTTATCTTTCCAATGAATTCAGACCATCTTCAAATGGAGTGCTGGACTCAGTCATGTGGAGTGAAAGCAGGGGCTAAGAACACTGGGCTAATGAGTAAGAAGGTTGTGGGAAGGATCCTTGCTGTAGGGGATGTCCTGGAAATTCAGTGCAGAAAATAATCTCAGGATCTTTGGAGCTTTGAGAGTTGTACCAGCTCAAAGTGCCCTGGGGTGTTTTACAAATCTGGAACCACTCATGTCATGTTTGAGACTCAGATTGAGTTTTCTCATGACATTTTAGATCCCCGGCCGCTCTGAAATGCCGGGTCTTGGAGAAACGTTGGGCCGCTGCTCTTGTTCTGCTGCAGTCGTGGTGCCCCTGTTCAGATGGGCCAGCATGGGGGTTCAGTTTGTTGTGTTCCCTACCATGCCCTGTTGCTTCCCAGACACAAGCGGGACTGACAGTCCATTGCTAGAGATAATCAGGCTTGTGTCTTTGTTCTCATGCTCTTGGGTAGCCTGTCTCCACCCCAGGAGACCACTGAGTGGGCCTTCAAACACCCCCAACCTCAAGAGTTTGAATTCTTTCCTGAAATTACAATCAGATTGTCTCTGCTTGATGGGGCAGAAGTACTCTTACAGACAAAGTTGCTAAAACTTTGCAGGTTGCCAGGACTTTGAGCCTCTAGATGGAACTGCTCTTTAATGATGGACTCCAGGTCACTCTCCTTTGGATGTCCCAGTTACACCCCACAGGATTGATATGTTGGTTTTCATCTGATAACTTTGGGCCCATCATGTGTTTGCTTGGCCCTCGAGTGAAAAATCCCAATAGTTCCAATGTCCCAGGCTCTCCCTACTCATCTGAGATTTAATTTGAGCACTGAACACTACCAGTGTCTGCTGCACTTTCTTTAGACCATTGTTGACCTTGGCTGCTGACACGTGTGTGTTGGCTCTTGACTGGATGTACCGTGGGAGTCGCTGTTTTAAAATCAATGGTCCACCAGGTGGTGGAACTTCTGTAGCAGGAAAAAGATATTTAAAGGTGCAGCATGACTGGAGAGTTCTGAGTCAATCCTTTTAGAGGTGGGATATAGAGAAGTAAAACCAGGGCCAGTTTGGGGAGTGCTGTGGAAAAGCGAATTTCCTCACTCCTTGAGAAGGTGGGGATTGGGGTTCCGGGGGAGGGGCAAGGGGAAGGAGCAGGGCCTCGTCTGATTTCTGTGTTAGCTCAGGTCCCTGTCTAAAAGTTTTAGGAATCTTCTTTGTTTTCTCTCCTGCCATCAAATGCTTCCTTCTGATAATGAGAGGGGAGTTGCTAAGTTGATAATATGTCAAATTTCTGTGCACCAATTTTGCTATGTGAGGTAGGGAAGACTTTGTGTGGTGCTGACTAAGGAGGCTGCCAGTCTCATGGCCCCATGAGAATCTGCTGGCTCCCACAGCACCATCGCGGTCACCTTCTTATCACTGCCTTGCCCTCCTTGGTCTCTGCTAGGTCTTTGTCTGGTCTCTTCTGTCCGTATTATCCCAGGTGTGGTCCTGGGGAATCTTGGCTCTCAGCCTGGAGCTGATGAGTTCTTGCTTAGGAGGTGAAAGGGAAGAGCACACTGGGCTGGACTAATCCACGCATGCGCCAGTCAGGAGCTCACTTCCCCAGGTTTATAGTTACGAACGGGAAGAAGCTGCCAGTTGGGCATGAGTAATTTATTTTTGAGGAGAGATCATGAGACATCTTATTTATCTTTGCTTTACTTGATCTGCTGGAAAACACAAGGACATCCGATTTGTTGTAGCTAGACATCACCCTCCTTCCCGTTCCTCCCTCCTCCCCACCCCTGACTCAAATATGAATGCTTCTGGATGCGTAGGAGAAGGGTCACCACTTGAGGAGAGGGCACTGGGCATGTGCTGGCTCAGGAGGCCCCACCACGGACCACAAGGACCGCATAAATCTTACTCTGTGGACCGTCATTCCTTCAGCACCAAGTTGAAGACCGTGGCTGTCTCCTCCATGCTGGTATCCCTGCACCTGGCTGTTGTCTCAGCCAGAATGAGCAGTAAAAGGAAAATATCTGTCAAATGACTATAAACAAGGGATGATGTATGACTCTCAAGCCAGAGTCTCGTTTCCCCAAACTGGGCCGGAAATTGATCTTTAACGGCATCGCTTATTCCTGTCTCCTCCGCACATTGCATGTGATCAAGTGCCAGGGAGAGAGACAGTGCCGCTTAAGAGTCTTCTCTGCCATTGGCCTATCATTTTGTAAGGTGTATTCGTGTCTTTGAAAGCATTTCTCTTTTGAAAGACCTCAAAAAATGGATAATGATGATCTGTGATGTGGTTTCCGTAGAATCTAGCCAGCATGACAGCCCTCGGGCCGAGACCCCTTCAACTGCACACACAGCGCGTATCTTCCTGGGGTTCTAGATCAGCCATTAGTAGACACTTGTGTCACAATGAACTTGTCAAGAGAAGACCAGTGATGGCTCCTGGTGCGGGGCGTGCTCTGTCCTTGGGGCAGCTAGCAGGCTGCCTTGCTCTACTGCTCCTCCAAGGTTCCTTGCCCTGGGTCCACCCCAGCGATTTTCTCCTTGATCTTTCTCAGTTGTGGTCTGCATTCAGGCTTGCCACACTTCCGTCCAGGGACATAATGAAGTGCGTGCAGGTGCCCTGGGCTGCGCAGAGTCAAACTGCGATAAGGGAGCCTGCAGGCTCATTTCTGCAGGGCTCTCATCCTGCATTTTAGGGAAGTGTCACTGGTCTCCTGTATGCCCTGAGCCACATGATGTTTTTCTTCTCTTTTCCTCTTGCTGGACTTTATTGTTAGCCTGACCCCAGTCTCTGACTTTTTGCTTCTGGATGCTTTTCTTCCTCCCTAGGGAATAATTGCTTAGAAAATGCCCTCTTGTCAAAAACATAATATCTCCAATATCATAAATTGGTGGTGAAAACTCCCCTCTCATTTGGCTTGATAGTTTCATCATGGCTAATGGAGAAGAGATGGCAGCATGATTTCCAGTCCCTGTGGAAGCCGATGGGGTCAAGCGTGAGAACACTCATTGGGGGCCCAACCCACTTTCTGCAGGCACTTTAATCTTTTAATGCATTCATGCTTTGGAGAATTATAGGGGCCATATGCAGCTTCCCAGGTAACCAAGACTTGCTGAAAATAGAGCTTAAATGGCCTCACTTTTCTGGCATTGGAAATCATGGCTTTTTATTTTTAGGCCAGCTCTTGTTAGTCCTAACTATTGTCAAGCCTGGGGAAGAGGAATCACTGAGCAAGACTATTGCCAGTTGTATGCTGTTAGAGTTTGAGCCCTCACTCCCAGCCAGTTGGAAGGAGGATCCAAATCTATGGAAAGATAGAGACTGACTGCCATGTGGCTTCCCTTCCTTACCCCACCATCTATTTGGGAGAATTCTGCTTGCGTTTAGGGTATTTGTTGCAAGAAAAATAGGTTTAAAAGAGCGAATTCTGGCACTTGGTAAGTTTATAGCATTGGTTAAACCAAACACTGGCACAGATGGGAATGCACCAGTTTTGAGGCCATTGGAAAGCCACACTGAGACTCCCACCCTCGCACTGTGGCATTGGGGTGGTCTCAAATGGAAATTGTCATCACCATACTTAGTTGTGAATTGATGAATTCAGTGATAGGTAAGAATAGGTTTAACTTCCATTGCTCATTTCTTAAGTAATAATCTCATTTTACTATCCCCATTCTTGCCCACCTTCAGTTACAGAAATAACTCTGAGTGGGTTTTCTTTTTAAAGATCTGTGTCAAGCAGATACCTCATAAAAACGGCACAGGCGAACTGTTCCATTTAGAATGGCCCTGTGACACAAAACCATGTGTGTTTGCCATCCCTGGGCACTGGTTTCTTTGGAGGAAAGGTCTAAGAGAATGGAGGCCAATGGCAGCCAGGGCATGGAGCCAGGCCTTCCAGAGAGACAACTGGAAAGTGCTATGGACTTTGGATGGACAGTTTACTTAAGTTTGATAGCCAGTTGTATTTATTTCCTATCGCTGCCATAATAAATTTCCACAAAATTAGTGGCTTAAAGCAACCCAAATTTATCGTCTTATTTTCTGTAGGTCAGAAGTCTGATGTGGCTCTCACTGGACTAAAATCAGTGTGTTCCCAGTTCCTTTCTGGGAACTTTAGGGAAAATTCCCTTCCCTTGCCTTTTCCAGGATCTAGAGACCACTCATCTTCCTTGGCTCATGGCCCCCTTTCTCCATCTTTAAAGCCTGCAACAGTGGGTCCTATTCTCCTCATGTTGCATCACTGTCACCTTCTCTTTGCCCCCAGTTTAGACTTCTAAGGAGCCTCAGGATTATATTTGGTCCACTGGTTAATCTGGGCTATTCTCTGTATTTTAAGGTTAGCTGATTAGGAACCTTAATTCCATCTGCAACTTGAAGGTCCCTCTGCCATGTGTTCTCAGGTTCCGGGGATAACAGTGTGAGCATCCCAGGGGGAGGGTGGGTACTGCTCTGCTGACCACACTGGGTGCATTGTTTTTCCTGATTTCCACATCCGGTCAGGCCAAAGGGCAGTCATTTTGGTGGCAGCCTGTGTGGGAGATGGCTTCCATCTTTGCAGAGTTTGAGGAAGTTGAGAAGGAGATTTCTCTTAGCCTGGCAGGCAGTGAAGTTTCTCAGATACCTTGTTTCTTTGTAGGCCTGCCCTGGAGTCTTGATGATCCAGCTAGGACTGTCACCTAGGGCTACCCTTCCAGGGGTGCGGGGGTCAAGGGTGGCCTTGAAGGCGAGCAGGGAGTCTGGATGGCTGGGAACAGCTGGGCTGAGCGAGAAGAGAGTAATGAGGAAGCAGGGGGACAAGGACAGGAAATGACAGACGAGTTTGCCCCTTGGGAGGAAGAAAATAGAAGATGGGGTTGATTACATCTGGCCCGAAAGAAAACAAAAGCTTGGGCTTTTTTGTCATGTGTTTTGTGTTGATTTCACTGTTGAGTCAGCTTGGAGACCTGGGTCACGTTTGGGCATCCAGTAAACTCCAGCCCTGAAACCCCTTAAGGGTTCACTGTGGACACTGGGTGGCCCAGGGCGGGGTTGTCACTGCCCAAAGGACTCTCTCTGGAGAGCAGAGTGGCCCAGCTCGAGACCCCATCCGAGCGGTGCTCTGCACTGGGGAGTGTAGATGACCTGGCGCATGTGCACGGAACCGCAGATGTGTTCTCAGCAATCCTAAGAAATGATCTTAGTTGTAAACTGACCTCGACTGGTTTGGCGTTTGAAGGCTTGTCAGATTATTTTGGGAAACAGTTTATGGGAACCTTGTGTGTTCTTTCCCACAGTCACATGACTGGGAGGTATGTTACAGGGAGAGCAAGTCTCAGACCGATTGGGGCCACTCACATGGCCACGTGTCAGCAGGCAGGCTCCCGGAAAGCCCGCCTGTCCCTTAGGCTCGAGCTCGCTGGTCAGGCAAGAGACAGTCAAGGCAGATGTCATGGTCTCCACTGGGAGGATCCCCCCAGCGCACCGGGAGCGCACAGGCCCTTCTTTCATGGGCAGCATGAACCCTGATGGAGTCCTGGCCTCCCTTCCCTCAGGGGGTGGACTGGTGGTCTTCCTCAATTCTTATGTGTGGTTCTTGCTAAGGTTCACATGCCAGCACATTTTTGCTCCATCCAGGGAACAGGGAGCCAGTAGTGTTCAGTTCACTTATGTTAATTGGCTAACTCTCAGGTAGATGGTGGAGAAGGCAATGGCACCCCACTCCTGTACTCTTGCCTGGAAAATCCCATGGACGGAGCCTGGTGGGCTGCAATCCATGGGGTCACTGAGGGTCGGACACGACTGAGCGACTTCACTTTCACTTTTCACTTTTCTCTTTCATGCATTGGAGAAGGAGATGGCAACCCACTCCAGTGTTCTTGCCTGGAGAATCCCAGCGGGGGAGCCTGGTGGGCTGCCGTCTCTGGGGTCGCACAGTGTCGGACACGACTGAAGTGACTTAGCAGCAGCAGCAGCAGCAGATGGACTCCGCTTAGTTTGTCAAGTGCTACCCACCCGTCCCCTGCCCCACCACCATCCCTGGAGTGTTCTTTTCTCTTTTTCTTTTTTCTTTGGTCAGATTTATTGCTGATTTGCAGCTCTGGCTTATTTTTTTATATAATTGTATTTTTGGCTGTGCTGGGTCTTTGTTGCCGTGTGGGCTTTCCTCTAGCGGGTGAGGGCTGCTTTCCAGTTGCAGTGCGTGGCCTTCTCGTTGTGGTGGCTTCTCTTGTCATGGAGCATGGGCATGGGTGTGCACGCTTCAGTAGTGGCGGCTCCTGGGCTCTAGAGCACAGGTTCAGCAGTTGTGGTGCATGGGCTTAGTTGCACTGTGGCGTGTGGAATCTTCCTGGACCAGGGATTGAACCCATGCCCCCTCCATTGGCAGGTGGACTTTAATCCACTGTACCACCAGGTAAGTCCTGAAGTATTCTTTTCTGATTTGGGTACATAGGAACTGACCGCTTTCAGGGTAAGGATTTGTGTCCACACATCTGTATGTTACACTATTTTTTTAATGAGGTATTGATTAAACAGATTTTTTTTAACTTCCAATTTCCTTTTAGACTTAAGGAAAGGATACAAAAATAATATGGTTTCCATATATCCCCCACTCTGCTTCCCCTAATGTTAACACCTTGCATGATACAGTATTGTTATCAGAACCAGGAAATCAACATTGGTATAATACTATTAATATTTACTAAGAGTTTTATTTAATTTCACCAGTTTCCACTGATGTCCCTTTTTTTGGGTTCTAGGATCCCATTCAGGGTCCTACCTTGCCCTGAGTTGTTATTTCTCCTTTGTCTCCTGCAATCTGTTGGCAATTCCTTGGTCTTCCCTCATCTCTCATGACCTTGACAGTTTTAAAGAGTATTGATCAGTATTTTGTTGAATGTCCCTCACAGTGAATTTTCTCGTGATTGGACTGAGGTCATTCTTTTTTTATGGTGGCAAAATATCAATAACATAATGATGGCCATTTTAACCATTTTAAATGTAGAAATCAGTGGCATCAAGCACACCTGCAGTGTTTTGCTGCCATCCCCATTCTCTATTTCCGTTATTCTCCAGCACCTATCCCCCTCAACCCCTGATAACGTCTATTCTACTTTCTGTCTCTATGAGTTTGCCTGTTCTAGGTCCCTCGTCTCAGTGGAATCATATCATATTTGTCCTTTTGTGATTGGCTTCTTTCATTCGCCTAATGTCTGCAAGGGGCATCCATGTTTAGCACGTGCCAGAACTTCATTCCTCTGTACAGAGAGACTGCATTTTGCTCATCCATTCACCAGCTGACCCATGTTTGCTGCCACCTTTGGGTGTTGTGAATAGCGGTGCTAGAAACATGGGTATTTAAGTCATTGGTTCACATTTTCAAAAGGAATATGGCAAAACTGGGAAAGATACAGTTGGGGCTGGCAGGAGAAGGTACTCTTCTGCTTCTCCTGTGCCCTGTGGGATGAAGGCTTCCACAGGAGAGAGTGGGATGGGGCTGGGCAGTGGAAGGGCAGGGGACTCAGAGGCAGGTGCTAGAAGGTTGAGGGGCCAGCAAGAGAGAGGAAGCCAAGCTGTCATATTTGGCCAGAGGTGCCACCACTGACGGATGGCCTAGAAGGTTCCAAGCAGGAGCAGTGGACAGTCAAAGGCCAAGGGGAAGTGGGGGTAGTTCATTCCTTACCACCTGGAGCCAGGCAGGAGGGAACAGGCACAGGCCAGGCTGGAAATTTAGTCCACTTAGTATTTCTTTTGCTCTTTTTCAGATTTTAAAAAATATTTATTTATTTGACTGTCCTGGGTCTTAGTTGCAGCATGTAGGATCTCCGATTTTCATTGCAGCAGGCAGGATCTTTAGTTCCGGCATGTGAAGTCTTAGTTGTGGCATGTGGGATCTAGTTCCCTGACCAGGACTCAAACCCAGGCTCCCTGCATTGGGAGCTTGGAGTCTTAGCCACTGGACCACCAGGGAAGTTCCTCTTTTTCAGATTTTTGTGACCTTATCTCCCAGTAAGGAATATGTTTTACATAGCAACCTGGTGCACACACCCATCCTTAGTACAACTGAAATACTCATTTCGCTGAAAACATTTACTTCATGAAATGTTTTCTGATTTTTTTTCAACACTGTTGCATTAAAAAAAAAGGCTTATTATGACCTGGCTTGCCCTTGGCTTCTAAACACAGTGCTATATGAAGCCCCACACACAAAGTTCTTTGTGCCAGTTAGTTTTTCTTTGGGTCCCCCCAACTCTGCCACCACTTCTGTGAACACTGTAAACTATATGGTTTGATCGTGTTTTCCTTTTTGATTTGGCTCTTAGAAAACTAAAAGCCAGTCGGCTTGACCAAGTGGTTGGTCTCTATATGATAATCATATACCATACCTACTGATACCTTAACTTTTCCTGGCTCTTTACCTTTTAACTGTATTTTTTCTGATCCTAATTATTCAATATATTGTTATTTTACTACATGAATTCTCGAGAGCTGCTCCAACCTATGTGGAATGCATTAGGATATGATGATGGAATACCTAGGAAGTCATTGAGATCTTTGGATTTTGACTGAGAAAAGCTTTGGAGGCATCTTCCTCTTTAGAGACTTTTTTAAAGCAAGGTCTGAACTTATTTTCCTTTAGCTCTATGACTATCTGATTTGTTTTTCAGGCCTTTGATTCTTTGTTTCAGATTATCTAGAAAGCATTTCCACCCCTCTCTTTTTTTTTCTTTAAAGAAATTTACTACAGTTACAAAAGTAGAATTCAGGAAGTTTGGTATTGATGTGGAGAAAAGATGCCATTTTTTCTTTAAAATAGGAATATTTTTTACTTACACTCACATTTCTTAGAATGGTGTGTGTTTATGTAGACGTTTTTATTATAGATTTCAGCCTCCTCTTTAAATCAGTAAAGTATTATGAACATTTTGTTTCCATTCTTTAAAATAAATTGAAGCATAATTGATTTTGAATGTTGTATTAGTTTCAGGTGTACAGTGCAGTGATTCAGCTATGTATTACATATATGCGTGTGTGTGTGTGTGTGCTTAGTCATGTCCAACTCTAATGACCCTATGGACTGCAGCCTGCCAGGCTCCTCTGTCCATGGAATTTTCCAGGGCAGAATGCTGGGGTGGGTTGCCATTTCCTTTTCCAGGGGATTTTCCTGACCCAGAGATTGAACCTGCATCTCCTGAATGGCAGCTGGATTCTTTACCACTGTGCCACCTGGGAAGCCCATATATATATGTGTGTGTGTGTGTATGTGTATTTTCTTTTTCTTTTTCAGGTTATTTTCCCTTATAGGTTATTACAAAATATTGAGGTCCTTGTTTGTAGACTTTTTTTTAATTCCAGAAATGTCTCTTAATCAAGCACCCTATTCCTGTAGAGATTCCCCTGCCTCCTCTCTGCTCCTTACCCCTCTTCTTGCTTGGCCATCTAACTGGTTTGTCTGCCACCTACAAACTCTATCCATGGATCCCGCTCCTGCCACAGGTGTCTTCCAAGAACCTTTGTGTGTGGTTGTATCTCCCCTCTGCTCCCAAATCTCTGGTCCCTCCCTGGGCTTGCGGATCCCACAGTCTATTGAGCTTGTATCAAGGCTGGAACCCGCCTTACCCCATGAGTAGCAGCGTCACTTTCACTGCGGTCCCCTCCACACCCCCAGGTCAGAAGGCTTTGAAGGAGGATGAAGCGAGCAGCCCATCTGATGCACCTGGACCTCTCAAAAAGCCATGAAAGCAGGGGAGGACGAGTTTGGAGAAGAGTTGGTTGCTGGATGAACTTTTCACTAAGCACATGAGGGTTGCCTGTGCTGAGCTGCTCTTGCCTTTGAAGTGGTGAAAGGAAGTGAGGACTGTCTTGGCGTGGAAGGTCACTACTGCCAAGAAGAGAGGTCTCAGGCTTTCTGAGACTTGTTTATCATTTCATTCTGAAAGAACATCATTACTTTTTTGCTCTCTAAATGGGATCTACGTTAACATAATCAAAAGCAGGGATTTTTTTGAGGTGGGGGGTGATGTAGTTGATTGAGTATTTGAAATTCCTCAGAAGATGTCTCCTTTCTTTTCTTTCTCTTGGCAGTTATTGATTTAGAAGTGAGCTAGAAGCATCTGACAGGAACTGTCACTAACCCACAGTGAAGTTAATTTTATTTTGGTTACATGTAATTATTTCATGTTTGCTTCTGTGCAGAGCAGCGGCAATAGATTTCATCTCCTTCCCCCCGTTCCTCCCGCCCCCGAAAGCTTTCCTTTTAGCTGTGCAAATCTTTCTCTCTCTCTGTTCCTGTGATATGATGAGGGAAACTCTGAATGCTTAAGTGGGCATCTACAGATAACCTGCCTAAATCCTGCTGCTGCTGCTGCTAAGTCGCTTCAGTCGTGTCCGACTCTGTGCGACCCCATAGACGGCAGCCCATCAGGCTCCCCCGTCCCTGGGATTCTCCAGGCAAGAACACTGTAGTGGGTTGCCATTTCCTTCTCCAATGCATGAAAGTGAAAAGTGAAAGTGAAGTCACTCAGTCGTGTCCAACTCTTCGAGACCCCATGGACTGCATGCAGCCTACCAGGCTCCTCTGTCCATGGGATTTTCCAGGCAAGAGTATTGGCGTGGGGTGCCATCGCCTTCTCCGCTAAATCCTGCTACTGATGTCAAATAGCTCATGCAATGTGCCAGTCTGATTAAGTCACTGGTAGAATGAGGGTATTAAGTCATCTGTAGAAACGACTAGAAGAAAAAAAAAACTGGTAAAAGAGCAGACTGGGAAAATCAGAAAAAATACTTTCTGGCAGATAATTCAGTTAAGTTGCTCCTTAGAAATTTATGTTTGGACCATCAGTGTACATGCTTAAATGCCAGACAGAGTCCAGGTGTGATGTGTAGTCCATCGTTCAACATATACTCAAAGGCTTTTTAGAAAATGTGTCTGTTCCTTCCATGTGTAGCACTGTGCCAGATAGGGACTAAGAGTAAATGAAAATATTTATGCTGGGTCCCTTCCTTACAGGAACTTAAATTTGTTTTGAGGTGGCAGGACATACAATTTAAGAGCTGAATTAAAATAACAGTCCAAGACAGGGGATGGCAAACTGACCTACAGGCCAAATCTGGCCTGCTGATTCTTTTTGTAAGTAGAGTTTTATTGGAACATAGCCATGCCCATTCATTTATGTGTTGTTCAAGACTGCTTTCTTGCTGTATTTCACAGTTGAGTAGTTGGAACAGCATATATGGCCCACACAGCCTAAAATATTTACTATCTCACTCTTTAAGTAAAGCTTACCAACCCCCAGTTGAAGACAGTATTTCAGAAGATGTTAAAGGCAGTGTCTGATAGACGTGATTTCGGTAGTTAATGTTGCAATTAGTGAGAATATATTGGTGGGTATCTCACGATGGGGCTTGAAGTTGACCTCAAGCCATGAAGATGGAGGATGTTTTGTGTTGTGGAGAATAAGAAACAGGGTTCATGGGTGAGAATATAGATCATGCCCTCTGGGGAAGAGTGTGTGAGTGATGGCAACCAGGACTGTCCACTTGCGCTTGGGGCTAGGGGTTGGGTATAAATGCATTTGAACTTGTTAATGTCAAACCTGTGCTACATAGTGGTGGCCTTTGAGTTCTAGAATCAAGGATGGGAGCCTTCCCAGACATCTGCTTTCTTTCAAAGGCAACATTCACTTACACAATTGATACTGATTTCCGACCTATGACGTGGTTGACTCCAAGGGTGTGTTAACATTCATGGAGGCACAGTGCCCTCACGGACTGGTAAATTCAGCTCATTTGTTTCGTGTAGTGCTAGTTCTAGGTGTGTTTGGAGAAACAGCTGTCGTTTCCAAGAGAGGTTTACCCTTGGGATCCTCTGAAGGCCACTAACACTAGGAGACTTGTATGGATAGACAGTCTCGCATTCCATGGTGACAGTGTTCTGGAGAGTCTTTTGAGAAGGTAATTCTGGAAAGAAATGTTGTGTAGACGAGAGATGTGGGGAGGGGAGAAGTAAGGAGGAGGAGCCCCCATCCTGGGTTGCTTCCTTGTCTCTTTCCCTTCGTGCTTCCGCACTGTCTGCCATTTTGTCTGGCTCTGCAGCGTTCCCTGCATGTGTCCTCACAGGCTGTGGACTTTCAGCTTCTGGATCCCCAGCCTTGTGTAGCTGGTCAGCCATCATCATCTTTCCACCTGCTGCCATGTCCCCTGTTCCAGCCTGGATCCTGCCATCTTGGCTCTGGGTACACATTGAACACCCTCCCCGCCTCCCTCACACACACTTTGCCTCGATCAGTTACTGGAGGCCGCTCAGCTTGCCTCTGATCCTTTTTCTCCTCCCGGGGCAAGCCCTGGGATGCCCATGCCACGCTCGCCTCTGGCCCTGCCATTGGCTCTGGAGCGGTGGTGGGGGTGGGGTGAGTGGTTTTTTTCCCGTTCCGCTGGGTCTCACAGCCACCCAGCCAATGCTTCCACTGGCCTCTCCCACTCCTTTGTTTTCTTCTGTAAATTAACATACACACACAGTGCAAAAGAAAATCCCATGTGCATTTTGCACTGAACTCATCCTAGATTGTTTTCTCAGGCTCCTCAGATTCCCTCCTCACCTCACCATCACCAACAGATGACCTTAATTCCTGTGTTTCCCACCTTTGAACAGGATATCTGACCTTTCTGGGAACCAGATTCTTCATAAATTTGGTACCACAATAGACACCTCATAGAGTGTATGTCAGTTATTACTGCTGTGTAACAAACTATTCCAAACTTGGCACCTCCAGACAGCCATTTTATTATGCTCCTGGATTTTTGTGGGTCAAGAATTGGGACAAGGCATGGTAGGGGTGGCTTATCCCAGCTCTACAGAGTCTGGGGCCTCAGCTGGAAAGACTGGAACACGGGATGACGACAGTGGAAAAGCTGGAATCATCTGAAGCCTCTGACAGGTCCATGCTGGCCTGGGCTCGGCTGACTCAGCAATTCTGTGGTGAAGGCCTACATGTAACACGTATGCCTAGGCTTCCTTATAACTTGACCATTTCTTTCTAAGCCAGCAAGTGGCTTGGAAATTGCATATTAGCCTTTTGTCACTCAGCCTCAGAAGTCACACAGCATCATTTTCCTGCACTCACCTGGTCAAAGTGTTCACAAGCCTGCCCGAATTCAGAGGCCCAGCAATTGAGCTTAGATTTCCCTTGTTGTTGCCTGGGGTCACATTCTGGAAGAGCATGACGGATGGGAAAGTTTGCTGTAGCCGTCTTGGAAAGTATAATCTGCCGCAAAGTGGTTGTTATAGTTAAATGATGTGATGAGGACAAAGGCAACTGGCACCAAGAGATTGAGTATATTTTCATCCAGTAATTGTTTATTCTGTTCCTACTATATGCCAGGGCTTAGGCCAGCACTGGATCTCTAGGGGCAGACACAGCCACAACGTGCTCTCTGCCCTCCTGTGACTCGCACTGCAGTAGGGGACACAGGCTGAAATCCAGTGTGATTAGATCTGTGACAGGGACTCGGAATTCCAGCTCCTTTCAGGGAGAGGGACTGGTTGAGCATTTGGATTTGTTTCATTTGACATGAGAATGAAGTGAATTTCCCCTCATGAATGCTGAGGAAGGGCAATCTGCCTGGCATTAATGATCCCGCTCACTCCTATCTTGCTGGTGGCACTTCTGTGGACCTGTAGGCTCATAGCCCTCAAAGGTACCTCAGAAATCATCAGGCCCAGGGTCTGCCAGCACCCCCAACCCCACTGTTCAATGTAGACTTATGTTCCTCCTTCCTAAAAGGGGTGTTGAAGAGAGTGGTGGTGTGGAGTCACCTGGGGGACCATCTTCAAATTAGACGTGCCCCCCCACCCCCAATTCTTATGTGGCCAGGCTGGGAGGAGAGGCAGGGGGAGGCTGCACAGGTGATTCTGACCCCTGGGGGAGGATTCTGTGTGGTTTTAAACCAGCACTTCTCAAATGACAGTGTGTGTCAATACCCTGGCACTCTCATTACACTGAAGCTTCTGATTCAGTAGGGCTGGACAAGGCCAGGCCTGGCAAGGCTGTGGGCGGTACCAGCAAGGGACAGACAGAGATGCCTATCGAGGCTTTTCTATACCAGGTGAGGGCCAGCTCACAGAGCGAGTAAAACCTCAAGGGCTAGGCAGGTGACCTACCACATTCTGCCATGTTTCAGCACACATTTCTTAAAGATGAGGACTTTGTCAAAAACCATAATCATGTTATCAGTTTTACACCTAAACAACCAAAACCACAGCCTTCTTTATACAAAACTCATCTCAAGAATCCCAAACTCAGAATGTAAATTGGTATAACCACTATTGGAAACACTGTGGAGGGGTCCTCAAAAGATTAAAAATAGAATTATCATGTAATCCAGCAGTTCCACCCCTGGATATGTATCAGAAGGAAATGAAATCATTATCTCATAGAGATATTTGTACCCCAGTATTCATTGCAGCATTATTCACAGTAGCCAAGGAAATAGCTTAGGTGTCTGTCGGCAGGTGAATGAATAAAGAAAATGTAATAGATGTATACAGTGGAATATGATTCAGCCATGAAAGGGAAATCCTGTCATTTGCTACACCATACGTAAACCTCTAGGGCATGTGCTAAATGAAATAAGTTAGACCGTTCAGTTCAGTCACTCAGTCGTGTCCAACTCTTTGTGACCCCATGAACCGCAGCATGCCAGGCCTCCCTGTCCATCACCATCTCCCGGAGTTTACCCAAACTCATGTCCATTGAGTTGGTGATGCCATCCCACCATCTCATCCTCTGTCGTCCGCTTCTCCTCCTGCCCTCAATCTTTCCCAGCGTCAGGGTCTTTTCAAATGAGTCAGTTCTTCACATCAGGTGGTCAGGTGGCCAAAGTATTGGAGTTTCAGCTTCAACATCAGTCCTTCCAATGAACACTCAGGACTGATCTCCTTTAGGATGGACTGGTTGGATCTCCTTGCAGTCCAAGGGACTCTCAAGAGTCTTCTCCAACACCACAGTTCAAAAGCATCAATTCTTTGGCGCTCAAACAGAGAAAGATAAATACTGTATGATATCACATTGTGGAATCTGAAAAGCTTTAGTCAGGAAAAGAGAATAGAATGGTGGTCATCAGGGGCTGGGAATGGGGTGGAGGAAATGAGACGTTGGTCAAAGAGGACAAATTCCCTATAATAAGATAAATAAGTTCTGGAATATCTGGATGACTGTAGTTATGAATACTGAATTATGTACTTGAAAATTGCTAAGAGAGTAGGTTTTAAATGTTCTCCCCAC
The DNA here is from genome assembly GCF_014754425.2 of Oryx dammah. Lineage (NCBI taxonomy): Eukaryota > Metazoa > Chordata > Mammalia > Artiodactyla > Bovidae > Oryx > Oryx dammah. The sequence continues at coordinate 114,512,679 of NW_024070207.1, forward strand.
TACCTTACCACCACAAAATGGTAATTATGTGAGGAGACAAATATGTTGACTAACCTTACTGTGGGACTCATAATATACAAGTATATCAAAGCATTACCTTAAACTTATACAGTGTTGTATGTCAGTTATGTTTAACTGAAGCTAAAAAAAGACATGACACATGACAGATAAAAATACTTATATCCTTACTCTTCATATGCATCCACATACAAAGCAACCAAAAAAAAAAAAAAGGTTCAAATTAAGAAAATGTTCCCAGAGGTTGC
>NW_024070207.1:114512954-114542418 GCF_014754425.2 Oryx dammah
AAAAAAAAAAAAAAGGTTCAAATTAAGAAAATGTTCCCAGAGGTTGCCTTGAAGCTTTTTCTGGAGGTCCATGCTTGTAGACGCAAGCATACATTTGATTGTGCTTGTTGCTTATTGTAGTTTTTAAGTAGCTGAAAGTGTACCTTAACAAAGCAATTAGGATTAAATATTGTATGTATACCCTCCAAGGTAAACAGTTTACATACAAGCTGCCTTGAGATTTCTCTTATAAAGCATGTCTTACAGAGAGATAATCACCAGTTTGGTTATAAATTATTCACAGAGAATAAAGTATAGCACTAAAAAGAGAAAATACTTTTGATTTAATTGTTTATTTAAAAATATTTGTAGATACTTAGTGCCCTTAATCAGTACTCTTGCCTGGAAAATCCCATGGACAGAGGAGCCTGGTAGGCTGCAGTCCATGGGGTCACTGAGGGTCGGACACGACTGAGCGACTTCACTTTCACTTTTCACTTTAGTGCATTGGAGAAGGAAATGGCAACCCACTCCAGTGTTCTTGCCTAGAGAATCCCAGGGATGGGGGAGCCTGGTGGGCTGCCGTCTATGGGGTCGCACAGAGTCGGACACGACTGAAGTGACTTAGCAGCAGCAGCAGCAGCAGCGCCCTTAATGGGCTTCCCAGATGGCTCAGTGGTAAATAACCCGGATACCAATGCAGGACACCCAGGTTCGATCCCTGGGTTGGGAAGATCTCCTGGAGGAGGAAATGGCAACCCACTCCAGTAGTCTTGCCTGGAGAATCCCACGGACAGAGGAGCCTAGCGGGCTACAGTCCATGGGGTCGCAAAGAGTCAGACTCGATTGAGCACAGCACACACACACACAGTGCCATTGATAACAACCTTAGGTACACACACATACACTTTTAGTGACTTGTTGCCTTTATAACAGACATCTCCCTTTTCAGGTGCCTTGCTGTGTGTAACACAGTTAGCTGAATCACTTATGAAACAACTGATTACACCAGCGTAGATTACACCATCATTAAGATTTTTATCTTCGGTTTTTCTCTTAGGCTCAGTGTAGAATACTGTTCTTCTCCTTGCATATTTAGAGCACTTTAACAATCCGGAAGTGTTTCAGCATGTATTTCTTAAAGATAATGATTCTTTTCAAAACCATAATCATAATATCATTTTTACACCTACAATAACTAACAGTGTTTTCTTATCATCGGGCATCCAGTCCAAATGGTGAGTTATTACACATAGTTAAAATATTTCAAAAGGCATTTGTTTGATTTTGAAAGGTCTGAACTTTCTAATTGGTTGTTTGTCCCCGAGTCTCTTTTAATCTCTCTCTCTCTCTGTTTAGTCGCTAAGTCGAGTCCAACTGTTGCAACCTCATGGAGTGTACCCTGCCAGGCTCCTTTGTCCATGGGATTCTCCAGACAAGAATACTGGACTGGGTTGCCATTTTCTTCTCCAGGCTCTTTTAATCTAGGCTCTCCCATATCTTTTCTTTTTTCCTTTACAATTTTGTTGTTGTTGTTGAAGAGTTTGCTTGTGAAGTTTCCTACAGTCTGGGTTTTGTTGACTGTACTTTCGGGAGCCATTGACCATCTTCCTGTCCTCCCTATCAACTGACAGTAAATCCAGATGTTGATTTGACTTAGGTTTGTTACCCTCATTGGCCAGCGTGCTTCATGGGACTATGTGTACTTCCATCGTGAGGCTCTCAAAGCCTGGTTGTCTCCCTTTTTGTAACATTAGCAGCCGTTAGTGAGCATTGCCCTTGTCCCTGATTACACTACATGTTGCAAAATGTCGATTGTCTAATTCTCTCATTCGTTCTTCATTTATTAGTTAGAATATGCCTGTAAAGAGAAATTTCTCCTCATCAACAATTTAGTTATCCTGAATTCATATGGGCAAAGCAGGATATATGTTTGGTTCTTTCCCTGAATTTACCACTTTTCAGAATAGGAATTGATTCCCTAGCTTTGATTGAAAAAAAAAATCACTCTAAAACATAGATTCACATAACATATATCAATTTGAGGCATCAAACCTGTTTGATGTGTTTCAGTCCACTGCAGTTCTTCTTACTGATAGTCATATTGTCTCACTTGTGTCCTTTTCTCATTCAGTTCTGAATCCTTTAGACACGACTTTATTAATCTCTCATGGCTTCCTTGGTTTGACATGATGTTTGTCTGATAAGATGTTTCAGGCTTGTCATCTTTCCTGCCCCAGACCTGAAATCAGCCATTTCTCCAAGGTTACCTGGCTTTTTTTTTTTTAATGATGTCTAACGACTAAATGTAATTATTTCTGAAAAAAAAGTTACACATTGGTCTACTCAAGTCATCCTAGAAGTCTGTTGATATGGGGTTGTTGATCCTTTTAGTTTTTTTATTTTTATGAACCTCATGTTTCAGTTTTGGAAAAGGTTTCCATAGTTTTAAACCTCAGTCCAGTTTATTTAGGTATTATTTTGTTTGTCCAGCTTTAATTTATAACCTTCAAAACAAAGAAATGTTGGTTTTTAGCTCTACTTCCGTTTTTTGTTAATCTGTCTAGATGCATACTTACCAAGTGGTTTTCTGATACTGTGGCAAAGTATACTTTAGTTGATTAAGAATATTTGCCGAGTGGATACTTGACTAGCAACTTTAAGTTCAAATTGTTGCCCTGCTATTAAACATGCCAATCAAAAAGATTTGAACAGTAGTTACTGTTGATAGACTCAGAATTACTATATAACATCATGTATGAAACCATGAGATGCAACAGCCCAAGTAACCTACATGTTATGGTGTTATAAATGCTCTAGGTTTTATATCCCGTTTGGCTGTTGGGGAGTTCAAAGTAGTTATGCTTTGACAGTTTGAAACTCTAGATTGCTTTGAAGAGCTGCTGTTGTGCTGTTATTTTCTGCTCTCAGCCCTGTGCATTTGTCTCAGATCCCATGTTCTTGGATTCTCAGCTTCTTGACAAAATCATCCTGGTAAATTTCTCCCCTCAACAACAAGCATTTCTTGAGTGCCTGGCAGGGTCAAGCAGTCAGCTCAGCGCTTGAGGCAGGAAGATGCATTGGGCAGTGTGACTTTTCTTTTAGAAGACCCACAGCTTCAGCTTTACACTTCTCTTCTGCCTTTTAGGGGCTCTTAGCAGGATTATGATACCTGGGGTATAAAAGCCTGAAAAGGGGCACTAACTCTGCTGGGAAGGGAAGCAAAAAGACTGTCTGTGGTTTCCCTCTCTGCTTTCTCCCTTCCCAGACAGGGTATTTCTTGTTAATAGAGGGCCAGGCAGTGACTCAGTCCTTGTGCCCACTCTCCCCACCCCCACCCCCCGACCACACTGACCATGTTTTTCTCTGGAATCTTCTTCACTTCCCTCCTTTTGACCTTGTTCTCCACTCTTCTAAACATTCTTGCCTCTTAAAGCTGATTCAGCTTAGCTACACTGACATCAGCGGAAAGGCTTCTGCCTTTTTTCTTTCACACGTGTCCAACTTTAAAGCCAGTTTCCCGTCTGCCCCGTCGTGTATTCTTTTACAGTCCTCACAGAGAATCTTTCACTACAGGGTTCTATGAATTCATTTTTAATAAAGAAGTTTTAAGCAAACCTTTTAGATACCTTATCCATAATGGTGTTTCAACCATCTATGTAGGATCTGTTGAGTAAAATTGGTTCCTGAAATGACTGGGTGTTGGGGGAAAAGAAATATCTTCTAATTATTTTATTTTACAGAATCTCTGGTTAATACGTAGTAAAAGCAGACATCTGACCGTTTGTTCTTCTCTTTTACATTTTGGTTGGACTCAAACTTTTCGGATTTTTTTCACTGAGAAGCATGGGGGATCACACTCTAATCAGGCACCTAGCTTCGAGTCTCCTTTGAGTCCGAGAACCAGGCTGTCATTATAAAGTCCAGGGAAAAATACCATCTCTACTTATCCTCAAGCCATTTTATTACTTAAAACTTTATAAATACTTATGTAGAGCAATATTCCTGTGCTTTCTCTCTTTTACTTAAAAAAGTTTCTGTTTTAGGTGACTAAGTCATTTTGACTTAGCTGGCTTTTTACTAAATTGGTGCTCTACGATGCAGTTTATTTTCCCCTCCATAATTGTTACACAGAATCCTTCTTTGTACAGGCTTATCTAACTCTAATCAATTGTATTTAGTCTCTCTTTTTCTTAACCTGCCAAACCACCTGCATACTTTCTCTGTTTCCTTTTTCCTTTAAAGAGGCTTTTTCTGTCTAAGGTATTCTTATCCCATCTGTCAAATGCATGTTCTTAAGAGAGCTGTGCATGAGGTTTGCAAGGGTTAATTTTAGTCGGGAAGTGTTTAATAACTCATTGTTCTCAGCTTCTTGGTTGAGGCCCTGGCGAGGTGAAGGCTTCCTAGTGCAGGCTGCAAGGCTTTGTGAAGCACTTCCCCACTGAGGGAACAGCCCTGTACCCCATTCTCAGCTTGAATTCAGCACCCCTCTACTGTCAGGAGCAGTGGTCCTGTCATGGCAGGGGGGAGCATAGAGTCGAGATTGATCCCAGGGCACGGTTCCTGTTCTGTGTCTGTCCAGTCATCCTGATCTTTGACTTTTTCCAGCCTTCTGGCCTAACAACTAGGCTCCCAGTGGCAACTGTGTTTCATTGTGCCGAGTGATAAGCTCTGGTTTAGGGGTGACACTTCCTCCAGACGTACTCAATCATCAACATTTGCTGAGCACATAACGAGTGCCAGAGAAGCAGATGAGGGGAGGGAATGGTCAGATCTGTCCTTTAAGGGCTCCCGTTCCAGGGGGCAGACTGGGAAGATGGGCCCAGGAAACCCTCACAGCATCAGGGCCCATAGGACTAGTGGCTGTCATTCATGGAGCAGCTTCTGTGTACAGGAGTTCACAGGCATCATCCCTCTGCCTCACAATGATCTGGAAGGGAGATCATCTCTCAATTTTAAGCACAAAGGAAATGAACTCAAGCAAGGTATTTGGCCTCAAGTCACACAGCTACTGAATGTCCAAGCTGGAATTCACCCCTGGGCATCCTAGGCTCCAAATCCTGTGCTTTTTCTCCTCTTCCTCACATCCTCTGTAAAGACGCCTAGGCAGAGGTGACAAGAGCAGGGAGATGGGCTGGGAGGCTGGGGTTCCTCAGGCCATCTTAGAAAGCTGCGTGACAGGTGTTCTCAAGGCTGTGCCTTCGTTTATCTCTCCCACCTGGGTTTCTTCTTTCCCATCTTGACTTTACCACTCATCTCATCGCTTTACCACTTCCCTGCTGATGCCGGGTTCTGGGAGTTGCCACGGGCTGCTACCCAGGGAGAGAGTTCAAGCCCGGTGGCTCTTGGTTCACTGAGGTCTGTGTTCTGAGCATCTCTTCCTTGGGGGCGCTAGTGCACAATTTGTAAGTTTCAAGCCTTAGGCATGACCCACTTGTTGGCTTGGTGCCCCTTAGTGGTGTGTTTGTAAAGACACTGAAGCAAAAGGTGGCTGGTGTGAAGGTCAGCTTTGTTGGACTTGAAAGTCCCTGTGGTGCCTGAGGTCCTCACCCAGGAAGTGCAGGTCCCCAGACCCTCAGCCCAGATTCTGCCGAGAAAGCATGAGCTGATGAGAACTGGGCCTCATGCACACTTGTGTTGGGAAGAGTCTGTTTATTAAAAACTTGATGCTTGGACTTCCCTGGTGTTCCAGTGGTTAAGACTGCACGCCTCCACTGCAGGGGGCACAGGTTTGATCTTAGCTCAAGGACAATCCCACATGCGGCTTGGGGCAGCAAAAAAGTTTTTTAAAAAGTTGATGCTGAATGTACTCTTTAGGGTTCTCTGGCTGAAAGCAACAGAAACCAATTCTCCTTTCACTAAAATAGGGAAGAGGATTTACTGAAAGGCCATGGGCTGGTTTATAGGGTGGAAGAAAAAACTGGAGGCTCAAGTCTGGGAAAGATGGCAACCAGTCAGCCCCGGAGTCCCCGCCTCATCTAGGGGCCCTGCTCGGGGATCTGCTGCAGCCCGTTCCAGCCTTTGTCACAGCTGCTGTGCGAGGTAGTTGAGTCCTGTGCTGGCAGAGGGCAGGGCCGGCCTGTGGGTGGACGGTCCCATCTGATGGTATCTCCTGGGGGAGGGGAAAGTTCCCCAAATGGCTTCTCCTTCCTGGGTGGGCAGTGGTTTTTCCTTGGGACACACACAGGCAACCACCTTGATGAGCAAATCTCTGCCATCATAAATTCCAAAACTCACACAACACAGACTGTCTTCTTAAAAACTATGTAGAGGTATTAAATTCTACCCTTTTAAAGTACACAATTCAATGATTTTAATACATTTATAGCATTGTGAAGCTGCCACCAGAATTTAATTTTAGAACATATCTGTCCCCAGCTAAAGATGTCTCCTAGCCATTTGCAGTCAGGCCCGGTTCCCACTCCAGCCCTAGGCAACCAGTCATCTGTTTTCTGTATCTGTAGATTTGAACATAGGTTCTCATATGTTCCTGGCTGGTGAAATTTTTTCTGGGTATCCTGTTAACTATGCTTTAGGTGAAAGAAAGAAAGAGAAAAGGCCAGTGCTGTGGAAGTGTGTACATTACTGGTCTCAGTTTTCCCCTCCCTTTTTTAACTTTCTGTTTTCCCTTCTCTCACCTGGAGAGTAAGGCAGGAGAGCTTAATCCTAGTCTTGATGCTGCTGCCATTATTTAGCTCTGTAAGCCTTGGTCACGGACCATTCCAGGCCTCAGTTCCTCATCTGTAAAGTTAAGAAAAGGGTGTGATAAGATGATAACTCGTGTTCTTTCTATCTCTAATGACTGGCAGTTGTGATCTTTTTTGGTGAAAACTTTCTTGGTGAAAAAGTACTTCTTGATTTTTATCTGTTCTCTTCAGTCAGAGGGCTGGAACACAAATTGATGCTGGGCGAGGGAGGTGGAGTCCTGAAAAGGAGCTGGGCTTTTCCCAGCGGGAGCTCGCTGTCTGATTGGAGCCAGCCGCCCTCGAATGCTGGCAGGGCGTGGTTAGCACCCAGATCGAGTTCAGCGCAGAGGTAGGGAGGGGCCGGCCACGGAGCGGGGGCCCCGAAACCCCACCGCCACCGTGAGAAGCTGGTCGCTGTGAGAAGCTGCTTGGCAGCTGGTTTAGCCAACCGACAGTTAAAAACACCCATTTCATCTTTTGTGGGAGGAGACATCCCAGCAGGTTTGAAGGCGGAGATGGGGAGGTTTTGCCTTTCGAAGCAGATCTCTTATCTCCTCTGGCTCTGCTTCTGTCTTTCTGTGCACTCAGGTTAACTGTAGATTTGGCTTTTGCAGCGATGGTAGCTTTAGCAGACGTGTGGAGGCTGGCTTTTGGCACCGCAGGCAGCTGGAGAGTGGTATTTTCTGACAGGGAGACGTCCTTAAGTTTTATAATTTATGGTGTCTTTAAACACGGGATTTTGTTTACTGTTGGCCTAATTATACCTCTGATATATTTTATTTAGCTTAATGTTTTAATTTTGTGCTCATGCCCAGAGGTAGTTTCCCAAAGGGTACTGTTTAAAAAAAAAAAAAAAAACTTAGGTCAGGTTTTCTCCTAGTGGCAGCTTCCTGAAGACAAGGAAATGGGTTTTAGGGCCACAGACTTTCTCATGGGCTCCTGTGCATATTTTGACTGTGTTTGTGCTCTGTGAGATCTAGAGATCCTGTCTGCTGAGTGTTATCCTAAAGTGTCTCTCTAAAATAGAAATATGATACTGGCTGCGTATGTGATTTTAAATATTCTAGTGGCCACATTCAGAAAAGGAAAAGAAACAAGTAAATTTTATTTGAATAATACTTGAAATTGAATAATTTCACCTAGCACATCTAAAATAGTATCATTTCAACATACAATCAATATAAAAATTAATGAGATATTTTGCATTCTTTTTTTTTCTAATAAGTTTTTGCCACTTGCTGTGTATTTTATGGCACATCTCAATTTGGACGAACCATATTTCAAGTATTCAATAGCTACACGTGGCAAGTGACAGTTTAGTGGACAGCAGAAGTTCTAAACCTTTCAAAGGCTTTACAAGGGACATTGAAAGAGCCCTTAAAAGGGGTAGGTGAGACATAACCGCATGTTTTGTGAGCTCTTAACAAAGCCATACATAGGTTTCCTCCTCTTAGAGAAACTTGATATGTAAAAATTCTTCTTGACAGGAAAGGTAAAGCAGGAAGTGATTATTCATGTTACAAAAGAATTAACCACAGGATCCTTTAAATAGCAAGCTCCCTTCGTGCACCGAAGATCTGACTCAATTTGCAAAAATGTGATTGACACTTGGCATTTTAGTAGCATCTTTGTTGGGCAGAGAACTATCTGCCATTATAAAATGCAAATGCAAGCTGAGCCATTGGTTTCTCACAGCTTGGTTGAGTACCTACTGTACGTCATGGGTGCTCATAGGGACCATGGCAGAACTAAGGGACATCTGTACCCAGAAGGTATTTAGAGGCTTACTGGGAGGATAAGACACACATGCAGCCACCACAGCATGGAATTGCCTCAGTGCCAGAGCCCAGGGAGGCTCGGGGGCCACATGAACCAGAAAGGGGCCAGCCAGAGTCTGGTTGGGTCCCGAAGGAAGGCAGAGTGCATGAGATTAAGTGTCTGAGACTTTAAAGGAAGGGTAACTCAGGAAAGACCAGCTCAATAGGATGTTGGAAGACTTAAAAATTACTCAGTTATGCTTTATAGATCCCTGAGCCCCCAGTCCCTCATTCTCAGCCTTATTCCTAGCAGCCATTGGTAAAGCTGTGTTCTTCTTGGACTCCTCCTAAGAAGGAGATGGAAGGAAAACCAGGCTATGCTTCTCTCCAATTTTCAACAGCAGGCAGCAGCTGTTTATTTCTTTGGATTCATCTTCTTGAAGCAGATCCCTTTGTCCTCTTCCAGCTTTACCTTGATAAAGCCAGTGTGGAGAAGGCAGAAAATGAGACTTGCTGTTTAGGAAAGAAGAAGCACAGTTGTGTTCTTGAAGTTGATGGGGTTCTGAGTTCCCAAAGTACGCACCGTTTCAATTTAGCATCAAGATGGACCCTTGAGCAGCTTCCTTCCCCCTTTCCGTCAGGCAGGTCCCATGGGTTGCTTCCCCCCAACTCTGCTTTGGGCGATACTCTGTCCCCATCAGAAAAGCTATGAGTGGTAACTTCCCTGGTGGTCTAGTGGTTAAGACTTTGCTTTCCACTGCAGAGGGTGAGGGTTTGATCCCTGGTCAAGGAGCTAAGAACTCACATGCCTCACGGCCCAAAACCCCAAAACATAAAACAGAAGCAATATTGTAATAAATTCAATAAAGACTTTAAAAATGATATGCATCAAAAAATTAAAGAAAAAAAAAAACTATGAGTTTTCATCTCTAAGTACTGCAATAGGATCAGCCTTGTGGAGCCTAGGTCAGTGTTCCAATCCTGTTCTTGTGAAAAAGAATAATACCTGTTATTTAAAAAATTACTATCTCCATATATGTATTTATTTATAGATTATATATAAATGTATTGCTGTACTTGTTGATTAAGACAACCCCAAAGAAGCTTCTAAACATTTATTATTAGGTTTAATGAACTTTTGGAAAACATAAGACTGACTATTGTATGATTTTAGACATTGGTAAAAAGTGAAGACATTTGTCTTCATGGCTCAGGTACATCATTTTAAATAACTTGCTAATCCCAATAGTTCCATATTATAATTAGGCAACTTCACTTTTCACTTTCATGCATTGGAGAAGGAAATGGCAACCCGCTCCAGTGTTCTTGCCTGGAGAATCCCAGGGACGGGGGAGCCTGGTGGGCTGCCGTCTATGGGGTCGCACAGAGTCGGACACGACTGAAGCAACTTAGCAGCAGCAGCAGCAAACCTATATCAAGAGTAGGAGAAAACCCGAATTACAAATTGTCATGATAACTCAGAGTGTGTTGTGGTGATTGGCTGGTCCTTGTCTTTGCCTCCTAACATGGCTGACAAAGAGCTCCCACCTAGGGACTGAAGTATCAACACCTCCATGTTTGTTTGTTGGCATGGTCATGTGTTGAATATTATCTCCAACCCCTATTTTCTTTACAAACTCTTCTCAAGCCTCTCATCCATTTAGTGAGGGTGATTTTAGTTAAAAGGGGTAATAGTCATACAGAGGCTCTACCAAGAAGCCTCTCAGAACTGTGGGGTGCCCGTGAAGCTGAAAGCTGGTGCTGACTCTGGCAGCCGCTCTTGTCAAGGGAGACAGCTGTCCTGCAGGCTGCTCTGTGCCCTTGGAGCATCCCTGACTGCCTGACCTAGAGGCTGGATGAAGGAGCCAGTGTCATTCTGCAAATGGAATGTTAGAGATGTTGAATTTTTCTCTTTTTAAAATTAAAAAATGAATGAACTCATTTTTTTTTTCATCTTGTCAACTAATTCCTCAAGTAGTGAGTTCATCTCAGTTTGGAGAGCACTGGCTCAGAAAATAAGCTTAACTACTTTGCTTCAGGTTCTTTAATTAGGAAGATGGGCATCAGAGGATTAAGTGAGATAATGCAGGGAAAGTGTCTGGGACATAAATGGTGGTTACTGTAATCTCAGTTCTGATAGCACAGCCTCAGTAGATCCTTGTCTAGGTAATTTGAAGAAAGCTGCTTTTTGATCGATCTCGTTCTGATTGTTATGGTGGCTCATTTTAACTGCTGGTGTGAGGATATGATACAAGAAAATTGGAGTGTTTCTGCCTTTGTATTTGTCAGGAACCAGGAGAAATCTGAAAAGGTTGCCTTGTGCTCTTACACTTTTCCTTTCTGTTGATAAGTGATGAAAATGGTTCACAAGTCAACTTCAACCTGGGCAGATTTATGACAGCACAGTCAGCCAGCTAATTTTGCAATGAAAAAATAATCTAGGAAAGGAAATTCTGCTCTGAGTTGCTTATGAACTGTCTGGGTTAGCTGACATTACAAGTGGATGAGATGAGCACACCAGTCTGGGTGGATGGGCTTGTTTCATCTGGAAACACTTTAGGAATTTATCCCCAATGGATATATATGCAAAATGTATTTGACAAGGAGCCCATTCACCTACCAGCCTTTTTCCCGGAAAACCTACCCCTGTATATTAAACTTGTAAAAGTCATTTGCCCTTTTTTTAGTATTCTATTGAAGAAATCTTTGCCAAACCCAAGATCATTAAGATTTTCTCCTGTGCTTTCTTATCAAAATGTTATGGTTTTAGTTCTTACATTTAGACCAATGATCCATTTTGAGTTCATTTTTATATATGGGTTCCTTACAGAGGTCATTTAACTTTCCATTCTTTTTTTTCTTTTTTAAAAAATTTATTTATGTTTTAATTGAAGGGTAATTGCTTTACAGAATTTTGTTGTTTTCTGTCAAACATCAACATGAATCAGCCATAGGTGTACATATGCTCCACTCTTTTAAAAAAAATTTATTTTAATTTATTTATTTGGCTATGCTGGGTCTTAGTTGCAGCTTGTGGGCTCTAGTTCCCTAACTAGGGCTAGAGTCTAGGCCCCCTGCATTGGGAGTGTAGAGTATTAGCCAGTGAACCACCAGACAAGTCCCTCTTCTATTCTTTTACTGTAATTTCTAAGTTGCTAATTCACCACTTGTGATTTCACCTAATTTTTACTACCCTTGTATTTATTCATTCACCCTTTGTTCATCTGTCTATCCATCCATTTATTCATTCTTTCAGATTAAGCTGCAAGTAAAAAAGGCAAAGGACAGGAGATTGAGGTGGGCCTGAGGTGAACCCTGAAGAGCAGATGAACTGTTTAATCTGTGTGTGGATAAATTAGTCAACCTCTGGGTTGATTGGCTCTGTTAATTTGCATGGGTACCAGAAGACCTCTCTGCCTCGTTTTTTGCCTCCACTTATTACTGTGTGTACAAAATCACCGTGAGCTGGGAGAACAGTTGCAAACGGTATTGCTGCCTAAGCAGCCATCTTCTTGTCGGTGAGAGGCAGGCATTATCTCTGTAGCATGGGAATGATCATCACCCACATTTTGCACAGCTCGGGCTGGGAGGTTAGCCTCACCTGGTCTTGACGAGAGAGGGGGCACCCGAGAGCCAGACTTGCAGCTGCCGTGGCCCACAGTCTCTGCGCCTGGGGAAATGGTGCTGGGCTGTGTCTGGGGGCAGGGTGGTGGGCCAGGGTTGTCTTCCTTCTGTCATTGTGTGTTTCCCCTCTGAAGTCCCCGCTGGTCTTGAGACCTGTAGGTCACTCTGCTGGTGCCTGACCACGGACCAGCACTTTGTGGCTTCTGTGCTACAGGCCTCAGGTTAACCAAAGTCAGGCTGCTGTGGGTGGCCCTGTTATTTTAAGAATCGGTAGAGGGGAAGCCCCTTTAATAGGACTTCCCTGACTGTCCAGTGCTGCCGGCTTCGGATTTCTCCAACATCCGATCTAAAGTGCTCTTCTTCTTTTTTGGTCCCTGTTCCTTCCAGTGGAGGCCATAGTGGAGTTTGACTACCAGGCCCAGCACGACGATGAGCTGACGATCACCGTGGGTGAGATCATCACCAACATCAGGAAGGAGGATGGAGGCTGGTGGGAGGGACAGATCAATGGCAGGAGAGGTTTGTTCCCTGACAACTTTGTAAGAGTGAGTACAAAGCGAAAACCCCTTTTCCTGTCTCCTATGTGGGTTCTACTGGCCAAAGGTGTGGGGGCACTTGAGGAGGAATTTCCGGGGACCCTGCCAGGGGAGGAGTTGACAGCTTGACATCTCATGTGCTGTCGAGAAGAGCACATAGAGCTTGGCCCTTGATATAGGGGGATACTTGTTTTGAATTCACTTTCTTTAAGGCCCAGGATGTTCACTTTCCAAACTGTGTATCACTTAGACAACGCTAGAAAAATGTAAAGTTTATCTACTTGCTTTACTTGTTTTACTTTTAATTGTGTGTATGCTTTGATAGTTTCAAAGACTCTTGCCTTTTTCTATCCCATCTGAGATGAAGGTGAAACTCAGTTTTGACCACTTAAATCAAGCAGCAAACTAAACACAGAATTCCAATTGTGCCATGTTTCCATCTTTACATCATATTGCTGTTTTGATAGGAAAAACGTTATTTTCCTTTCCTCTTTTGTGGTCATGAAGCACTGAGTAAAATTTTTTTTTTCTAGTAACGTTTTGAAAATGATGGCCTTTGCCAAAGGGTTAATTACGAAAAAATGTATTGAATAACTCAGTCATGTTGAGAAAGTTCATACCATGCAGTTGTAAATAATAGTTGGAATTAGCTTTAAAAACGGATCACCTGCGGGCTGATCCCAGTGGGAAATACCATGTGGGTCTAAAAAGTCCTTGGACCGTAACCTTCCCACCCAGTGCCAGGCTAGACAGGCCTGTTCTTGGTAGGGAGGGTGGCATGCAGGAGTCCCCAGGGCCCCTGCTGTAGTTCCGGGGGCACCAGACCATGCCTGAGACCTGGGGCCGTCGGGAAGCAGGTGGTGTGGGGGGTGCTGAGCCCAGAGAAGCAGGTGCCCCCATCAAAGAGCCACGTGAGCGACATGGGCGGAGTTGTTGAGGAAACACAGTGAGATGCTCCAGGCTTCACCCCCTGGGCCCTCTAACGGTAACCCTCACCCCCCCAACCCAGTGTAGAACAAATGGAAACCCAGTTTCATCTTTCTTCAAGATCTTGCCTCAGAGGATCCTACTAACCTCTCTCGTGCTCTTTCTCCTTGGTGTGCAGAAAGCTGGGGAGAGCTTGATGGGTTCCAGGCTGATAAGCCTTGCTTACTCTGAACAGTGGTGGGAGGATAGACTTTTTTTCTTGGACTATCGTTGGACCTGGCAGCCCTGTCTCTCCCATTTTAAGAGGAGAACAGCTTCACATCTGGGCCCCAGGGGTTGAGTCTATTGATGAGTGAACGAGGGTGAATTCTTTTGCCCTTCCCAGCTAAACCCCAATTTGGGGGCAAGGACCATCCTTGGCATTGAGCCAAATTTTGAGTTGAAAGGGGAACTTTTCTGGATAAAAGAGACAGCTTGCGTGAAGATGGAGGAGGAAGGAGTTACAGAGGAGAACCATAGGAAGGAGGGGAGGACCAGGGGAAGGAGGGGAGGATCAAGGGAAGGAGGGGAGGGTCAGGGGAAGGAAGGGAGGATCCGGGGAAGGAGGGGAGGACCATGTGAAGAAGGGACTTCAGGTCTAGTTTAGAAGGTGGGCCCTGTTTTGAGAGCCTTTACTGTGTTCTTGCTTTCTTTCAGTTGCTCAATCATGTCCAACTCTTTGTGACCCTATGAACTGTAGCCTGCCAGGCTTGTCTGTCCATGGGATTCTCCAGACAAAAATACTGGAGTGGGTAGCCATTCCCTTTCCCAGGGGATCTTCCCAACCCAGGGATGGAACCTGGGTCTTCTGGGTCATTGTAGGCCAATTCTTTACTATCTGAGCTACCAGAGAAGCCCCTTATTATGTCCTTGGCTTATTCCAAACCACTAATCTACAGACTCAGAAACTTTGAACTTAGCCTTTACTCAGGGATAGTGGGGCATCATAAGTGTTTGTGGAAGCTAGTGGGCACCAGGGCAGGGAGGGCATGCTCGAGAAGAGCCCCAGGGGTGCTGGGGAGCAGGAGCTCGTCACTGAGATCCTGCTCCCCTGCCAGGGCCTCTGTCTGCCCCTCTGCACCTCTGGGCCTTGGGCCAGGCCAGCATGGCCCACAGGCTCTGTCTCAAGGGGAGGCTGGTGGGAGATGTCTGAGGCAGAGGGGAGGCCAGTGACATCAGGGCTTATCCCGCTGGCTCCCCGCCCCAGGCTGGCCCATGTTCAGCCGTGTCCCTCTGCAAGATGGTGGCTGCTCCCACCAAATCGTTTTTCTACATTCCTTTCCCTGCATCATCTCAGTAGACCTGGGGCTCCTTTGTTTCTAGCCCTCAGCTCCTGCCTCGGAGTCTCTCTCCTTCACCTACTTTGTAAAAGTCTCTTTATGCCTCCCATCGCAGATTACCTAATCTGAGTGTGCCATCTGTTTTTCTGTCCCTTCTGAGCCTGGCCACCTCGTCAGGGCCCTCTGAGGATTCACGGAGACCATGCGCCAAAGTCACTTAGCGTGTGGCCGGCCACCTACCAACACCTACTGCTGTCCCTACTGCTGGTGGAGGAAGGGACTCTCTCCCCTGGCCTTGACCTGAAAGCCCCTGCTCTTGCCTGACAGTTGTCTCACCTTGGCTTGAGCACCTCCAGGGAGGGGAAGCCGCATGCTTGGGAGGCGCTTGGTCTACCTGTGCCAGAGAGGATGTGGCAGGAGTGGCTGGGGCCACACCACTTGTGGCTGTTACATTTGGCAGAAAAAGAAACTTCGCTTCTTTCAGATGGCTGATTCTATTTTCAAGTCTTCACCCACTGGGAATGTTTTAGGCCTATTATTGAAAATCCAGTGGGTGGATGCAGCAGAGCTGAACAATAAAGAACACTGCCATAGAGAGTTCTGGAAGCTGAAAATACATCTTTAGGTAGTAATAATCATATTGGCATAAGTTCACAGTTTTGAAAGTAGGTTTACACATGCCTTATTTAGCTTAAGAATCATTTTTCCCCAGAGAGAATTGCGTAATATTGTGGTATCCCATTGTTTAGTTGTGTGCCTTATGCCAATGTGACCATCATTGGAGAGCTTATCTTAAGCGTTTTCTTGATTCATTTATCAGATTGTTAATCAGTGTCCCAGTTGAACCTGCTCCCGTAAAGTGTGGGGATTCAGTATCCACCCTCAACTCTGTATTGTCTCAATTTCTTCAAGGAAAAATACCCTGCAGTCTGACCACTCCGGCATTAAGACGATGCCTGGTTTGCAATGATAAAATTAAAAAACAAAACAAAACACAAAGTTGTCTGGGCTTCCCCAACTCTTGGGCTATTTCTTGGTGCCCATCAATGTACCCAACCAGGCCCCATGGCCTTTTGGGTTTGTTCCTCTTTTTCTTTTATTTAGTTAGTTCTAATTTAGTTGATTTACTGTACATGTGGAAGAAGAATCTTTTAGAATCCCTCTTCTCTTTCTTCTCCCCACCTCTCTCCTCACCCACTTCTTTTAGAGTACATTTTTCTTGATCCCTTCTCTTTTAAAAAATTTTATTCATTTTTCAAGGTGCAGTTTACATAGACTAAAATTCTGTCATAATTGTACAGTTTGATATTTCTTATATAAGTGCATGCCTCTGTAACCATCATCCAGATGAATTTTATTTCTGTCTCTCTAGAAAGTTCCATCATGCCATTTCCCAGTCATTCCCCTTCTCATAAGTAATCTGTCATCATAGATTAGTTTCGCCTATACTTGAATTTCATGTAAATGGAGTCATACAGTATGTACTCCTGTATATATGGCTACTTTCACACAACAAAATGTGTATATCATCTGTTCTTGCCGTATGGTATCTCATTTTATGAGTATGCTGTAATTTGTTTATCCATTTTCTTATACATGCACATTGGGTTGTTTCCAGTTTGAGTGTTTTGTGGAGACAGGCACTCATTTCTCTTATGTATATACATGTAGGAGTGGAATTGCTGCCCTCCCTCACTTTCAACATATTTGTTTTTCTGTTTAAATCTGTGGCCTCTATGAGGGGGGATCTAGGGCCTCATTTGTGCCTCAGTCTGGTGGTCTTCACATCGTTGACCTTTGAGTTTGACTGCTGAAGTGTCCTTAAGCACAGAACTCAATCTCCCAGGGACGATTTGATTGTTGGGTCCATGAACTATTAAAGACTCCTTAGATTGTCAAAAACATGCCAGTAGAGAGCATGTGTCAAAGTTTTATTGAACTCATTTAGCAAAAGAACTAGCAGAATAACAAAACTGACTCTGTGAGGATGTGGGGAACTGATTAAAAAGTCCATGAGAAAAGGAATATTCAAAGCAAAGCAAAGCAAAAACAGCATTATAAATAAACTATACTTCAATAAAATTAAAAAAAGATCAAAATGGGTTCATGCATTTTTTGTTGTTTAGTCGCACAGTTGTATCCAACTCCTGCGACCCTATGGACTGTAGCCTGTCAAGCTCCTCTGCCCATGGCATTTCCCAGGCAAGAATACTGGAGTAGGTTGCCATGTCCTCTGCCAGGGGATCTTCCTGACCCAAGGATCGAATCCACAACTTCTGCATTGGCAGGCTTCTTTATTGCTGAGCCACCAGGGAAGCCCATGTCTTAGAGGACAGTAAAATCTTTCTCTGTTTGTTTGTTTAAACGTTTTTATTTTGTATTGGGGTATAGCTGATTAACAATGTTGTGATGGTTTCAGGTGAACAGTGAAGGGACTCAGCCATACATATACGTGTATCCATTCTTCCCCAAACTCCCCTCCCATCCAGGCTGCCACATAACATTGAGCAGAGTTCCCTGTGCTATACAGTAGGTCCTTGCTGGTTATTCATGTTAAATAGAGCAGTATATACCTGATGAGAACAATAAAATCTTAACCTCTGAGGCTATCATCTCTATCAGAAAAGAAAAAAAGAAAATGGAGTATCTTACTGTTTTTCTACATTATCCCAGGAATTTTATAGAATTGTAAAATACCCTAATAAAGTGTGAGTTAAGTTAGGATATATTTTCAGAGAGAATAAGATAACCCCTTTGGCAGGGTCACACTTATTAGAAAATACATCAGCATGACATTAAAAGTTCACACAATGATCATTTTTGGTTTCATTTCCAAGTTTTGGATATTTTGTCTGCACAGACCACAATAGACTGTAATATGAGATATAATAGTAGGAGACACGGATGAAATCCTCATAGTTATTTATTTTTTAAAAATAACGGCTGCCCTCCTGAGACCTGAAATGGAAGAGAAAGATAGCCACCCATGAGAGGCAGATGTGGGCTCTTTCATAGGGGTTCATTTCCCCCATGTCGGATTTACTGGCCAGTGTCCCCCTTGTTGGAACCTTACACCAGAGCCAGACAACAGTGGATTTGAGTCCAGCAAAGATCTTCTTATCAGCCTTTTTCTGAATTCTCCTGACATGTATCCACAGACAGACATTTTTTCACAATTGGCCAAAGGACTCTCAAAAGGCAGAGGCCTTGAACCCATGGCTTGGGTCGCCAAGCAGGGTTGGCTTGCTTTAAGGGGGTGACCTTAGGTCAAGGGCAGTGGGACCCAGGCTCTCAAGTAGAAAGCAGGAAGCTGCAGCACGGGTTAAAAAGAACGTGCTTGTTGATCTTTAAGTCGCTGTGTGTGTGAGGAAGTGTGCACTCTCCCTGCCTGTCGGTGGATGTGAGCTAGAAGCACACGCTGCTGCAGCTGCAGGCCCCTCTGTCGAAGGCTGAAGTGTGTTTACTTGTAGCTGTAGGTCTTATGCTGAATGTAACGGTTTTCAGCTCGGTTTCCCGTTGCCCCAGCTTTCATCTGCTAGGTGTTTCAGATCTCTCTCTGGCGTATCCAGAGTCTTTTTTGTACTTAGGTGAAGTGGTTGGTGAACATGGTTATTATTATTTTTTTCATCGATGAGGTGGAAGGTGAGGCTTTTGCATGTTTGCACCAGTCTGAGGCAAAGCTCATATTTACTCTGCTTGTCTTGATTTCAGAAAACACACACATTTACTTCAACAAGTGGCATAAAGGAGAGATTTCCAAGTTGCTGTTCTATATCAGAAACCCTGAAGTAGATCTCTTTGATTACATTTTTCTTTTTCTCCCCAAGGGCCACTGATTTTGTGAGGTCTCTAGAATATTGTCTTCAAGGTACTCACCTCTCTTAGAAAGGTGGCAGGAATTTTCCAGGTGTGTTTCCTAGCATGCACAGCCTCCTCCTGCTCACAGTGCATCGTGGTGATGTCCTCGGGTGTGGGGAATCTGTCATACTCCTCAAGGACCCTTTACTGGCCATCTGCAATGGGCCGGGACTGGAGACTGTGAGCGCAAAGGAGATGCATGAAATGAAAACATGTATTACTAGGAAGCTTCTTCCTCAGGAGGACAATGTTAGTTCCTGTTACCTGGCCTTTGGTCATTCTGTACTCCGGAGAGCATATGTTAGACATTGTTCTGAAAAGATGGGCCTGATTAAAATGCCACTTGAGAAAGTTTTGACTAGATTCATCAGGCGGCTCTGTTGCAACACGCTAAATGAACCTACAGTTATCTTTTGGCCCTGATTGCTGGGTTACTTTATGGAATAATAATGACTGTCTTCTCTTTCAGGCTCGCTGGCTGCCTAGCTCTGTGTATATAATCTTGCCCATGTCTATCTGCATACAAGGACTAAAATTTGTTGAACACTTACACCAAGCAGGAAGGAGGCTAAGCCCTTTACATGTTCTTTTTTTTAAATTTTTTTAAATTATGAAAATTTACAGGAGATTTGGAAAATACAGAACAAGGTTACATATAGTTCTACTATGTATTGCAATTTTTTTAGGTAAATAAATGAAGATTTTCAGTTGGAGTTTCAATATCAAACTCTTAAAAGTTAATAGAATGAATATACAGAGAAGTAGGATATAGTAGACCTGAAAAGCAATCTGAACCAATTCAACATAATTAAGATTTATACAATTTTCACACAATAATAGGATACAAATTCTATTCAAGTTCCCATAGACTGTAAACTAGGAGACATTGGAACATATCCAAGGACATAGTACAAGGTGCAAAAATGTAACAGTCTAAAGGTATTGAAATCATACAGAGACTGTTCTCTAATCACTGTGGAATTATGTTAGAAATCAATATCAAAAGATATTTTCAAGTGCATTGTGACATTTACCAAGAGAGATCTTTGACTTAGCCATTGAAAGCCTCAGTAAAAGTAAAAGACTGAAAAAACAAAGAGGGTGATTGCAGAGAAGAAAACATTTAAATGAGAAATTAGTATCAAAGCGAGAAATTAATATTAAAGATACTTTAAACAAAATCCCAGCCCTTTACATGCTTTATATATCATTAAATTCTTAACACCACCCTATGACATAGGTACCAGTTTTTTTTTTAATCATGCCCATTTTTTAGAAGAGATAACTGAGGCATCTTAAGGTTAAACGAGTTCCAAGCTAGTGAGGAGTAGAGAACTTTGGAACCTGAACTCAAGCAGACAGCCTTTTCTGGGTGTCCGAGTTATCCTGGTGGGATTAAACCCCTCACCATTATTACCCACTGCATCCTGCCTTCCCCAGGTGTCCAGGGAAGTGCACATTTGTGCCACTCTGAGAGAAACCTCTCAGTTACTCTGCCATTCTTGAGTTTAAAAAATTACAAAGTTACTTTACAAGGGACATCAAGTAGAGATTTCCAGGTTGCTATTCTATATTCAGAATTGTGGCTGTGAACTTGCTTTCTGCATTTTAAGTAATTATCTTAAGAAATCAGCTATTTCAGCTCAAAAGAACAACCTTTGCCTGGATTTCTGGGCTGATACTCTCTTTTCCTATGAATTCTGAAAGTAAGGCAATTCAGGAAAATATTTCATTTTACTCATTTGTAAAGAAGCTTGTTATTTTGCAGTGTTCAGGATATGCTTTTCAGGAGGAGCTTTGTTGTCTTTCCTAAGAATGGTAAATAACCCAGATGTGTGACTATCTAGTTGTTCCCCATCCATGGAGGCCTTGCACACAACCAGTTCCAACTCAGATTTTTGTTGAAACTTTCAACATGTAGTTTTCTTTTAGAGAACAAAATCTTAAAACTGACAACTGGAGCCTGTTAGATGCTGTTACAAGAAATGGTACTCCAGGAAGGGTCTGGAGTAATTGAAGACAAATGTGTTACCAGTAAAAGCCACACCAGTTGGCATATTCCTCAGCCTTTGTCACTGTTGCAGCACAGGAAGTGTGTGTGTGTGTGTGTGTCTGTGTGTGTGTCTGTGTGTGTGTGTAGGGGTGTCTTGTGACTCAGGGAGAGCAGTCCCCTGACCCAGTTGATCTTGGTGATTATGCATAATGGAGTCTTATTTTCTTAATGACAGGATTATCGAATTTGAGGTTGGAAAAGGACTTTGAAATCATGTGTTTCAACCTCTAGCTTTCTAACCAATCAGAACCTAAACCATGTAAGATATTTCTGTGATCATTACCAGACACTTAAACTTGGGAACTGTGGGGGTCCCATACAGGACTGTAAACCAGTCAGTCTCCAGTCTGGCACTGCTCCAGGCACACTGTATTGTCAGAAGTTTGGAGTGGGCAGCAGTTGGTATAGGAGCCTTGGAAAATTTTTTAAAGTTCAGGTGATTTGCTGCCTGAAAAAGCTTGGGCACTCCTTTTGTACAATGGAACTGATTGTATCATTCTCTTTAGTATCTTTTCTCAAGCCCATGGCTTGGTAGCCTGTGAGCTGAAGTTCTACATTTGAAAATACTATTATTTCTAAAGTACCTTTATGAATACATAAAGAAACATAATCATGCTGGAAATTGTTTTTTTTAAAAAGTGTACTACAAATACAAAAACAACATAGAAATATGCAAACAATGCTCTCTGTGAGCCCATTAGAATTAATCCGTCCTAATTGCAACAACTCTGGACTACTAAACCTTGAAGTAAATACTGTCTTCTACCCAGTGGTAGTAAGGTGGGCAGAATTTCTAGGAATGATCCCCAAGATTCCACTCCTGAATCTCCAGAACCCATGAATATGATGAGCTGTCATCCCAGTAGTGAAAGACAGGGAAGCCTGGTGTGCTGCAGTTCATGGGGTCATGAAGAGTTGGGCACGACTTAGCGACTGAACAACAACAATCACTCTAGTAGTTGTGTTATGTTACATGGTGCCATTGACTTTCCAAAAGAGAGGGATCCAAGTGGGCCTAACTGTAGCACTTGAGCCATTAGAAGCAGAGAGATTTCTCTGTCAAGTGAAAGAAGAGGAATCAGAAAGTTGGAAAACTTGAGGAGGAGTTGTGACTTTGAAGGTGGAGTGGCCACGTGAAAAGGAATACAGGCCACTTTATTGGAGCAGAGAGCAAACCTTGGCTGGTAGCCAGCAAGGAAATGGAGACCTCAGACCCACTGCTGCAAAAAATGGATTCTGCCAACAACCTGAATGAGCTTGGAAGTGGATTGTCCTCCCAAGTCTCGAGACTAGAGTTCAGCCTGGTTGGATTCTTGATATTAGCCTTGTGAGACCCTGAGCAGAGAATCTAATTGAGCTGACCTGGACTTCTGACTTAGAGAAGTGAGACATAATAAATGGAGGTTGTTGAGCCATTAAGTGTGTGGCTTAAAATACAGATAGCAAGTTGTTTCTGGGGCGTTTGGCTCCTTCCCTAGTGGCATGTTGTCAGTGAATGCCAGATGGGAAGTCTGGACTCTTAGCCCTGCCCTGGTCTCAGCAGTGGTACGTGACATTCCTCAACCTCTCCACTAGATAGTGGGGAGGATCTTGAAGAAGAGAGAGCTAGAGAAAGGGATTCATATAGGAGATCCTGAGCAAAATCCTGACCAATACATAAATGAATCTGACTAGAATTCACATTCCACAAAGTTTGAAAAAAAACTACAGTAGGAAATGCCACCTAGGTATTCAGAGTGACCTCTAGGTAACACAAATGAAGAAGACCAGACTAGCATTGCATGGGCTCTGGAAACTTAACTGTCACTAGCATCATATAGCCCACAAATTAGCCCAGGATATGCATGCTTAATCTAAATAGGGTTAGTGCCTGCTAAATGTAAATAGGATGCAGTCTTATAATAGCTCAAATGCCTCAGATACAATAAAAAGTGACTTGTCATGCCAAGAACCAGGAAAATTAGAACTTCAATGAAAAAATCAACAGCCACTGACACCGGGAAGACTAAGATGTTGGAATTACTTGCCAAAGATCTTGAAGCAACCATCAGAAACATGCTTTAATAAATAGTTGCAAACACTCCTGAAACAAAAAATTAGAACATCTCAGCAAAAAAATAGAGATATTAAAAAATGAAAATTATAGAACTGAAAAATAAATCACCATATTAAGTACACTGGATGAGCTTAATAATGGAAATGACAGAAGGAAGAATCAATGAAGTTGAAGAGAGATCAATAAAACTTAGGGTACCCTATCTGTCTGTTGTCCAGCCAACAGATAGAAGCTAGTCTTGAAAAAAAAAATGAACAGAGCCTCAGAGACCTTTGGTACAATAACATTAGGTCTAACATTTGTATCATTGGGGTAACAGAAGGAGAAGAGAAGACTCTAGAAATAAAAAATATTTGAAGAAGTAATGGTTGAAAACTTCCCCAAATTGGGCAAAGGGATAAGCCATTAGAATCAAGAAGCTGAGCAATACTCAAACAGGATAAACTCAAAGAAATCTATCCCAAGACACATCATAACCAAACTTCTAAAAACTTTTTGTCTTTAGACAAAAAGCAGTGAGTGAGAAGCAACATATTACCCATAGTGGGAGAATGATTTGGAAGACAGTGGATTTCTAATATGAAATCATTCAGTCCAGAAGGAAGTGCACAGCGTTTTCAAGTGCTGAACAAAAAGGACTTTTCACTCCAAGTTCTACATCTAGTGAAAATATCCTTCAGGAATAAAAAGAAAATAAAAAAATTCTCAGATGAAGGAAAAGAAAGAAAATTTGTCAACAGCAGATCCTTAAATAAGTTATGGCTGAAGAAAATTCTCTCCACAGAAAAGGAAATGATAACAGGGAGGAGGCCTGGAACTACAGAAAGAGGGAAAAAAACATAAAAGAGTGGATGGGTAAAAACAAGAGTATGTTTAATAGACTGTCTTTATCGTTAATCAATTTTTAAAGATTTATTAGAGTATAGTTGATTTACAGTGTTGTATTAGGTATTAGTTTCAGGTGTACAGAAATATGTCTTATTTATACATACATACATACATATATATGTGTGTGTGTCTGTGTGTATCCACTCTTTTTTAGATTCTTTCACCATGTAGGCCATTACAGAGTATTGAGTAGAGTTCCCTGTGCCTTAGAGTAGGTCGTTATTATCTATAAAGTATTGTGTATATGTCAATTGCAATCTCCCGATTTACCCTCTGCTCCCCATATTACCTACCTCCTGGTAACCATAAGTTTGTGTTTTTACATCTGTAGCTCTATTTCTGTTTTGTAGGTAACTTCATTTGTAGCCTTTTATTTTTCCACGTATAAGTGATATATGATATTTATCTTTCGGTGTCTGACTTCACTCATTGTGACAATCAGTAGGTCTGTCCATGTTGCTGCAAATGCCATTATTTCACTCTTTTTTATGGCTGAGTATTATTTCATTGTATATATGTCCCACATCTTCTTTATCCATTCCTCTGTCAGTGAGCATTTAGATTGCTTACATGTTCTGGCTATTGTAAATAGTGCTACAATGAATGCTGTATGCATATATATCTTTTCCAAGTATGGTTTTTTCCAGACGTAGAGGAATTAGGCTTCTTGACTTCAGACTTCACTACAAAGCTACCAAAGGTACTGGCCCCCAAACAGAAATGTAGATAAATGGAATAGGATAGAAAGCCTAGAGATAAATCCACACACATGTGGCCACCTTATCTTCGACAAAGGAGGCAAGAATATACATTGGAGAAAAGACAGCCTCTTCAATAAGTGATGCTGGAAAAACTGGACAGCTGCATGCAAAAGAATGAAATTAGAACACTCCCTAACACTATACACTAAAATAAATTCAAAATGGATCAAAGACCTAAATGTAAGGCCAGACACTATAAAACTCTTAGAGGAAAACGTAGAACACTTTTTGACATAAATCACAGCAAGATCTTTTTTGATCCACCTCCTAAAGGGGATAAAAATAAAGTAAACAAATGGAATCTAATTAAATTTAAAAGCTTTTGCAAGCAGAAGAACACTTCACTTGAAATGGGAAAACATTGATACCAGTAGTCATTGATAAGTTCCATATGTATATTGTAATAGCTAAAAAAAACCAAACCAAACCACTAAAAAACTAAAAAGTAATTTAAGTAGTTTAAAAAACTATACAATGAGATATACTCGAAAAGTCTATAAATAAATGTACAAGTAACTCACGGGAAGGTAGGAAAAAGGAAAAAGAAGAATGATAAACAGGAAATAAAGAGGAATTTGATGACACACCTAATATCAATAATTATTTAATTGAAAATGGTCTAAATATACCAATTGATAGAGATAACAGAGTGGATAAAAAATGTGACTCAACTGTGTGCTATCATCTACAAGAAACTCACTTCAAATGTATTGATATAGATGCATTAAAAGTAAAAGGGTAGAAAAAGATAAACCATGCAGACATTAACTTTGAAAAAGCAGGAACGGCTATATATAATACCAGATAAAGTAGATGAGAGAGTGAAGAAAATTACCTGAGATAGAGACATTACACAATGACAAAAATGTCATTATACCAAGAAAATATAACAATCTCAAATATTAGTGAACCAAACAACAGAGCTGCAAAGTACATGAAGCAAAAACTGATAGAACTTGAAGGTAAACACATCCATAATAATAATATTTGGGAGCTACAGCATCTCTTTCAGAATTTGAAAGAACTACTAAATTAGATATCAGGAAGGATATAGAAGAATTGAACAGCATTATCAGCCAAGCAGTTCTGATTAATATTTATAGAACACTCTACTCAAAAACAGCTTGAAACATACCTTTTTCAAGTACTCATGAAACATTCACCAAGTTAGACCATACCCTGGGTCATAAAACTAATCTCAATATATTTAAAGGAGTGGAAATAATATGTATATGTTTTTTGACCATAATACAATCAAACTAGAAATCAATAACAGATAACAGGAAGATCTCCAAACCCTTGAAAATCATATAACACACTTCTGAATAATTCATGAGCCAAAGAGGAAGTCTCAGAGGAAATTTTAAAAATACATCAAGCTGAATGAAAATGAAAATAGTACATATTAAAAAGTTTATGGGACACAGCTAAAGTAGTGCTGAGAGGGAAGTTTATAGCACTAAATTCTTAATTCAAAATGGAGGAAAGATCTGAAATCAATAATCTAAGCTCCCACCTCAAGAAACTAGAAAAGGAAAAGGGGGGGCGGGCACCCAAACAAGCAGAATAAAGAAAGTAATAAAGAGCAGGAATCACTGAACCCAGAAAACAACAGAGAAAATCCATGAAAAACCAATTCTTTAAAAAGATCAGCAAAATGGATAAATCTTTAAGATGACTGAAAATTATTTTTAAAAAAGAAGACACAAATTGCAATATTAGGAATCAAACAGGGGCTATCCCTACAGATCCTGCAGCTATTTTAAAAATAGTAAGAGAATATGACAAACAGTTCTATACACATACATTTTGACAATTTAGATGAAAAGGACCGTTGCCTTGAATATCACAAACTACTAAAACTGACCCAAGATGACACAGATAATCTTGGCAGTCCTATAACTGTTGAAGAAATTAATTGATAATTTAAAAGCTTCTAAGAAAGAAATCTTCAGGGCTAGGTTTCACTGGAGATTTCCACTAAACAATTGAAGAATAGGCACCAATTCTACGTAATCTTTTCCAGAAAATAGAGGAGAGAATGCCTTCTTATTCATTTCACGAGGTCATTGCAACTTGATTACCAAAACTAGACAGACAGTACCAGAAACCTACAGACCAGTATCCCTCAAGAGCATAGACACAAAAATCCTCAACAAAGAACTAACAAAACAAACCCAGCAGCATATAAAAAGAATTATGTAGTGTGACCAAGTGGGGTTTATTCTAGATATGGAAGTCTGCTTCATTGTTTAAAAATCACTTAATGTAATCTGCCATATCAACAGATGACAGGAGGGAAAAATCAGATAATCATATCAGTTGGTGTAGGAAAATCGCTTGACAAAATTCAACAAAGATTCGTGATGAAAACTCTAAGTAGAGTAGGAATATAGGGGAATTTCCCCAGCTTGGTAAGGAGCATGTACAGTTAACATCATACTGAACGGTGAAAGAGTGAATGCTTTCTCCCCTGAGAATAGGAACAAGGCAAAGATCTCTGCTGTCACTAGTCTTATTCAGCACAGTACTGGATATCCTAGTCAGTGCCATTCTGAGAAAAGAAATATAAGACATACAAATAGGAAAGGAAGAATAAAAACTGTCCCTATTTGTGGATGACGTGATTCTCTATGTAGGAAATCCCCAAAATAAAAAAAAATAACTCCTGGAATTAATAAGTAAATTCAGCAAGATCACAGGATACAAGATCAATGCACAAAAATTATTTCTGTGTCCTAGAAATGAACATATGGAAACCCAAATTAAGAGCACAATACCATTTATAATCTACCCTAAAAAATTAAAATACTTAGGTATAAATCTAAGAAAACATGGACAGGATGTGTGTGTTGGAAAATCAAAGGAAAGAATAGGTAAAATAATTTTGAGAAAGAAGAACAAAGTAGAAGGCATCTATTCTATTTTATGACTTACTTTAATAGCTAAAATAATTAAGATTGTGTGGAATTGGTGGAGAGATAGATACATAGGTCAATTGAACAGAATAAAGAACCCAGAAATAGACCCACACAAATATGCCCAACTGATTTTGACAAAGGTACAGAAGCAATTCAACAAAGGAAAGAGCCTTTTCATCTCATGGTGCTGGATCAGTTGCACAGCCAGAGGCAAAAAAAATAAACCTCTACCTAAACCTTATACCTTGTAACAATTATCTCAAAATGGATCATAGATTTAAATGTAAAACATAAAACTGTAAAAGTTATAGAATTAAACACAAGAGAAAATCTTTAGGATCTAGGCCTTGGTGAAGAGTTCTTAGACATCACACCAACAGAACATTAAAGATAAAAAATCAATCAATTAGATTTCTTCAGAGTTAAAAACTTTTGTGAAAAACTCTGTGAAGAGGATGAAAAGACAGGTTACAGACTGAGTGAAAATATTTGCTAACCATATGTTTGACAAAGGACTTATATTTAGAATGAATGAAGAACTCTCAAAATGCAATACTAAGTCAAAAAGTCCAATTAAAAGTGGGTAAGAGATGTGAACATACATTTCACTGAAGAGGATATACAGATGGAAAGTAAGCACATGAAAGGTGTTCAGCATCATTAGCCATTAGAGAAAGGAAAATTAAGAGGACAATGAGACTGTATCTATTGATCTATGTATCAATGATACTAGTACTATTTATCTATTAGAATAAGCATTAGAAGGGCTGCAACAAAAAAACAGTAGTAATGCCAAATGCTGGCAAGGGTGTACAGAAGGTGTTCTCTCATACACTGCTGCTGGGACTGTAAAAGGTTTCAGCCATCTGGAAAACAGTTTGGCAGTTTCTTATAAAAATAACTTTGCACTTGCCACATGACCCAGTGATTGTACTCTTGGACATTCATCTCAGAGAAATAAAAATTTTTGTCCACACAAAAACCTGTACAAGAATGTTCATGGCAGCAGAGCTTTATTTATAATAGTTCTGAATTATAAATAACTTGAATGTCCTTCAATGGGTGGATGATTAAACACAGTCTAGTCCATTCATATGATGGAATAGTACTCAGCAGTAAAAAGAAATGAATACAGCCAACAACTTGGATGGGTCACAAGAGCATTGTGCTTTGGGAATAAAGCCAGTCTCAAATGTTATATACTGTATGATTAATTTATATTACATTTCAAAAAGACAAAATTATAGAGTTGAAGAACAGATGATTAACTGCTAAGGGACAGTGACAGGGTGGGGAGAGGACTGGTAGAACTATGAAATGATAGCACAAGGGAGTTACTTCGTGGAGATGGAACAGTTCTGTATCTTGACTGTGATGGTGATTACTCAAATCTGTACGATGGGGCAAACTGCACAGAGTTATATACACACACAAATCAGTGCATGCAAAAACTATGAGACGTGAATGAGATCTGTAGTGTAGTTATCAGTATTGTACACACATCAGTTTCTTTGTTTTGATATTGTACTGTAGTCATGTGAGATGCCATCACTGGAGGAAGCTGGGTGGAGGGTTCACGGCATTCTGCACCATTTTGTAAGTTTCTGTGAGTACATAATTCAGTTCATTTCAGTTCTGTCGCTCAGTCGTGTCTGACTCTTTGTGACCCCATGGAATGCGGCACACCAGGCCTCCATCACCAACTCCTGGAGTTTACTCAAACTCGTGTCCATGGAGTTGGTGATGCCATCCAACCATCTCATCCTCTGCCGTCCCCTTCTCCACCTGCCTTCAATCTTTCCCAGCATCAGGGTCTTTTCAGATGAGTCAGTTCTTTTCGTCAGGTGGCCAAGGTATTGGAGTTTCAGCTTCAGGGCATCAGTCCTTCCAATGAATATTCAGGACTGATGTCCTTTAGGATGGATTGGTTGGATCTCCTTGCAGTCCAAGGGACTCTCAAGAGTCTTCTCCAACACCACAGTCAAAAGCATCAATTCTTCAGCACTCAGCTTTCTTTATAGTCCAGCTCTCAACATCCATACATGAATGCTGGAAAAACCATAGCCTTGACTAGACAGACCCTTTGTTGGCAAAGTAAT
>NW_024070207.1:114542518-114830437 GCF_014754425.2 Oryx dammah
TGCAGTGATTTTGGAGCCAAAAAAAATAAAGTCTGACACTGTTTCTATTGTTTCCCCATCTATTTCCCATGAAGTGATGGGACCAGATGCCATGATCTTAGTTTTCTGAATATTGAGCTCTAACCCAACTTTTTCATTCTCCTCTTTCACTTTCATCAAGAGGCTCTTTAGTTTGCTTTCTGCCAAAAGGGTGGTGTTATCTGCATATCTGAGGTTATTGATATTTCTCCTGGCAATCTTGATTCCAGCTTGTGTTTCATCCAGCCCAGCATTTC
The DNA here is from genome assembly GCF_014754425.2 of Oryx dammah. NCBI lineage: Eukaryota > Metazoa > Chordata > Mammalia > Artiodactyla > Bovidae > Oryx > Oryx dammah. Next base: position 114,542,794 of record NW_024070207.1, read on the forward strand.
TCATGATATACTCTGCATATAAGTTAAATGAGCAGGGTGACAATATACAGCCTTGACGTAGTTCTTTCTCTTTGGAACCAGTCTGTTGTTCCATGTCCAGTTCTAACTGTTGCTTCCTGACCTGCATACAGATTTTTCAAGAGGCAAGTCATGTGGTCTGGTATTCCCATCTCTTTAGGAATTTTCCACAGTTTACTGTGATCCACACAGTCAAAGGCTTTGGCATAGTCAATAAAGTAGAAATAAATGTTTTTCTGGAACTCTCTTGCTTTTTGATAATCCAATGGATGTTGGCAATTTGATCTCTGGTTCCTCTGCCTTTTCTAAAACCAGCTTGAACATCTGGAAGTTCACGGTTCACGTGCCATTGAAGACTGGCTTGGAGAGTTTTGAGCATTACTTTACTAGTATGTGAGATGAATGCAATTGTGCAGTAGTTTAAGCATTTTTTGGCATTGCCTGTCTTTGGGATTGGAATGAAAACTGACCTTTTCCAGTCCTGTGGCCACTGCTGAGTTTTCCAAATTTGCTGGCATATTGAGTGTAGCGCTTTCACAGCATCATGTTTTAGGATTTGAAATAGCTCAACTGGAATTCCATCACCTCCACTAGCTTTGTTCGTAGTGATGCTTCCTAAGGCCCACTCAACTTCACATTCCATGATGTCTGGCTCTAGGTGAGTGATCACTCCATTGTGATTATCTGGGTCATGAAGATCTTTTTTGTACAGTTCTTCTGTGTATTCTTGCCACCTCTTCTTAATATCTTCTGCTTCTGTTAGGTCCATACCATTTCTGTCCTTTATTGTGCCCATCTTTGCATGAAATGTTCCCTTGGTATCTCTGATTTTCTTGAAGAGATCTCTAGTCTTTCCCATTTTATTGTTTTCCTCTATTTCTTTGCACTGATCACTGAGGAAGGCTTTCTTATTTCTCCTTGCTATTCTTTGGAACTCCACATTCAAATGGATACATCTTTCCTTTTCTCCTTTGCTTTTCACTTCTCTTCTATTCACAGCTATTTGTAAGGCCTCCTCAGACAGCCATTTTACTTTTTTTCGTTTCTTTTTCTTGGGGATGGTCTTGATCCCTGTCTCCTGTACAATGTCGTGAACATCTGTCTATAGTTCATCAGGCACTCTGTCTATCAGATCTGATCCTTTGAATCTATTTCTCACTTCCACTGTATAATCTTAAGGGATTTGATTTAGGTCATACCTGAATGGTCTAGTGGTTTTCCCTACTTTCTTCAGTTTAAGCCTGAATTTGGCAATAAGGAGTTCATGATCTGAGCCACAGTCAGCTCCTGGTCTTGTTTTTGTTGACTGTATAGAGCTTCTCCATCTTTGGCTGCAAAGAATATAATCAATCTGATTTTGGTATTGACCATCTGGTGATGTCCATGTGTAGAGTCTTCTCTTGTGTTGTTGGAAGAGTGTGTTTGCTATGACCAGTGCCTTCTCTTGGCAAAAGTCAGGATTCTTAACTCTTGTCCTTGTTTTCCACTAAATTAGAAAAATACAGAAACAAACCAACCCCTTCCCCCCACTTTCCTCACGCTTAGTTCTCTAGCCTGTCCTGGGTATGGCAGTTCTCTCTCCCAAGGTCAGATTCTCTTATCTGCACTGTGTTTTTATGGTCATGGCTGGAATGTAGTGGAACCCTGCTCACCGTGCAGGCACCGGGAGGCATCACTGTTTGATGTCTCTGTGGTTGTCTGGAGACCGATGAGAGAAGCAGACCAGAAAGAAAGAAGAGTGGAGGAAGACAGCAGTGAGGTGGACCAGAGGGGGTGTGAGCCTCAGAGACAGTGCTGACGAAAGGGCCTGGGTCTCGTTCGCTGCCTGGGCCACGTCTGCTGGAGCAAACGCCTCCCAAGGCTGCTTGGACGGCTGTCCTTCTTTTGCCTCACCGTGAGGTTCTACTGACAGTCTTGAAAGAGAAATCTGATCACACCCTCTTCCCCAGATACTGCACATACTTGAAATATCCTTCCTTGGCTTTTCCTTGGTTTTAGGCTAGAGATTAAGCTCTTGAACGTGGTCCACCCACGGGCTGCAGCTACCACCTTTCTTTCCAGTTTTATCTTTCCATTTTCTGCGAGTCTTTGTGGTGCGATTTTTCTCTCCTAACACTTGTCACTCTTAAGATTTGAAATCTGTTCTTGTGGTTCTTTGACAAATGTCCATCATCCCTGCTGGACTGAGGGTCTGTGGCTTCTGTGTAGCATTGTGTCTCCGTGCCTGGAACACAGTGGTGCCTTTCCATATTTGTTGAATGAGTGACTATCTTTGTTGCTTGTTGCCTGATGTTTGTGGTTATTGGCACCATTGGGAACTTAGTTCTTACTCTTTGGATGGTGGCGGTCCTAAGCTCCTGGTCTTACGGGAAGTGATATGGCCTGAGGATTGCCGAAGGAACTGATGCTCCTGGCTCTGGGAGACACACCGGTGTCAAATCCAGTGGTGGAGCTAGCACTCAATTTGAAGATGGCCTGCTGAGCAGCGGTCTTGGGCTTCTAATTCGAATTGTTGTTTATGTTCTTTGCTTTTCTTTTTGAAAGTGAAAGTGAAGTCGCTCAGTTGTGTCCAACTCTTTGCGACCCCATGGACTGTAGCCTACCAGGCTCCTCTGTCCATACTAGCTTAGAATTGCATTGCCTGCTGACAGGATACCACATAGCCTTAAATTGGGGGGCTCTAAGGATCTATGGCTTCTCAGGTAGCTCAGTGGTAAAGAATTCTCCTGCCAATGCAGTTGACACATGAGATGTGGGTTCGATCCCTGGGTTAGGAAGAGCCCCCGGAGAAGGGAATGGCAACCCACTCTTGTATTCTTGCCTGGAAAATCCTATGAACAGAGGAGCCTGGCAGGCTACAGTCCATGGAATCACAAAAGAGGTTGGACATGACTAAGTGAGCATGCACACACAAGGGTCTATGCAGTAATATAGAAACTACGTATATGCTATGAGAGGAAAAAAAGCAGGCTACATAATTGTATATGCAGCATGTTACACAAACACCAAATCGTGTGTGTAGGGGGAAACTGCTAAATGTTACTAGTGGAGGTTTTGGCTTCTTTATTTCTAAGATTTTTAAAAGTTGATTTAAAATGGAAAATTATGTATTTTCATCTGAGTTGTTTACTTTACCTCAGAGATTGAGGTGCATTCAATCCTTCGACTTCTTGTGATGGGAGTAGCTCCCGGATGTATGTTACTTTTTCCGAATTGTTTTTAAATCCCTCTTGTCTTCCGAAAGAATATCAGGAAGCAGCAAATAATGAAAGTAACAAATGAGCTGGGTTAATGGTATGTAACCCTTGCTATGTAACTTGGTTCAAATTTTTATCAGGTCTGTAGTTATCTGAGTGTGTAGTGATAAAGCATCTTTATTTCATCACAAATTGTGACTCAGCACTAGTTTTGGAGTGAGAGCTGAGCTTTCCCACCTTGGGCAAGTTATTTAAGCTGTCTGAGTTTCATTCATTCATCAAATGTTTATTGAGTGCTTGCTGTGTTATAGTTACTAGCAAAGACACTGAACAAATCAGACAAAAATCCTTGCTCTCGTGGAACTTACATCCTAGTGGGATAGATGGACAATAAGCTATGAACATAATGAACAAGTTACATAATATGTTGGAGGGAAGAAAAGCAGAGGAGGGGGTATGGGATGTTGAGCATGGGATTGTAGTTTGTGATGAGACCAGCACACGCCTCACTGAAAAGGTAACCTTTAAGTCAAGACTTCAAGAAGTGAGGAGGGGAGCCCTGTGGGGATCTGTGGAGAGAACCTTTCAGTCAGAGGCAATAAATAGCACGTGCAAAGGCCCTGAGGAAGGAAAGTCTGTGGTATGTTGGAAGAGCAACAGAGACCAGTATGCTTGAGGGGAGAGACCCAGAGGGGAGCAGCAGGGAATGGGCTTAGAGGTCACGGGGCTGCAGATCTGGTCGGGCTACTCTAAGCCTGGGGACGCTGAGTGAGATGGGAAGTAATTGTGCAAAAAGTGAAGTGGTGTGACCGAGGGTGCTCTAACTGGTTCCTTCCAGCTGCAGTGTTCAGGACAAACTGCAGGGGACAAAAGGTGGAAGCAGGGCGGTTTGGAGGCCCATGCAGGAGTCCTGGGGAGACCAGAGAAGAAGTGGTCAGATTCTGGATGCTTCTGGAGGTAGAGCCACCAGGATTTGCACATAAGGCTGGTTGTGTGTGGTGAGAAAGACAGAGGAGGGAGGGGGGATGGCAAGGTTTTGGTACTGAGTCCTGGGAAGCAGATTGAAGATGTAGGTCTGGATTTCAAGGCTAGAGACAGGAATTTAGGGGTCTTTACCAGATTGGCCGAGATCACCAGGGCAGAGAGTGAGGTCAAAGAAGAAAGGAGTTTTGCCCCTTCCCCCCACTATAGTATTGAAAGTAAAACCAGTATAGAGACTGACAGGTAGTGGTCAGAAGAGGAGGAGAAGATTCAGGAAAGTGAATGTTCTGAAAGGTAGGAGAAGGTGCTTCAGGCCAGGAGAGAGAGTGGTTACTTGGGCCCAGACTCTCTCCCCAGGTGGCTCCCAGCATGGGGTGTGAACTGCACATTGTTACTATTGTTATTAATAATGATGAGTACCGGATATAAGGGGAATTTTTAGCAAGGGCTTTTCTACCCCTCTCCGGAATAAGTCCAAGTTTGGGCATATAAAGGAAAACTGCTACTTTTGTTAACCGCCCAATATAACACTATTCTCTAATGTTCATGCATTTACATACAGAATATCTCTAGTATTTTTAAAAAATCTAATCAGTAGTATTGGAGCTCTTAAATCACATTGTAAGAGTTAGAATTTTTTTTAAAAAATTAGTTTTACACGCCCGCCAGATGTACAAATTCTTCAGGCTGGTAAATTTTGATGTTGAAAAAAAAAAAAGTTGGTGTCTCCAAAACCAGGAAGCAGAACATTCCAAGTTTATAGCACAAAGTAAATTTGATGCGTTGCATAAAATCTTTGTTCAAGAAGGCCTTACGGAATGAATGCCATCTTCCAAAGTTTATTGAAGGACATGAAATGGTAGTCGTTTAAAATAAAAATGGTAATTTTTAGAATAAAAGTTTTCATATGTGAACAAGTTGTGTGGTAACTAAACTTCTCCTTTTTTGATTTTCAACTCATCCATTCAACTTTTACTTGATGACCTTTTAAAAATCATATTTTCATCTAAGATTTCTTTTTCATGGTGCAGGTAGACAAATCTGCATGAAAGTGTCTATAGTGTGGGTCATATTGAGAAGCCATCTTCCCCTTCCCCATAGTACACACACTGTGTGTGGGGAGAGAGTTTGCCATGGCCTTGTCTTTTTACTTGGTCATTTCAGCCTTTTCTGCTGTGACCTGTGAGCCTGGTCAGGTCAGCCACATTCAGCATATCCTTACTGAGGTCTGTGCCCGGGACTCAGTGCGCTTTGACCTGGAGCAGTCATGCCTGGTGGTCTAGAAGCTGGAATCTGTATTTATGAGCCCTGAGACCTTGGGGAGGCCATTTGATCCTTCTGCCCAGGTGTCCATTTCTTTCTTCTTATGAAAAATGGGAAGGATGACAACGGTATATCTTTTAGTTAGTGTCCTTGAAGGAATGCACGAGAGTACACATGTAGGGCAACTGAGAAGTGTCTGATACTTACTCATCAGTCAGCAAATGTTAGCTATTAATACAAGCATTTAGCCATGCTGAGAGATTGGGAAGATACAGAGATGAGAGTTTTCCAGTTGGTGCTGAGATGGAGGTAGGGCTTCAGGTTTTCTTGGTGGGGGCGAAAGTAACAGCCCTGGAATATGGAAGGGTTGGGAAGGGGTGCAGGGAGCACCACAGGCTGTGACGCCCTTCATCCCAGTCAGCCTGGCAGGGAGCTTCTGAGCCCAGACTGCCCGAGAGAAGAGCAGAAACAGGCAGCAATGGCCAGGTGTTGGCACTGCCCCTGCCCCGGGGCAGTGATTAGCAGGAGCTGGTGGTGGGTGGGGGTGGGCAGTGTGACCTCAGCTTGAAAGCCACCTAGGATCTGGGAAGGAGGCTGGAGACACAAGGTCTGTCCTGAAGCTCTGTGTGGACAGGACACCTCATGGGCTGCCCAGGAGACATTTGGTTTCACTTTGGTTTCTTAACTCCCAAGGGGATTTGAAATAATGTATCCCCCACCCCCTGACTCCCAGGCTCAGGGGTAAACTTCCTTATCTTTCTGCCCCTGTGGAAGATGAGACAAGAAGTTCTTGAGGGAGGTTCAGGGAGAGGAAAGGTGGAAAAGTGAATGTGTCTGTAATGTGTGTTCACTGCACGCAGTAACGCGAAAGCCACAGACGGATGTATTCAGCTATTTGTGGAATGAAGTACGTGGCGTTGGGCCCTGTTAGCCCTTGGCTGCCTGTTTTGCTCGTCATGGAGGAAGGAGAGTTTCATTTGTTGTCATCCTTCCTCTGGGACCACCAGGTTTTTCTCAAGAAAAGTGACACAGAGATGATATCCTGTGTCTGGGTGTCCGGGTGGAAAACAAAGCAGGCTGGCCTGCGTTTGGAGCCGTGAGCTTGTCCAAGCCAAAACACGCCCTGCCCTGGCTTTCTTGAGGCAGGTGGTCCCAGATCGAGGCCCAGAGTGAGGAGCCTGCGGCGTCACTGCATTCCCAGGTGGCGTGGGGACACTCTGGCATCGCCTCCTCTTACACCCAGTCTTTCTTTGAATGAGGCAGGACAGCTCCTTGGTGGCGGCCCTGAAGCTCTCAGGGCTGTAATTTTCCTGCCTGTAAAACAAGGCCACGGTCAAGATCTGAGATAACTAGTATCAGTACAGTGGGAGGCCAGGTTACAATGAAAAAGGACTGTTTTTTGCATATTGTGGAAGAAAAAAAATTCAAATTATCTTTAAAAGACTTACTATAGATGTGCATCTTAGTAATAAATTATAATTGGCATTGATGATAAAACATGAATGCGGTCTTAGCAAAGCCATGTGTGTTTGGACAACACCTCATTGTCTGCAGTGTGATGCCAGCTACTGAGCCCAGACTGCCCGAGAGAAGAGCAGAAACAGGCAGCAATGGCCAGGTGTTGGCACTGCCCCTGCCCCGGGTTTGGTCACTTGGGATTCATTTTCTGACCACATAGAGTCACAGTAAAGAAATGGTATCCAAATCAATAGGTTGGCAGGTTGTAGGTAGAAGATACATTATGACTGTTTAACATGGTAATTATTATCAAGTTATAACCGCTAGACCTGTAGTCACACTGTAATACTGAGGCCTTCATGGGCACAAATAGAAAAGGAATCAGGTTTATTGCTGGTCATGCTGTATCTGCTCACAGCTTGCCTTGTGTTCAGTCTTTAACTGTTCTTCTTGGCAGCAAAATCATGCGTGTGTGCACAACTTTTCTCTCCCCAAATCTTGAAACTGGAATAATTGTCAACCTGACTACAAAAAAAGTACATCTGCCATATGAAAGTAGCTTCAGCTATTCTGTGTCAAATGAGTAATTATGACATTAGACTCTGATGACACATAATATGAACTTTGAAAAGTATTTGAATATGGAGCATGTCAGGTTTGTGTGGTTTCTTTCAACTGCTGAGAAATCGCTTCTTTGTACTTATTGATATTTTTTTTTCCAGAGAGTGCTGTGTTATTTGGTTCAAAATGTCACGTGACAGATGCTCTCTTCGGTACATATAAGCCACGCAGTTACAATGCGAGCTTCTCCTGTCAGTGGTGGTTAAAAATCTATATGCCTTTATTCTCTTATAGCCTGTGATATTTTTTAATTCAATTTAACTCACCCTTTTATTTTAAAACTTGAATTTGAATGGATTCCATTAACAGGTATTTTAAGGTGACCATTAAGACTAGGATGCTGCCAGCTTTCAGCTAAACATCGTCCCCAGCCCTTGAACTGGAGGAGCAGTCTAATTTCGAGCCTGTTGCAGCGCAGGAAGGTAAACAGCTGTGGTAGCGACACAGCACAGCCGACGAGTGATGGTTCTCAGGCAGGGGAAAGTGTGTTATTTAGCTGTCTGACTGGTCAGCCTGATTGCAGTTCTACCTGGAGTGCATCTAACAGAACCACGCATGGTAATTAAAGCTGCAGGTTCATCATTGGTGGAGCCATCCCATTTAAGCTCATTACAGGCAAGCTTAGGCCTGTCTTCATTCATTACCAAAAAAGCCGAATGAAGATGCATTCTACTGAAAATGATTTCCTTTTAATTGGCATATACAAGTGAATACTAAAGCATAAAAATAATTAAAAGGCACCTTCTTTGCTGATGAAACTTAACTGGAGGGCCCTTCTTGGTCTGTGCCATCCTCAGACTGTGTGGTCGTGCAGGCTCCTCTCAGCCCTGCAACCCATCTCAGGGTCTGTCGTGATGGCAGAGATTGGTAGGTTATTCATGTCTGCCCATTTCTTTCCCCAGAGTGGCTAGAATGGTTGTAAGTACAGAGAAGAAGTGTGTTAAATATTCATCTAATTGAATTGAATAGAATATACAATCCTTAAGATTAATTGGAAGTTTTGAAGTCTTTAATGGTTCAGTTTTTTCATAGCATATAATTTACTTGCTATTATCTAAGGTAGTGAATTATTTAAGTAAAAAGAAAGTTCTTTCCATGAGATGGATCTTACCGAGCCTTTGCTGCTTTCATTTGTATGCAGTTAAAGGTTATGTTAATTTAGTAATGCAGGTCAGGGGAGATGTGGTGCGCCGAGGTTTGCGGTGTGTGATATTAGGTTCCCATGTGTTGCCTGACATACTGCAGCCTGGGACCCAGCACTTGCTGAATGACCTGTGGTCCACAGGCACATGCATTAGTAACTTCAAATTCCCATGAATATGAATAGCAATGGTTGGCTATCAGTTTAAAGGACAGTGAATCAATTAACATGTAATATTGTCCTGTACATTGATTTATAACCATGTACAAATAAATTGTTCTCTTTTAAGACATTAATTTTTCTATTTTAGTTTCCTCTTTTACTTTGACACTAAAATTGAATGGTATTGGGGTGATTTAAATTTTTTCATAACAGTTTCTGAGGTGTTGCCAAAATGATGGTTATTTTTTAAAATTCAGGAGACTTCTGTGTATTGTTGAACAAGAACCAAATGTATACATATCTCAGTCTATTTATATTATAGTACCGTTTCCCACTGTGGCCACCCACACCTTAAACTTGAAATGTTACGGATCTATTAAAATATAGAAGGGCATGAGAATATAAACAACATCTACCTACCCACTACCTAGTTTTATCAAATGTTACCATTTTGTCATACCTACTTTTGATTCTTTAAAAATCAGTAAAGAGACTTCTGATTTCATCTTAGAGACAGAGAGAGTTGCAAAAATGTCCCTCCTACACTTACAAGAAAAAATCTGGACAGACTAGAAATGAACAGAGAACAAGTTTACAGAGCAAACAGTCATTTCAGAATCTGGAGAGAGAGGAGGGCACTTTCTGAGACACAAGACTTTTGCTTACTCGAGACAGAAGCCACCAGGCGCCACAGAAGCAGGTAGAAAGATGAAGCTCAAGTTTTGACAGCTTGCTGGAGGCTGAGTGTAGGCTAACACCAGTAGGAAGCTCCTAGGGGCAGTGGTGGGTAGAAGGGAGTCTTACCCTTTCCTCGGCTTTCCCTGCCAGGAACCCCACCTGGCTCTCACAGCAAAGCCTGGGGGAAATCCAGAGAAAACTCACGGTGTGGTCTGGGGGTACTGTCTCAGGAACCACTGAGAAATCTGCTTAGATCCTGTCCCTTAAGGAACAAAAGGTTTCTTCTGTGGGGGGAAGGACGTGGTCTGAGGGCACCGGTGAAATACCATTGCAGCTAGAGGCAGGAATTCCACTCAGCCCCAGCCCCTACCTCACCTAAAGCAAAGTCTTTCTCTGAGTGGAAAAGGGCCTCAAGGCTGTGGACTGAAGACATTGGAGACACCCCCTGCAGCTGAGGAAATGGGTGAGTGAGGGGCAGAAGCACTTTGAAGGCTAACGCCCAACCCTCAGACACAGGCCTCCTGTGCATTCCAAAGACTGAGGATCAGAATATTCGAGAACCCATTCTCCCCCAGCATGCTAAGAAGCCTCCAGGAGTAACAACAGTGGATTTCAACAGGAAAAGCTACGAGACAGGTTCTCTCTGGGGAACAGTAGAAAGGGAGCCCCAAAAGTCGAGGGTGTGGGGGGGCAAAAATGATCACCAGAGGAATTTCTAAGTTTCTAATGTCCTTGGGACCAATACACAGCAACATAGCCCAACTATTGACTAAATTAGCATAAATCCCTCGGTAAGGGCTCATTTATCTCAGTAGCTACTGCTGCTGCTGCTAAGTCACTTCAGTCATGTCCGACTCTGTGCGACCCCATAGAAGGCAGCCCACCAGGCTCCCCCATCCCTGGGATTCTCCAGGCAAGAACACTGGAGTGGGTTGCCATTTCCTTCTCCAATGCATGAAAGTGAAAAGTGAAAGTGAAGTCGCTCAGTCATGTCCGACTCTTCACGACCCCATGGACTGCAGCCTACCAGGCTCCTCTGTCCATGGGATTTTCCAGGCAAGAGTATTGGAGTGGGCGGCCATTGCCTCCTCTGCAGTAGCTACTACACTATACAAAACGTCTGGCTTTCAATCCAAAAAATACAAGGCATGCCAGAAGGCCACAAAATGCAGTCTAAAGAGGCAAAGCCATCATCAGAACCAGATGCAGATATGACAGAGTGTTGAAACTGTCAAACACATAGGTTACCTAGGTCTGCCCACTGAGTGCCCTTCATGTGCCAGGTGCCAGTTTTGGAATGCACTTCACAACGTCTCTGCCCTTAGAGAGTATATATCCTAACAGAGGAAAGAGAGCATGAGAACAGAGAAGCAAAAAAATCACAGATCGTGAAACATGCAGCAGAGAAATACAGGAGGGGGAAAGGATCGAGTGACTGGTGGAGTGTGTGAGCTGTTTCTGTTTCATCCAGAGTCATCAGAGAAGGCCTCAGGGGCAAGGTGACATCGTAGCTCACACCTGAGTGGTGAGGAGGCTCCTCTGTGACTAAGGGCCATCTGAATAGAGAATAGCAAGTGCAAAGGCCCTGAGCCATGAACAACCGTGGATCCCCTCAGCTTCAGAAGGTCATAGCACTATGGGGATGTTGCTGATGAGAGTGACCCTTGCAGCTGTCACTGTCAAGGCTAACCCAGAGAGGAAGTAGTACGTGGGTTTCTTCCTGCTCTCACTCTTCTGTTTTTTAAACACAGGCAGGAATTACTCCTCTCTCCCTGCATTTTGAGGGACAGTGAGAGTTTATTATTTGATAAATAATAAACATTTTTAATAGCCACTTCAGGACCTGACATAGAGGGAAAGGAACGTGAATTTGCTGTTGTGAGTAAAGTCTTATTCTTGGGAGTGTTACTACTCCTCTTCATAATTGTAGAGAATATGCATAAATTCAGCTAATCCTCACCCCCAGACCCCCATCTGAAATAGTGATTATTCCTCATATTACAAACAGGAAAATTGAAACCAGAGAGGTTATCTGACTTGGTGAAGACTGTAGCTCTTTTAAAGGTCAGCCTTGGTATCTGAACACCAGTAGCTCTTCTTCGAATGATTGCCTTGTAAGAACTAACTGGAAGGATGGGTATTCTTAAAATGAGCCTCTGGTGAAAAGAAAAATCTTTTCATTCTTATGGTAACTCAGTTTATGGTAGAGTGTTGGCTAGTGAAATTGCCCAGGGAAATGGATTTAATAAATACACTGAATAATCTATCATTTGCTCATTTGTCATGAGTGCTTAAATCAGATGAAGATTGGTAGTTTAAATAGTTTCAACATCCCAATTCCCTCTGCTGTTACTGCATGTATTACAATGTAACATTGATACTGTGAAGACAGTATTGCCTGGTAGTTGCCTACCCTCGGCATTCTGGAAATCAGCATTTGTGATCACAATAACTGTATGTCACTGGTACCAGTCTACTGTTTTATAGAGTGCATTTTTTACCTGGCATGCATTGGGTCTGTGTAGAGCTCTTTAATACTCAGAAACTTGGCCGGTCCTGCTGGTGTGCTGGGGTAGGAGCTGAATGTGGCTGGTAGCTTTTAAACATGCGCAGTACCGCGAGTGTTGATGTTGCCAGCACAAGTGGAAAAAAAGTGTTAAATACTTTCCATAATTTTTTCTATAATAATGCTTCTTTGTTAAGAATAAATGTCATAATATAAATAAGCCATATTAAGTACACGATTTGAGAAGAACTTTATATATTCATTGATTTCTGGTTTATTTATTTATTTTTCCCATTGCCATTAGAGAAAAGAAACAAAAAACCTTTTCCACAGGCACCTTTCTTGACAGAAGCAAAAGTTTGCTCCTGTTAAGGAATGAAATATTCATTGAAGGAAATGTAGTCTGGGTGTAATAACTGAGTGCCTCTTGTGTACATAGCTCTCTTATCTACACCATTCAGGGTACTATATTGTTGCTGTTGTCCAGTCACTAAGTCATGTCTGACTCTTGACCCCAGGGACTGAAACCCACAGGCTCCTCTGTCCATGAAATTTCCCAGGCAAGAATACTGGAGTGCGTTGCCATTTCCTTCTCTAGGAGATCTTCCTGATCCAGTGATTGAACCCATGTCTCCTACATTGGCAGGTGGATTCTTTACCACTGAGCCATGAGAAAAGCCCCATGGTATTACATTCTGGGTAGGAAAAACGGTGAATTCTTATACAACATTTTCCATGGACCAGAGAGGTTAAATAACTTGCCCAGGGGAGAGCAGATAGCCAGCGCCAGAGCTGAATTTGAACCTGTGGGTGGTTTCACTTGAATCCATGCTGTCTCACTCCTAATTGTACTATGATACAGGGGTACAAGATTGTCAGTGTGGCTTTGCCTACATTAAAACAACAACAACACAGATCTTAAGTAGCACGAGGGATACCCTAATTTGCTGGGTTCTAAAAACCTGCTAGGAATCTTTGCTGAGCTGGGTGTTAGGCTACTGAGAGATTTTGTCTGTGTGGGTGTGTTTTAATACATAGCCACATTTGCTTGGAACCGTGACTTCCTGTGAATGCCTTATGAAGTTGTTTGAACAAGAGAAATAACCATATGAATTTTTAAAAAGTTTCTTGAAGTATATTGATTTTTAAAAATGGATGCAATTAGTAGTTCTCATGAATCCTAAGAATGATTTATCTTGGCATGCATTGGGTCCGTGTAGAGCTCTTTAATACTCAGAAACTTGGCCGGTCCTGCTGGTGTGCTGGGGTAGGAATTGAATGTGGCTGGTAGCTTTTAAACATGCGCAGTACCGCGAGTGTTGATGTTGCCAGCACGAGTGGAAAAATATATTGCTTTAATTGAACAAACAGGCAGTGTTTAGTCTTTTGACTCCCTTTACATTTAATCTGACTGCTCATAGTTTCTGGGAGGGAGGGAGGAGGATTTGGCCCTCTTGTTCATCAGTAAGATCCTGACAAACTGTGGGATGTGGATTCTGAGGTCTGATGGTGACCTCCCGCTACTGCTTCTCCCACTTGCAAAGGGAAAACAAAACACGACCTAGGAGATGGTGTAGTCTGAGTTTCTCACACTCTGTCGTGCCTCCCAGCCTTCATGATCTGTCCTTTCCCATCTTGTGAAAGTGCAAGTTCGGGCTCAGGGAGTCTTGGCCAGGTGGGTGGGGAAAGGCTGAGGTTGATGCTTCTTTTAGTAGCCAGAGTGTAACTGGCCTTTTTCACCAGCCCTCTATTTGGGGGCTGTCTTGGCTCCCTGAGTCACTTGGAGAAGTTTGAATACTATGGGTTTCCAGACCCCACACCAAACTAATTGGATTAGAGACACTGGGGCTGAGGCCAGCCAGGTATTTAGGGAGAAGAAAAGCTACTGAAGTGATTTCATGATAAATCTGTCACCTTTGGTTTTATTGTGAGGGGGAGAAAGGGGATAGTGACAGCTTTGAAAACTTCACTGTTGGAATCAAATTGAAATGTTTAAAGACAAACTTCCTGACATCCTAAGAGCTTCCTGTTTGATCTAAACTATGTGAGAAATCTTAGCATTCCCCCCAACACACAAGGGAATCGACCACTTCTTTAAGATTGTGTGCAGACTGCTTTAAATCAGGGCACATAGAGAAAAAAGCAGAGTACTTAATGGTTAGTTTGCTGATCTGCTTAGCATTAGATAATGTCTGTGAGGGCTTGTGGAGTGCATCCAGGGAAGCTGGGGCCCAAATATGGAAAAGAGGAGTCATGATTATGAGGTAGGACTTACAGTTACCATCGCAAATAGTTGAAGTGTTGTTTCAGCTCTTTTCTCTACTCCTGGGTTGGAGTTGCATTTCTGGGACGTTCGGAGAGCCAGGACAAGCAGGAGGGCTGGGCCATGTCTTTCTTGTGATGAAGCATCCACTCCACGGTGGGTTTCTGTGGGTCGTTCCTTTCACAGAGTGACTTTGTTTTGTTTTGATCATTGGGACTCTCCAGGAACTGGCTTTTTAACGTTCTTAAGTTTTGCTATTAATCTTTTCCCTTGAGATCCTGCAGGCAGATAAGACATTTGGTGGAAATGATCTTGCCAGCATTCCTCCATTTATTGGGTCCCTTTAAAAATGTGCAGTCTTGCTTTAAAATCAAGTGTTTCCCATTCTAGTTGCATTTGTGACTTTTGGTACCCCAGCTCCTTACCTTGTGTAAGAATTAAAGAAAACAAGGACAACTCCGTAATCAGGGGGAAAAAAATGAATTCCCACTCTTCCTTTTCTGAAAGCTTAGACATGGTGAGAGACACGATGTGCATTGTCACCATTACCTTCTGCGTCAGGGAGCATTTGAGCCGAGGAGCCGAAGTGCTCAGTGTGGTTGCAGATGAGGGGTTTCTCACATGGCGTGTACGTGTTGGAGGTGCCTGTGTCTCTTGCTGGACCTGAGATCACTCTAGGCAAGTGGGTGTGGATGAGAGCCAGGACACTCGGGACCTCACTGGCTTGCCCACCCCCAATGTCAATGACACAAGTGACCTATAGGAGAAGCTGGTGTCCTTCCCCAAAGAGAAAGAGCAGACCAGTTCAGTGGGTGTCTGCTGAGTGTCTGTTATGTCTGGAGTGCTTTTTTTCGGTCCTAGAGTCTAGCCTAAAGAGACAGACCCCAAAACATACTTTTTCAACCCACCATGGCAAGCACATAGTATGCTCAGGGAGCCCAAAGGGATGGGACCTAAGAGCCAGTGTAGGATGAGCAAGATGAGATTAGTGAAGAGGATAGCTGGAGCTAGAGTGAGCAAGAAAGTGGGTGTAGTGTGCTTAGAGGCTGTGGGAAGACAGTTGGATGAGTTTCTGAAAGTGAGCCTTGCCAGCAAGTGAAGTGGCAAGTGGGGAAAGTGAGGCTGGCAGGTGACGGGGACGTCGCATCCCTTTGTAAGGCACTTGGATTCTGCAACGAATTGGGACGCACTGAAGGAAGGATTTTAAGCAGGGACATGCTTCCGTCAGCTGTGGATGAAGGTAAAGGCTAAAGGCCCTTCATCCTGAGACTTCTGAATGAGCATCTGTTCCCATGTAGCTTTTTTTTTTTAACAGCTCTATTGAGATCTAATTTACATACTGTAAAATTCACCCATTAGAAGTGTCCCATTCAGTGGTTTTTAGTATATTTACAGAATTGTTTAACCATCACCATAGTCTAATTTTTGAACTTGTCTATCACTCCCCACCAAAGAAACCTTGTGCCCTTTTGCAGTCACTTCCATTTCCATGCCCAGCCCTAGGCAACCACTCATCTTTGTAACTTCTCCCTTTTCTTGAACATTAAGGGGGATGTTTTCTGTGAGTGTTTTATTAACTTTAAAGGAGTCTTTTTTGCCAACTTAAAAACTGTTGCTCTTGGCTCCCCTGACTGTTCTTGTCAGCAGTGCTTTAGCTCATCACCCAAAGGCAGTGTGATCAGCTGCTAAAAGTGACATCAGAGACATATGTTCTTACTGTCTCTCTTCCACTGTATGCATCTGGCAGTAGCTTCACCCAAGGACTGGTTTCTCTGTGGTCATCAGGCCGTTGTAGGATGACAGGCTTTGGCTATGGGGCCGTCTGCTTCCTTGTTCATAGCTGGTTATGCAGGAGGAGTCCTTTCCTGCAGCCTGATTGGGTGAGCTTACTTCCTGTTGCTCACCCTGAACCAGTGATTGGCTTACAATTAATAAGGCTGCCTCTCTGAAGCTGGGAATGGGCTCTGTGGGGGAATAGGTGGACACCTGTGACTGCGAGTGGTACCCGAGCATTTTTGAAGCTGACCCTAGCTCTCCGTCTCTGTGAAAAGTGTCATCAGTTCAGCTCTCACTAATTCAGGAGTTCATCATAGTCTGATCAGGGAGTGCTCTGAAGTTTTCCTTTGGATGATGTCATAGTGTGGGCAGTAAGGGGGATGGTGATAACATTAACTTATGTGGGATATTAATGATTTAAGTCTCTTTAAAAAACCTGTTTGCTTAAGGATAGAATTGTTTAAATATGTCGCTAGTAATAAATAATAGAAAATCATTCTTATCTAGTTATTAAGTTAGCCCCTTGGAATCTCTCCTGGAGGAAAAAATAAAACCCTGTCCTGAATATGTCAGTGTTCAAGTTACCATATGAACTTGGAATTAACAAAAATTGACTTTCTTTCAAGTATAATCCATGCTTCACTAAGCCAGATAGACATTCTGCCAGTTATTTGGACTTTATTAAATTTGCTTTATATGTAGTAAAAAATCAGGGTAGGCCTGTGCTTTGCACAGTCATTTATTTGATTATGAGCTACATTTTCAAGTCTATTGTGAAGTGAGGTTTGTCCCCATGTAAGTACTGAGTGTTTGCTGGTGTAGCTCTTAATGGTGAGAACGGATGTTGAAGAAAGCAAACACCATATGCCCTTTGTTCCCCGTGCATGTCCCCTCCTGGAGGCTGGGTGGAGTGTTTCAGCTGTCTAGAATAATCTCCATTTTGCTGTGACTGCAGACTTTGTGGTTCTCCAACTCTCCTCTCCTATGTTAGTTACAACTTCTTCCTAATTAGGTGGCTCTTCTTCCTCTTTCACCCCCGGGGTCATAAAGGTTCCGCACTCTCAATTGCCAGAGACTGGATTAATTTGGAAAAAGTGTGTTTCACTCGATTTGTGACAGAAATAAGCTCAGAGAGAGAGGAAAAAAAAAAACCAGCCAATGTGAATGTGTAGTGGGAGGGGCGGGCGGGCGGGCTGGGTACGGGACAGGATGCTTAGAATAATTCTGCTGCCAAGTGAATCAGAGAAACTCATAGTTCTCGCCGAGCACAGCACACACTCCTGCCCAGAGTTCAGACACAGTCAGCCCACACTCACCATTTCATACCCCACAGTATGGAGCTTTCCACAGCCAAAGCCCCGAGCGCTGCTGCTGATGCGTCTGAGATTGTAAGTAGGCCATACATCTGTTTCAGTTGTTATTCCGTCTGCATCTTTTGTAGCCTGTTGCCTGACTACTCTGTAGACTGGGAGGGAGGCATGATGGGGAATTCAGTCCTGGCTCAGTCCTTCCACGATGGTGAGCAACACCGCTTTCCATTTGGACCCAGGCATTTGAGTTTTCTTGTTTGTGGAGGAAGGGAATTTCTTCCCCAAGCCCTCCTCTGTGACAGAAGTGACTCTCGGCTGATGGCGGCATCCATAAAGATTTCGAACAGCCCTGTCATCTGGTGGGGTGGCTCTTTCCTTCTCCTGACCACTATCAATGAGTTTTTTCCAGGGAACACGGCATACAAGACAACCCCAGCCAGCCAAGCCCACTCGCGACCCCCCAAGCCTGCAGGTGGCCCTTTCACGGGTGAAGTGTCCCTGGAAAGGGTTGGGAGCAGGTAACATCTCTAAGGTAGCTGGCAGAGTTGGGAGGCTGGGATGAAGGCAGGTGTGGAGTCCAGCTTTCCTGTAGTGGGAAGGAATGATGGGATAGAAGACGGGGGAATAAAATGGGGGAAATAGGACAGAAAGAGCAGGGTCTTTTCAGACCACCCACCTGTTCCTCAGTGCCAACCCAGGTGGCACACGAGGCTCAAGTCCTCACTCAGCTAACTGTAGCCTGGGGCCACTCACAGAAACCGCCTTGAAGTTGTAATTTTCTCATTTGAAAGTTGTGATCGTTACACTTCATGGAAATGCTGGGGTATTTGGAGTGAGGATTGTGAAAGCACTTGGCACTTGGTAGGCCTTCCCTAACCACGTGTTTTGCCCTCCTTACCCCATCTCCTTCCTTAACGGAGTATTAGACCACTGACCCAAGGAGTGTGCTGGACTATGAAATGCCGCCTTGTGTTGCTGTCCCCAGCTCGTTTGGGGGCAGTCATGGTGGCCGTTGAGTTCTCGCGGTTGGTGTCATAGGCTTATCTTACTCGGCCATTTGGCCTGGTTACCCTTTTATTCACAGGCACATGGCTCCCCAGACAAAAGAGGTCTTGGGGAGAAGTTGTGAGTGGGTCATGCCCATGTGCCACAGATCTGTTTGTGTTACAGACCATGGAGCCTGGGGACCCAAGTGTCGTGAGTCCTAGTGAAAAAGAGTGACCATTCAGAAGAGTCATTTCTTGTTCAGTTTTGAGTTTCTGAGTTATGAATACCTGTATTCAGCTGGAACAAGGGAGAAGATAAAGAAAAGATAGACCTCGAAGAACACTGCTCAGCAATTCATCTAATTTCGGATTCAGAAGTAGGTGTACAGCACCGTCGTGTTGACTTGCCACCAGTTGTTTCAGTCAACGTGTTCATGGATTTAGGCAACCTCCATGTGCATGGATCAATTCTCAGTTACCTTTGCACCATCGTGTGTGTTAGCTTGTTTATGGGACTTTCTAGAGCCTGTCTTGTTAATTAGTTTTACTCTATGCTTTATATTTGCTGACTGTGAGCTAATTGCTAGTAATAGTGTTCCCTTGTCAGTTACAAGTTCTCCCACCCCTTTCTCTCGATTGAATTCCATGTATTTTATCTCACATGTAGACTAAAATTCTTTGTCTTTAGCTGGCAAGACTCCTCAATAACTGTATCTGTGAGCTCTGACACAGTGGTAATTTTGTTATTGATTTTGGAGACATCATATCATAATCTGCATACTTTGTTTCGTGTGCAATGATTTAAGAGTGTGCCATTCCCCTTAACCATCATCAAAATCATGTGTCACAGTGTACCAACGTTCAGTAGCTCTCTCTTGCTCTTCATTGGACTCCGTCATCTTGCCCATGGCTGGCTGTGCCTTGTGTGGTCTGGCACATGCCTGCCTCTCCAGTCTCATCATGGTCACCCTCCCACTTGGCCACTTCCTTCTCCCCTGGGCCCTGGCCACCCCAGCTCCTCCTGAGTGCTTTTCCTGCTGCTGGTCTCAGGCGCTTGGGGTGCCGTCACTGGGGAGCACCCTTCTCTGGCTGTGGCTTGGCTGCCTCTTGCTCCACTTTCAGGTGTTAACTCAGAGAAGCCCTCCTGGGCCATCTTATCTAATGGGACTTCCTCCATCTTAGGTTTCCTTTCTCCTTTCCTGTCACATCGCCGTATCTATTTCTTGCAGAGTGCTTACATCACAGCCTGTAAATCTCTTGTTGCCTCATTGATTTTCTTGGCACTTGCTATCTCCTCCATTGGAATTTCAGCCCTGGTGCAGGCAGAGGTCTTGTCTGTCTTATTCCACTGTATCCCCAACCCCTAACTCCATTCTGGACACTTAGTAGATGCTCAACAAATATTTGTTAAATAGATAGACGCTTTGGATGAGGGCTACAGTGGATGCCTTTTAAGTAGTGTGTTTCTACAACCTGATAAAGTTAGTTCCCGCTTTTCTGTGCTGGTCTCTCCCACGTGCCTCCGTCATCACTCTGGTACTTTGGGAGCACTCCAGACCCTAGGACCCTGTTTCCCTCTCCTGGCAAGCCCATGGCTGGTGTCTGGAGTCACCCTCTAACTGTTGTAAGCATCACTTTTGTTCTCAAAATGAAAACCACCTGTCTTCAAAGTGATTTGCTTAAAACAATGCTTATTTCTTTACCAAGGCCTTCCTCCCCTTCTGCCTTTCATCACCTCCTGCCAAGAATAATGGGAAAACCCTCTTATCTTGGAAAGTGGTTTTTTCCTCTGCTCAGAATCCACAGCTGGATGATTTATCACCCAGTGTGCTGGGCAGTAGCTTCCCTGCTCTGCCACTCTCAGACATCGGAGGCCTGAAGGGGGTCCCATGATGGGGGCTCAGCCTGGATACTGCCCGTCCTTGTATATTTCCTTCAAGCGTCCTTCCTACAGATAAGGAACCTAGCCCAGGGCACCAAGTAAATGGTGGCAGGATTGGAGACAGTGTCTTAAGTTCCCTGTGGTGGACTGTCAGCCAGATCA
Organism: Oryx dammah; assembly: GCF_014754425.2. Classification (NCBI taxonomy): domain Eukaryota; kingdom Metazoa; phylum Chordata; class Mammalia; order Artiodactyla; family Bovidae; genus Oryx; species Oryx dammah. The sequence goes on from NW_024070207.1 coordinate 114,563,198, forward strand.
TTGATCCTTTACACCAACTCCAGGAGGTAAATAATATTACCCTCCATTTTTAGAAATGGTGAGATAGAGGCTCATAGAGGTTATGTAGATTGTAACCAGCCAGGATCAGAACCCAGGCCTCCTGGCTTCCAAATTCTATTGTCAGTGTACTCAGTGTTTCTTAGGCTTTTTTTTTCTACTGTGTCCTGCAGTTTTAAAAAAAGTCTGACAACCTAGTATACGTGTGCACATACAGTACACAGGTGTATATACAGACACATACATATAGTTGCAAAACATCTCCTGAAGCAATAGTTGCCTTCATTGTGTATGATGTGCTCTTTTATTCTCTATTCTTTTTAAAGAATGCTGGTCAGGGTATAGCAGGATTCCATTATTTTTTTCAAGCTGAATAATTTTTCATTGTTTTTATATGCCATGGTGTCTTTATCCATTCATCCATAACTGGACAGTGAAGTTGTTGTGATATCTTTGTTGCCATGGGCCGGTGGGAGACGGCCATGGGGAGCTGCTGTTCAGTGGGTATGAAGTTCCAGTTATGCAAGATGTATATATTGTAAAGTTCCGCTGTACAGCAATACTGTGTTGTGCACTTAATTTTTAAGAAGGTAGTTCAGGTGCTCTTACCACCCCACGCCCACACACACAATATTGGTGAGGACCTTCTAAATTGATTGCATGGCCCACTAATTGACAGCAGTCTGAAGTGTGGAAACTGGCAAACACTAGTGTAGGTCATGCGTAATATATGCTTACTTTACATAGAGGTTTACGCGATGTAAGCTACTTTCTAAAATGACTGTGAAGTATAGCATAAGAACACATATAAAATGCACATAAGAGTAAGCTGTTTGAAGTTTTGGAAACTGAACATATCTGTGTAACCATCAGATCAAAACACACACCGCTGATTTAAGCTTCTTTGATTCAAGACAGGCAGACGTGGAGTACAACAAGAAACAGATAGGCCCACAATTTGTTCTGAATTATGCACATCCAGCTTACTTGATGGAATTTCTCTTTTTAGATCCATATTTTGTGCTTCTAGTGACGGAACCAGACTGGTATTTTAGATCTAACAGCCACCCAAGAAATGGAACAAGGTTTCTGTAGGGATCGTCAGAAATGGGCAGAAAAGGAGGCTGGCTGAACATGGGCCTGGCAAAATATGAATGAGGAAGAGGAGGGAAGGGCAGGACCTCACAGTGGGATATGGAAACGTTCAAGTGTGAGGATTTATGGCGATTATAATTCAGACCAATTTTACTGAAATTGGCGATGGGAAGGAGGGCGTGAGGGAAGGAAGGAAGGGAACTCGTGATTAGAGTCCCAGGCCCCTAGAAGCCAGTGAACTTTTGTGTGAAATAAGGAACATCTACCTCTCATGGTGAGTGTTGACTTTTAGAGAAAATTGTTTTAGCACACTGAAGCAAACTGCTTATTTCTTAGTGAAAGACATAAATGCATCTCAGTGCAAAAGCAAGCTAGAGTTAACACAGCTTTTCAGCTTTCGTAATAAATGTGTTCTGCAAGCTGTCTAGGTGGACAAATTGTACACAGCTCTTTGTAATGGGATGTTCGTAGAAATGAAAGAGAGCAAATACTTTACTGAGCTTTTAAACATTACATGCTCTTACAAAATTGTATTAATCAACACCCTTGGTGAAATGCAGTGATAGCAAATTTTGTCAAACTGTGCAACTGTTTCCTTGAATCAGGGTTTTTTGGATAATAATAAAGTCCTTTAGCTTTGTGGATTAGATAAGCTCTTACTCATTGTTCATGCTTGTGAAAGAGACTTGGAACTTTTATACATTTGGTTTGTGTTTCCTGGCATTCTTGACCTGTGGTGCTCACTGTGGGTTTGTGCTTAATTCTGCAAGTGTTGTGACTGTGTTTGTGCAAGAATGTAACACACACACACACACACACACACACTGTGGCACAGAGGAGGCGCCCCTCTGGGGACAGGGAGTGGCTGTGTCTGACTTATTCTTTGCTTGGAGCAGAGTGTCAAGCCAGGGCACTAAGTACTTGCTAGATGAATGAAGGGAGAAAGGAAAAAAAAAATCATAGCTAGCATTTACTAGTGTATACTGTGTGCTTTGCCTCTTTTAGCTGATCTAATCATCAGAACCAGCCTTTGGGGGTGGGCACTGTGAATATCCTTATCTTTCGAGTGACTTCATGTCCCTGTTTGCAGGAGGACTATCCCGGTATCTGCCTGTTGTCCTGGCATTGACATCAGTAGCATCCTTTTCACTCCGAAATGTCTTGGTTCAGATGATAAATTCTTTCACTCTAAAATTTTCAGGTTTGGATAGACAGAGGAGGAAACTGATGTACAGAGAAATCGCATCACTTTCCACGGTCACCAGCCAGTTGGCGGTAGTGCTGGGTTTCTTCCTAGAAGTCTGACTCCATATCTTGTTGCTTGACCATCAAGTTCTGCTGCTTCACACCTTAGGCCAAGGAACATGTAGTATAAAAACAACGTTCTTGATGGTTCAAATCACCACTGTGACATGTGACTCAGGGCAGGAAGAGTGTGCTGGGCGAAGACCCATTGCAATCCAATTGGTGTGCATTCACTGATAAATGTAGACAATGAGTAGCTCAGGGTGATAATACTGTTCCTGTGTGTGTGGTGCTTCGTCATTTACAGAACCCTTTCTCCTCCAGTATTGTGTTGAAATTTCTTGTACGCTCTGGGGCGTGGGTGGTGGTATTTCCATTTTAGGAAGAAGGATGAAAGATCAGCAGGCTGCTGTGGTCACCTGCCTGAGGTTTTACAGCCAGAAAAGGAGCTGATCCAGGATTCAACTCAAGATATTCTGCTTCCATCAGCAGTGCATTTTCCATATGCCAAGCCATGCCTTATGCAGCTATTTGATGGTGCTGCCTTTAAAAATCTTTTTAAATTGAAGTACAGTTGATTTACAGTGTTGTGCCAGTCTCTGCTGTACAGCACAATGACTCAATTATACACATATAGACATTCTTTTTAAAAATATTTTTCCATTATGTTTTATCACAGGATATTGAATATAGCTCCATGGGCTGTACAGTAGGCCCTTGTTTATCCATCCTGTAAATAATAGTTTACATTTCAAGGGTGCTGTTTTGGAGCATAAGCATGTCACCTGAGGATTCATTAACCCCAACACAGGACTTCTCCACTTTGTCACTGTTGACATTGTGGGCTATTTCAAGGCTATTGTGAGGCTGCCCCGTGTACTGTGGTATGTTCAGCAGCATCTCTGACCTCTCCACTAGATGCCAATAGCACACAGCTCCTTTCCTCACCTAGTTGTGGCGATGAAAACTGTCTTCAGGCACTGTCAACATGTACCCTGGGACACAGTTGCCCCTGGTTAGACCTGTCTCTCCCTCTAGTTTCTGAAGCATCAGAAAAACTACTGAAAGCCCCACAAAGGGACAGAAGAAGAAGACAAGCGACACATTTCATGTGGGAATTTTCTTCCACGGAAGAACACTGGGTTCTTATCCCAGGGAAGGAAAAGATAGCCAGCATTTTATAAATCATACAAAAGTTTTTTAAATAAAAATGTTAGAATAGAGATGAATTGAAATATGCACACTAAAATCTCCTGTAATCCAACTGCCCAGAGATAACAATAATTTATAGTATGTTCTTGCTCCTAACTTTTTCCAACACATGTATAAATATGTGTATCATTTTCCAAATAGGGCTGTGCCACAAATGCTGTTAAAATCAGCTTTTTAAAAAAATCTTAAATGTGCCGCCAACATCTTTCTGTATCTATGCTGTTGAACTGCAGAGCATTTCATTGTATGGCTATGGTATAATTTATTCACTCAGCTTCCTGTTGTGTACATTTGTTTCATTTCCAATTTTGCTTTTGCTATTACATGCAAAGCTCTGATGAGAATTCGTTTGTGTGCATCTAAGCCCTTCACAGCTCTTTTTCCTTGTAGAAATAAAGAAATTTTAGCATCTAATGAACAAGATATCCAATTCATAATGTGCTAAATTGTATTTTGATTATATTACATACTTTTGCCCCTTAAAATTATGAAAAGTGCACTGATAAAATTTTAATTATGCACTCAACTTGCAGAATGCAATCTGGAAAGTTCTTTGGTTTTCTGATTAAATGATGACTAATAAGACACCATTTAGATTTCATGCCTTCTTCATGAAACCACTCTTAACTGTATCAGGGTACTTCCTGAGTAGGAATTACAGCCCATGGACAATCAGTAAGTCTTCTTTAAGACTCTGTTCACTGCTGAGAGCAATTTAGGGCTAAGTTCTCATGAATTCTCACTGCTCATATATTTTTCTTATATGTGTTTAAAATGGGGAAAAAAACACCCCACCTCATGGTTGAAGCACAACAGAAGAGCTTAAGTAGATTTCCCTACTTTACTTCCCTCTTGTTTTTTTTAATTCTCTAGAATTTTATTGCAACTACAAACAATAAAAACACAATTAAAAAAAAAAAACACAAACTAGACAGTATGCAAGGTCTGACCCAATTGGCTTTTTTTTCAGTTAATGATTCTTGCTGTATCTGCTCCTTATTCTGTATAATTGTGCCCTATTTGGGATTGTTTCTGGCCTTTCTGTTTTTTCCTGCAACAAAGCACCCTATGTGAGTCCACCCATAGGATAAATGCCTTACAGTGGAGTTGTTGGGTTAACAGTCTCTCCTTAGGATTTTCATAGATATTGTAGATACTGCTAAATTTCCCTTCCACCAATCGTATTGCCCTTCCACCTATATATATATGGGGGGCTTTCCTGGTGGCTCAGATGGTAAAGGTTGAGAAGAGCCCCTGGTGGAGGAAATGGCTACCCACTCCAGCATTCTTGCCTGGAGAATTCCATGGACAGAGGAGCTTGTCGGACTACAATTCATGGGACCGCAAAGAGTTGGACAAGAGTTGGACACGACTGAGTGACTGACACTTTCACTTTCGTGTGTGTGTGTGTGTATCTCCTGACTTGCTTCCATCGTGTATTTTTTTCTGCCTGGCATAAACTATGGATTAATAAACTAGGGACACAATAGTTGAACTTCATCTATGGGAAGGGCCATAATCTAGATTAGGAGGAGACCTCAGTCTCCCTTGGGATTGGTTTTTGGCCTTGAAAGCACTTGTGCTGTACTCAGTCATGCCTGACTCTTTGTGACCCCGTGGACTGTAGTCTTCCAGTCTCCTCTGTCCGTGGGATTTTCCAGGCAAGAATGCTAGAGTGGGTTGCCACGCCTTCCTTCAGAAGATCTTCCTGACCCAGGGATCCACGTCTCCTGCATTGCAGGTGAATTCTTTACCCACTGAGCCACTGAGGAGGCCTGGGGACACCTGGGGGATATGTATTTACTGGTTTTCTTCTGGGATTGGCCTGGAACTGGCTTTTTCTCCCGTCAAGTATGGAGTAAGAAGTATACGTGTAAAGTTGGGTGACAATACCCAGGTAGACAATTTTCTGGTGATGTTTGATGACATGTCTCAATTAGAATTGAGGTGGTTAAAAATGGACATTTGTTAATAAAGAGGTGACAACATTTACTTCTCATTGGGTCTCTGAAATAGAAGGGCCTACCATTTAGCATTTGGTACAGTGTACCAAATGTAACATGTCAATATAATAAATGTAATATGATACAATCATTTCATAATCATTTTCACTCCCCTTATGTTTTATGTGAAGTCTTTTCTGATGTTTTTTCCTTCTCTGTCTTTGTCTACTTGTTGGGGATAATTTTTTGTACTGTCCTTTTAAAACACTGATAATCATGATAAGTACTACATTTTGGGTCTTTTGTCGTTTTATTATCTGTGACCAGCTTTGCCTCCCTAATCAAATGTTCACCATCCCTTGCTTTCTAGTCCTCAGAATCCTAGCACGGTCTTTGGGACATTCATGTTTGGGTTGGCTGCTCACTTCAGAGCTTTCCTTATTTTATGGGGCCTCTGGGCTTGGTGAAGGAGAAGCCTCCCTGGAAGTCTCCGTTTTTTTGGCCCCCAGAACAGTGCTCAGTAAGGTCTCTGTCGCCTCGCTCTTCAGGGCCTTGCTTTCCTGCCCAGGGGAAGGCACAGCAAGGTGCCATCATTTTATTGATGTCATGTTTGAAGCCGTAGAGGCCGGCTGACATTTGAAGATGGTTCCGTGAACCCTGGTGGGCGCAGCAGCTGCCATGGCTCTGGGTAACAATGTGAGGGGCCTGTGTTTTCTGAGAAGTCTGGGGGGTTTCTGATGGGCGCTTCAAATGTTCACTCACTGCAGTCTTGACCAGAAGTTTTTGAGTTGGCCTGGGTGAGCCACCCTGAGGCTGAGATACAGAGAAGAAAGCAGGGCTGAGGGAACCAACTTCTCCTGTCAGTGAGCCTGAAATTGGGGCAACTCTTGGTTGGAACCCCCTTGTCCAGCACTCCAGCTAATGTTAGGAGATTGCCTAGGTACTTGGGGCCCCTGCCCTGATGGTGGAAGCTGGCGTCTGTTTGGGTTTGGCTTCCAGCAGGGCTCCTTAGGGGGCAAAGGGGCTCTCCCCTGCCTTTTCTTCTGCCCTCCAGGGCTCACACCCAGCCTGCTGACACAGCTCTCACGGGAGCTTCCAGAGGCATGGCTGGCTTCGACCTCAGCAGCAAGCCTTAGAAAAGAACTTTATTTTTCTTATTGTTCAAGTAATATATTTTCTTTTAGAGCTAATAAAGAAGACTTTTAGGGGCAGGCAGTGTGATCCAAGGAAAATGGCCTTTGGCACCAAATGGTTCTGGGGTGGACTGTGAGCTCTGCAGCTTTCTCCTTAAGGGAGTGTTATGAGCTGAATTGTGTGCCACCACCCCCAAATTTTAATGCTGAAGCCCTAACTTCCGGTTCTTCAGAATGTGATGATGTTTGAAGACAGGGCCTTTTAAAGGGGTAATTGAGTAAAAATGAGGCCAAACTGATTGCTGTCCTTGTAAGAGGAGGGGCCTGGGACACAGACACCAGGGACGCACACACCAAGCAAAGACCATGTGAGACGCAGCGAGAAGGTGGCCATCTAGAAGCTGAGGAGAGAGGCCTCGGAGGAAAGCAGACCTGCAGAGACCTTGACTTTGGCTTCTAGTCTCCAGAAGTGAACTGTGGGGAATGAATTTCTGTTATTTAAGTGTCTCAGTCTGTGCTGTTTCTTACAACAGCCCTGGCACATGAAAACAGGTGCTTTTATCAAGTCAGCTTCTCCAGTTTCGCATCCCCCATCACTAAAGAGAGGGCCAGAACACCTGGCTTTCAGACTTTATACGAGGGACAGACATAATCCTGGCTTAGAGCAGATCCTCATAACTGGTGCTGGTGGCTTAATAACATAATGGTAGACACTACCGCCCTATCTCCCACCCAGGTTTTCTGGCCTCATCCTGCTATCAGGGTTTTTTCCCTTCCTTCCTTTATTTTTCATTCTTTACTTTTAAGTCCTTTTCAAACAGGCTTGCAAAGAACTCCTGGGATCAGAGGAGGTGGATACTTCATGTATTTAACAAGCAATGAAATATTTTCTTCTGAGTAATCCTTTTCATCCTTTTAATCTTCTAACATACTGGGGTTCCAGGTATAATTTTATTTAGGACAAGGATTTTGCTGCTAAAGTTGATTGAAAGTGACTTTTGGTGTGGTATGTGTATTTCCTGGACCTAATATCTAGTTTGCTAGGGCTACCATCACCAAGTACCACCAACTAGAGGTACTTACACAACAAACATTTATTGCCTCACAGTTCTGGAGCCTGGAAATCCAAGATGATGATGTGAGCAGGGTTCATTCCTTCTGAGGTTCTGAGGGTGAACCCATTCCAGGCCCTCTCTCACAGCTTCTGGGGCTTTGCTGGCCTTGACTTGTAGATACATCACCTTGATCTTTGCCTTCATCTCTGCATGACATTCTCTCTGTGTGCACACTGCCACTTCCAAATTTCTCCTTTTTGTAAAGACGTCAGTCATATTGGATTAAGGCCCAGTCAAATCACCTCATCTTATTGATTGTCTGCAAAGACCCTATTTCCAAATGCAGTCACATTCACAGGTATTGGAAAGTAAGAATATAACATCTTTTGGTGGATACAATTCAAGTCGTAACAGCAATGATACTGGAACCCGATTTGCCATCTGTGTCCCTCTGCCTGCAGCTGGCAGCTTCCTAAGAGGAGTGTCCTCCCTTAGCCTACAGCTCCCATCCGTCATGCAGATTTCAGCTCAGAAGTCACCTCCTCAAAGAAGCCTTCTGTAGCTACTCTCAGCATAGACTGATGGAATGAATGAAATAGATTGTGGAGTAAAATTGAACTGTGCCTGTGAATGATGCTGCTATTTTGCCCTAAGAGCATGAGGGAGCTTCTCTCTCCCCACCATAGATGTTACTTGTAGCTTTCTTGTAGATCTTGGCTGTGTCACCACCACAGATGCTATTTAAGTATCATTTTGTGCCTGTGAATTGAGATGTCGGGCACCTCCCGAATGTCATGATGTTTCCTGTTCTGTGTGCAGAGCATGCCAAGAGGACTCAATCTGTTGGATTTTAATTTTTTTTTTTTTGCAGTGAATCACAGCTTGATTATGATTGTACAGTAACTCACACAGCAAAACTGGCTAGAACCCTTCTCTGAAGGACCTCTTGGGTCTAGAAAACCTGCAAGTTATGAGTAAGGGAGACATTTCCTGATTCCAGTAAATTGGTTATTGTTGATTGAGTATGCTTTATTTGCTAAAACCTTGTTCAGTGCTGTGCAAACCATAGGTAGCGGAGATAAAAGTTATGGCCTCCAGCACCACACAGTTCACATCAGATATTTGAAAAATAAACACCAATCCACACAAAGTTGCATGAGAATGTTTAGTATAGAAATTAAGAAGAAAAGGCTGCTCACTGTGGGCCAGAGAGTCAGGACAGGCTTTATGGAGGAGCCGAACTTAAGCTTGGGCTGTACTGAAATGGGGAAAGATCCAAGAAGAAGAGGGAAAATACTTGTCCAGGATAATAGTAACACACCGGAAATGTATGTAATAGTCCCATTATGTGTATTGAGCAACCTTGTTTTAATAAAATTGATTTTTTTTCAACAGCATAGATACGATCTGGTTTAGAATAGGAAAATTTGGGGAACAGCTAAACTTCCCATTAACTTGGGAAGAATAAATTAGAGTAATCTCTGTATTATATGGGAATACTTTTTACTGATATGGAAAGACCCCCCCCAATAGATTGTTGAGTGAGAAAAGCAAAGCTTTGGATAGCATGAATCATATACTAATGTATGATATTTGCTTAAAGACACTGGAAGATAGCCAAGAAACTAATTACAGTTAGGAGTGATAGTGGTAAAATAGAGTAGTGGAAGCTGGATTGCATGTGTCTCTGTGCTTTATTTCAAAGATTTGAATGATACAAGTGTATCCTATTCAGAAAGATAAAAAGAAATCTAGGGGTGCTGACGTTAGTGTTAGCTCACACTGTCGCTCTGATGTTGATTGCAGTGTCTGGGGGCTTTGCCTTCCTGGGACAGAATGAATGAAGATTACCAGCCATACTAGACATCTAAGGGATAAGCCTTTGCATTTTTCCAGAGAAGGAAATTCTCTTAACCAGGTTTTCACGTTTATGGGTTATCACTAGAAATGTTTCAAGTATGCGCTAAGTTGAGGGAATAGTATAAGGACCCCCCTTTGTGCCCATCATCCAGTTTGAGCAGTCACCAGCTGCTGGCCAGACTCATTTCATAGCTTCTCCCTCTTCCTCCTTACTCTCCCTCTCCACCTCAACCTTGAATCTTTTGAAGGCAGTGCCTTTCCGATTGTTTTATTTAGAATTATGACTCGGACCTCCTGGCACCCACATGGCCATGCTTGAGGTGGAAAAAACTTTCTTGAACTGAATTTGACTCGTCTCCCTTGGTGTAATTTTAAAACATTATGGTAAAATACGCATAACGTAAAAGTTACCATTGTAATAGTTTGTAAGGGCACAGTTCAGTAGTGTTCCGTGTGTTCACATTGCTGTGCAGTTGATCTCCACAACTCTTTCATCTGGTGATGTAAGAACAATTCCCCACTCCCCTCCCACCATTCTACCTTCTGTGTCTCTGAATCTGACTACACTAGGTACCTCATACAAGTGGAATCAGACAGTACTTGTACTATTGTAACTGGCTTATTTCACTTAGCAGAACGTCCTCAGCGTTGATCTGTGCTGGAGAATGTGTCAGAATTTCCTTCCTTTTTCAGGGCAAAGAATATTTCATTGTAGGGATAGACCACATTTTTGTTTGTTCATTCATCTGTCAGCTGACTCTGGGGTGGACTTGACTTTTTGCCCCCTTCTAGAATATAGTGTTTTGCATCTCATAACAATTTCATGCGACAGCACTATGATCCTCCAGTTAAGAGAATAATCCTGAGCTGCTAAGTGGCTAAGTCACTTCGGTCGTGTCTGACTCTGTGCGACCCCATAGACGGCAGCCCACCAGGCTCCCCTGTCCCTGGGATTCTCCAGGCAAGAACACTGGAGTGAGTTACCATTTCCTTCTCCAGTACATGAAAGTGAAAAGTGAAAGTGAAGCAGTTTGAGAATTTTTATGACAAAAACTTGACCTGCAAAGACCAGCAAACCTTCCTTTCTACTCTTGTGACTGAGGACACCTTTTTTTCTTAAAGCTCTGATATTGAATCTTCTCTCATTAGAATCGATTATGAATTTAGGGAGAACAGGGCAGAGGTGGAGAGGTATCTTCTTTTGCCCTCTACCTGGCACTGTGCTTGGTACTGGTTGGGTGCTCATGAAATGTTTGTTACAGGGTGAACCCTACCCTGGACAAGTCACATAACCATATCTCTGTGATTAGGGAGTTGAACCCAATGAATTGTAAAGGTCCTTTTGGTTCTAGCACTGTTTGGGTCCATTAAATCTTATGATGAAAAGTTCAAACTCTGAAAGACTGGAGAGTCAGGGATTGGGGGAGAGAGATTTTTGGGAAGATCTGTTTTCAGTACCCCTTGAATTATACCCCAGAGACAGTTGCCTACAAATAGAACCACCCCAGGATATAGTATTTCTTAAAATAACATTTTGGATTTGAGATTTCCTCTTTGTGTGGTGGTAACATTCTTCGAATAACAAAGAGCCAGAAGCTAAACAGTTATTTTAAGTTTAGCTTAATTGTGTACCACGTTTTGTAGATATACAAGAATAGAAATGAAACCTACTCTTCGCATCATCATCTTTACAAAGAATAATTTTACCATGAGCACAAATCAAGGCAATAGCAACTAAGTAAAAGAAAGCTTCCAGAATTAGAGATCAAAATCTGGTAAGGAACAGTGGCGGGAGATACGATTTGAGTATTGAATCTTGTTGATTTTCTGAACTATGTGCTGGTTTCTGCATTTTCGTTTTAAGCCTGGTTTCCAAAAGACTCTTGCTGGCAACCAGATGGTCGTCAGATAATTGATGTATGTTCATTTTAAGCCAATTTGGGGAACGGTGGCCTGGATTTTCCAGTAGAAAGATTTAGTAATTCTGTTGGTCTTTAAATGCCAGCAGGGTTTTTTGGAAGTTGAGTTCTCTAACGTCTTGGAAGTAACCCCTGGAAAATTGGAAGCAATGAATTGATTGCATGATGTACTTAGGATAAAGTTAAGGATATGGATACAGTTATTTCTGTTATAAATGTCCACCTTTAGAAGTGGTAAAATTTGTAAAATTGGTTGAGAATTTTTTAAAGTGTTTACAGTTTTTTCCCATTTGTTTTCTGAAACTTGAGTTAATGAATAAGAATAGGCATTTAAAATACACTCATATGATTTTATTCCATGTGTTCAGAGAGTTGGTCAAAGTGCTTGGGTCTACTACTTACCATCCTAATGACTGCTTTTCAAAGAGAGAAACTTTTTTAAAAATAGTGGGGTTTGCAATGAGAAAAGAGGTCATGAGTCAAGATGCTTAACTTAATTACATCTTCAGGTTCTGGGAATGAGGATGTAGACATATCCTTTTTTGAGGGGGGTCACCATTCAACCCACTATAGTGGGAGCACCAAGCCAGGATGGGGCCCTTGTAGAAATCATACTGTGGGCCTCAAGAAGGAAGCAGAGGGAAAGAAACCCTTCTTTGGAAATAGTTAAAAGCAGCTCCTATTTGTATTTTGGTATTTAATTATCATTATTACTTTTATTGTGATAAATTATATATAACAAAAATTTGCCATTTTAATCATTTTAAGTGTGCAGTTCTGCGACATTAAGTATGTTAATGTTCTCATGCAGCCATTATCATGATCGATCTCCAGATCTTTTTCATCTTCCCCAAACTGAAATTTTGTACCTATGAAACATGAACACCCCACTTACCCTTCCCTCAACTTAGTATTTTTTAAAAAATTCTTTCAGTGTTTTAAAAAAGTGCTGTGTGCTCATTTAAAAAAAAATCTGCCCGTTATTTAAAAAAACAGTTAAAGTAATTTAATGGAGGTATATTTTACATATCATATAATTCATTCAAGTATATATTTCAGTGATTTTTTAATAAATGTATATGGTTGTGCAACCATTACCATAAAATGCTTTAGAATATTTTCACCACCCCTACAAGACCCTTCATGCCCTTTTATAGTTTTCTTTCCTTCCCCTGGTCCTACTGTCTGTCTCTATAGGTCAGCCTTTTCTGGATATTTCATATAGAGTTTTAGTTAAAACTTAAAAACAATTTTTTTTCTGCTTGTATAATGTGGAGAAATAGAATCCCATCACCTGGGAACTCATTAGCAATGCAGAATCTCAGTTTCCACCCTAAACCTACTCAATCAGAATCTGTATTGTAAGAAGACTTCCAGGGAATTCTTAAGCATAGTAGATTTATGGAAGCACTGAAACATTGTATTTACTATAGTGATCCTTTGAATTTCGCAAAAATTATTACATGTCTTCTGAGAATAGTAAAGTCTCATTGTAAGAATATACTGCAGTCTTTTTCACCAGCCACTTTAGGGCAGACCTCAGGTTTCCCATCTTTTTTGCCACCGAAAATAAAATTATGGTGGCCATCTATGTATGTAAATCTTTGTGCCTAGTTTCGTATCCACTATGCCAATAATTCCATTTCTTGGAATTATCCTAAGTCAATAATTAATAGATGTTGTTGTTCAGTCACTAAGTTGTGTCCGACTCTTTGTGACCCCATGGACTGCATCATGCCAGACCTTCTTGTTCCTCACTGTCTCCCAGAGTTTGCCCGAGTTCATGTCCATTGAGTCGGTGATGCCATCCAACCATCTCATCCTCTTTTGTCCCCTTCTCCTTCTGCCTTCAATCTTTCCCAGCATTAGGGCCTTTTCCAGTGAGTTAGCTGTTCACATCAGGTGGCCAGAGTATTGGAACTTCAGTTTCAGCATCAGTTCTTCCAATGAGTGTTCAGGGTTGATTTCCCTTAGGATTGACTGGTTTGATCTCCCTGCTGTCCAAGTATACTGATAAAATTTAGGAAGTGTGTATAAATGGTGATCAGTGTCGGTCATTTAGCACACCATTTTCCTGGAAACGGGACCTCAAGCCAAGCAGATAATGGGAAATCAGGACCCCAGTGTCCGATGTTAGAACATCTTGCTAACTCTCACCTCCATCTTCTTGAACTTCAGTTTCACTGTCGAATAAAATGAATCAACAAAAACAGCACCAAAAGGTGAAGTACAGATTATTACTAAGCATTGGTAAAATAGAAAGTGACAAAAACATGGACCTGTGTGTACTTTCTCATCTGTTAGAATCCTATACTCCATTACCCTCCAGCCTCCCTTGATCAGTTATTCCCTTGCAAGCAGTCCAACATGTGTCTCCTGGAAGCCCCTGCTGCCTAAATAGTCTGTAACTCACTCCTCCTCCTAGATGGGAGGTGGCTAGGGGGGTAGAGCACATCATGGAAGTGCTCATTCCTGAAAGTTCAGAGCCATCTCGCCACTTTGGCGGGTCTTGGGCCTCCTGGAACCTTGCAGTGGGGCAACCTTTTTTGTTCCTCTGGACAGAGGTTCTCGTGCCAGGGTGTGTGTCCTGGCATGTCCAAGCCCTCTGGGAGGGCTTGGTGGCACATAGGCTCCTGGGCTCCCATCTCCATGGTTTCTGATTCAGAAGGTCTGGGGCGATGCTGGAGAATCTGCATTTCTGACAGGTTCCTGGGGGATCCACTGCTCGGGGCCCCCCCTCTTCCCCTGCAATCACTTCCAAGTAGATGGAGCAGGGCACTGGAGGACCTGTGTGGTTAAGGCTCCTGTCACTGGGGATCGTGTCCAGGCATGCAGATGCGGTGCCTTGCTGTGGGGGTGCTTGCTTGCTCAGTTGGTGAAATTTGACGAATGAGTGAGGCTTTACATAGGCCCTTCTGAGTACAGGGAACAGCAGCTCATTCAGGTTACTTCACATAGCTAGACTGGGATTACTGAGTCATTTAGGGAAATAAGGGACTGAGGGGATATGAACAGGAGCCCCAAGTCTTTAGGGTCTCATGGGAACTCGATCTGCAAGCCAGGAGGTGCGGGCCCTAGTATTTCCCTTAGCTCAGGGCTGAGCTGAACATGACAACCTTTCAGCCCCAGCTCTTTCTTTCTCTTGACTTTCTCTCCTCCCCATAGGATTTTCCCCTCAGTGGGGCAGGGCAGCTTCTCCTGGCAGGGCCCAAGTGACAGCAGGCTCTTTCCCCACACAGCCCTAGCCCGCTGGTGGTGGCAGCCATGGTCCTTAGCCAAATGCGGAGTGGACCGTGGAGCCTTGAGTTGCATTGTCCGCTGAAGACCTTGAGGGGTTAGCGTTTCCTTTTGCCCTGAAAGGCTTGAGGACAGTGAATGGGTTAGGGGAGATGGAGGGCACCTTTAGTCACCTTTATCTGGACTTCATCAGTTGTCTCTATGGGCCTTTGTGGTCTTGGTGATGGTCGTGTGCTGTTACAGTGCAGATCCAGATGGCAGGTTGGTATAAACCCAAGATACGTTCAGATAGTCAGGATGGCAGTGGCTCCTGTGAAAACTAAGAGAGGCATTGACTCAAAGGGCCCACTGTCAAGCTAGATTTACACTTAATTCTATTGCCTGTCAGCCCAGGGCCCCTCACTGCCTAGCGGCCACCTCAGCTCGTCACCTGCCCTGCTTCTTCCTGGGAGTGTGTGCTCTAGAGAGTCGCATCTGTGAGGCAGTGCTTTCCCTCCTCCCCCAGCATCTTCTTACTAGACCACCTGAGCAGGGCTCTACACACCCAGGTCAGAAAACCTCTCCATATCAGACTCCCTCCAACAGTACAGGTGATTCCAGCTCCCCTGTGGAAGAGTGGCCATTTATAAGTGTGTGGCATTTTGAGAATTCTGACTTTAGATCATTTCTTTTTTTAAAAAAAAAAAAGATTTGATGTGGACCATTTTTAAAGTCTTTATTGAATTTGTTACATTATTATTTATGGTTTTTTTTTTTTTTGGCCCTGAGGCATCTGGACCAGGGATCAAACCTGTATGCCCTGCGTTGAAAGGCAGTCTTAACCACTGGACTTCCAGGGAAGTCCCATGACTTTAGATCATTTTGAAGAGGATATCTTCTGAGATCTTTATATTCTCTACACTGATGGAAGCAGCTAAATAAGTTCTTCTTGGGGAGGTGAATTCTTGGCCCGTTCTGTCATCCTTTGGGCTAATCATGTTCCTACTAAATATCGACTGAGCTCCCTGTAGGAGAGGGAAACCATCTTATTGTTGCCAGTGTGCAAGGGGTAAATTGGGCTGCAGGGCTTGAGAGTGAAATTATTAAATATCAATGGGGGATAATAAATGTGAAGTAGCTTGCAAATCTTTCGATATTATAGCTATTTCAGTGAAAACACAGCTGCTAAAATACTTTTCTAGATATGATTGAGAAGGTAATTTTCTCTAAGGCCATTTAAGCCAGGTCTCCAGTGCCTTTGGACCATGAAGAAGCACAGATAGGGGTGAGTGGGTCTCTGAAAAGGGTGGCTCAATGGCGCCACCGAGGCCTAGGTTTTCCTTACAGACCGAGGACTAGTTTGCTGTGTGGTTTCTTAATGGACTAGAATTAACACTTGACTAATATAGCTAATTCTTCCTTTTGGAGTTAATTACACTGAATTTTCCCCAGTAATGAATGATTTTGAGTAAGCAGGCATGTCAGTTTAAGATATAGTGTGAATATTTCATTAAAAACATTGAATGAGGCATGATGTTTAAATCAGTAGTTGAAAATGCGAGGTAAAACTTTCCCCAAAAGGCTTATAAGCTGAATAAGAGCAGTTAATTGGAAGGAAATCAAGCCCACCCAGTATTTCAATTGTTTAGAAGCCAAGTGAATATGAAAGAAAAGGAACCCTTCTCTGGTTCCATGACACTGTCCCTTTCCTGACATACGGTGGAGCTTTTGCCAGTGGTGTGGTGCTTTACCTCAACCAGGATGACGGGAATGGAGGGAGCCTGGCTGGGCACAGACTTCAGCTTGTTTGGGGGGTTAGTTGTGAAGACCTGTGAAGAGATTTGCTTCCATTCATGGTGGACCACTTTTGCCCTGATAAAATCCCCTGACGGCAGGCCTCAGATGGAATTTCCACAGACTGCGCTCTGGGGAACAGTGACAGATTCTTTATCAGAATTCTGTGTGACCCTGAAAGGCTTTCGGGGAGGGGAGTGGGGGAAGTGCTGTTCAGCTGCTGGCTTTACTCACCACCCCCACCCTCAGAAGCCCGGATGGAGCAACACTCAGGCAGCCTCTTGGCAAGTCTGGTGTGTTTTGAGGTCTAGCTTTGCAAAGTAGGATGGCCTCTGCAATTATTACTTTTTTCTAGTCAGGACTTTTCTGGATTTCTCTAGAATTGAGAATACAGTTTCTAAAATATAAAGGTGAAAATGCATTCTATTGGGTTTTAACACATGCTCTCAATTTATTGGGGAAAACAGTGTGAACTAGAACTTCATCAGGTTTAAAAGTTAACTGAAGATTACCAAAAGGATATGCACTGAAATTTCTTTTCACTTGGCTCAAATGATTGCTGACAAAAGTTAAGATGTAAGACCAAAGCACACACTATGGGGTAGGAAATCAAGTACTTTTATTTATAGTAGAAAATAGGGAAAAGATACCCAGGGTCAAATCCTTTTAAAAGACAATAAAAAAAGACCCTACAGTTAGGACTATGGAGAGATTTTTTTTTTTTTTTGAGCTGTGAGGACCATTTGGAAATCAGGACAGTGACTGATTTCTGAGGATTCTGCTCCTTCAGGTTGTGTATCCTTTGTGAATGCTGCCGAATAGCTGCTAACTCTTTCCTACAGAAGGGTAGCACTGGGTGACAGGGTGTTCTCAGGAGATGAGCCGTTCCCCAAAACCACATGCCTTTCTCAGAGCGGTGCCATTAGCTGAGACCTAGGGAGGAAACACGGAGCCAGACCCTCCTTGGCTGTTCATTTAGTTGTTCTGAAAAATGATGGTTCGCATAGAGGTGTCCGCGCTCGCAAGACAGCAATTTGCTTGGTGAAATTTGCTTTTGAGTTCAGAGAGAAGCTGATGTCTGTAACAGCAGCAGTGAATGTGGGTGACTCAGATATGCACATGAACCTGTGGCCTTACAGTTAGAGAAAAGAAACACACATTTTCTGCTCAATTTGAATAATTGGAAATGAGGTAGAATTCCAAGGAGCAAGCTGTGGTCTAGGACAAAGGAGCCCCTGGAATGAGTGACCACTTGGTGAGCTAGAGGCGGAGAGCGGAAGGAAACACAGCTCAGTATTAAGGTTACCTTCACGATGGTTCACCTCTGGGGCCTGAATGATCTCTCTTTCTGGGTGTCTCTGCTTTCTCTGTGTGTGTGTCTGTATTTCTCTCTGTATGTGTCTGTATGTCTGTGCCTGTTTGTTTCTGTGTGTGTCCATCAGTACATGTCTGTGTCCATCTCTGTGTGTGTATGTGTCTGTGTGTGTGTCTGTAGGTCTGCATCTGTGTCTGTAGGTCTGCATCTGTCTGTACATCTATGCCTCTATGTGTCTGTGTCTGTCTGTCTATGTGTGATCTCTCTCTCTCTCCTGAAATAAATAGGCTGCTCCAGGAACTCTTGTCAGGCAGGGTCAGCTGGGCTGAGTTAAAGCCACATCTGGTTTCTGATCAGTGCAAAAATGCGACAAGCAGACAAAAATAGGTGACAAAAATAGGTGTGCTTCAAAGCGCCACACAGTGACCAGGTTTCCTCATGGTCATATGATATCTGTCATCAGGGTGGGGGAAGGTGAGGAGAAGGAGAGAGCTGCAAGTTTTGGAATTGTGTGTAACTTGAGGCTCATATCCCCCGCCCCACCCTTTCCCAGACAGACTACCCCCTCACTTCTCTTTTTGCATTACTTTCATCCTTGCCCATCTCTATGGGATATTCCCAGAATTCATAGTGCTTTCTTTGACTTTCTGTTGTGCAGAAACCTTTCCACCTGGGAGTCATTATTATAGCTCCCGTTAATTTTCATGTTCAGTGTTCAGTATTGCAAAGGAGAGGAAATGAGAGAGGGTGGGTGGTGACTCAGGAAGCTCGGGAAATATCCCTTATTATGTCTAGAATTTTCCCCTTGAATATTTAAAAACTGGCCCCAAGCTGTTCTGGCCTGAATTTTCTGATTGCTATCTTTCCATTGACCTCTCTCCTTCAATTTTTTCCTTCTTACTTCTGCCTTGATGGTCTCAAAGCTTCCCAAAGCTGTTACAGGTTACTGGGAACCCCCATTATTGAAAGGTGCTCTTCAAAAAAAAAAAAAAGAAAAAAAAAAAAAAAGAAAGATGCTCTTCAGCTATTTGAATTCACCTCTATCAATGGATTTCTCCTACCACCACTCCTAGAGGCAGAAGGAGCTCTCTTACTGTCGATAATAACTTAGAGTTTAAAAAAGGCCACTGTCATTAACAATTATTTGAATAAATCTCCTGAGCTCTTTTCCCTCTTTTTCTCTTCCAGTTTAATCAATGTTTTGAGTCTCTTTAATTTTCTTACCACCAGCACAGGTATTTTCTTTCTTAATGTACATATGTAAAATTTATAAAATGAAGAAAAGGACATAAGGTGAAAGTAACTTTCATCCCACCTTCTAGAGATAATCATGGTTGAGAGTTCACATTCTGACTTTCTGGTCATTTGTCTTAAACATGGATTAGTGTAATTTTCTACAAAAATGGGATCATAGTGTAGGTGGTGTTTTGCAGCCAATTTTTAAAAAAGTTTTAATTATGGTAAAATATATTCAGCGAAAGTATAACCAATTTTAAAAATATTCAAAACTATTAATGTTTTTATTTTTAGAATAAAACAGCTAAGACAAAACCAATGCTTAGCAGAGGAGAAAAATTAAAAATAGTGCACTAAAAAAAATACATTCTTAAAAGGAACAACCTCATTTCACCTGGGTACCAATTCTTCACTCTAACCAATTTTTAAGTTTAACATAGTATCACTTAGTTTTCTACAACATCAGTAATGTTTTGCAAGCTTTTTGAAGTTGCAGAACCCTCAAAGCAAGACAGAAGCAGAGCCGTACAGTCGAGACAGGCGTGGGGAGCTGAGGCCGATCTTCTCAAGGCCCAGGTCTCCAGTTACCTTTCCTTAGCTTTGGGGGCTTCTAGGCATCCTGGCTACTCTCAGTAATTGACTTTGAAAACACAAAGCCCTACCTCACTGTGTCCCAATTGTTAATAGCTTGCATGCATGCATGCTCAGTTGTGTCTCACTCTTTACAGCCCCTGGACTGTAGCCCACCAGGCTCCTTTGTCCATAGGATTTCCCAGGCAAGAATACTAGAATGGGTTGCCATTTCTTACTCCAGGGGATTTTCCCAACCCAGGGACTGAACCGTCATCCCCTGCATCTCCTGCACCGGCAGGCCGATTCTTTACTACTGAGCCACCTGTGAAACCATTGTTAGTATCTTAGAGTGCTCTAATTTTCTCATAAAGAGCAAATTGTGCTCCTTTATATACACCTTTGAGTACATCTATGCTTACTTCTCTTGGATAAGTGCCTATAAGTCAAGTTACTAGGTTTAGAGTTTATTAGATTTTTTTTTTTTGAAAGACATATGATCCTTGTTGCCAACTGATCTTCCCTGAAGTGTGCCAACTTGGACTGCCACCAGCAGCATTGGAGAAGGCTCCATTCCCCATTCTCTGGTTACTATCTCCCTTACAAATTCAGTGTTTCTTGCAGTGTATCTTATTGTTTGTTATTTGCATCTCTGGTTACTACTACGTTTATATTTTTATATGTCTGTTGACTATGTGTAGTATTATTCATAAATTTCGCCTATTTTAACATTTAGATGTTTGTCCATGAATCCCAAGGTTAAGTGGGTGAGGAGGATTGTGGTTTGAAATTCTCAGTCAGATTTCAACATAAGAGCTTGGAAAGGATAACGTTCTGGTTTTCAGTCTTGGATTTTATGATATTATGTGTCTTATCTGCCATTTAGAAATGCTCTATAATATTGATTAGAGAGAAGATTAAAGCCAATAACTGCCTTGTTTGGGGACTTTCCTAGGGGTTTTGCTTATCTTTATTAGTCTATTCTCAAATTGTAATGTGAGAGTTCAATCTTTTGATTTATTACAAGCACACACTGTATTGAACATCTTCTACTTGAGAAAGACATGAAGTGTCCCTTGTTCATTTTGACATTAATGTCATAAGTAACGTCAGCCTTACAAATAGCATTGTAGCTTTGGGGATTTGTGTTTAGAAAGTAGTTAAGACTTTTGTTTCCTTCTGTTTGTTTGCCCAGTGATGCTAAATCAATAATAATATTGATTAGAAAAGGAGCAAAAGCATGCAGTGGCTATTTGTAATGAAAATAAATTATAATGCAGCTTTAAAATTATGTTCCATACAGTCTTATAAGCAGTGGAGTCTTATAACCTCTTTCTATTTAACAAGAGGTTTATCTACTTTGAAGATAGGAAACTTTACATGGATGTTACTAACTAAAAAACTATGTTTTGAACTTGGGCTGACAGGAAACAAGATGTAAAATGCTGAGTTCTCTCCATCATTTCAACCCAAATGCCTTCAACAGTCACATCTAGGTTTTTGTGGGTATCAGAATGTCTGAAAAAATTAATGTTGTACTCATGTGTTGACTCATAAATCAGACCATGGGTTTATTCATCAAAAAATGCAGAATTGGGTATCAGTCTTGGAACATGTTGGCTTCATTTTAATCTCCCTATTGTGGAGATCTATTTCATTTTGAAAATTTAGCATATTATATTTCTTCCAAACATAGACACCACAAGTAAGTATTTTGTATCTGTTTCTTTCCTTCAAGGAAAAGAGTTCTTTGCCCATATTACCTAAGCTCTAAGACAGATGCCAGTCAAAATTGTTCCATGTGTCCAGGATGGAATGCCCATGATACATGCTGTTTGGTTGTGGGGCTGAGTCAGTTACATTGGGTGGATTTTAGCCTCACTCTGAGTGATTATTGGGGTTGTGGACAACATGTATTTAAATCTCTCATTTATAAGGCAGAATATAAGTTATAAAATGATGCTAATTTTGGTTGAACCCTATATATTACTGTGCACTTTACCCACCCTCCTCCAACATATTGTAAAGCATTAAAACAAAGTCACCAGCATGCTCTTTCTGCGTTTAACCTTTTCGAGGTGCCTTTTATTGTTGAGCTGGGATGATTATAGCTGATTGCCCCAAATGATCAGAGAGCAACAAGATGGCTCAGGAGGATAATAAATCCTGCAGTTCTATGCATCTGTGTTTGTGGCTATGTAAAAAATCTCAAATTGCAACTGGCATGTGTGTTTTGTGTGTCCGTGTGTTTCGTGTTGGATTGCAGTCGATTGGAAAATTGATACCAGTGCGATGCATTGTTATCAACATGTCTCCTACGTGTGACCTAAAACCACGCCACTCGTTTGTCAGACTCCCCAGTGTGCCCTGGGTTCAGAGCAAACTAATCTCCATGTAAGAAGTGCTGAAGCTGAGCTCCTGTCAGTGGTGGCGGCAGGGAGAAGGTTCATCACGAGAGGACAAGGGCAGTTGGGAAATTGTTCGACATCTCAGCCAGTTAGTTATTGTAGCTCCCCAGCACATATGAAAGGAGAAATGAGAATAACTGCAATAGTGATTTTCCTTCATTACTGCGTCTGCCTGCTATTTACTGTGAACATTCCAGGGAGCAGAGCTGCTAAGCAGAGGCTGGCTTTAAAAACCCAGAGTCTCAGGCATGCTGTGCCTGTTTTTCTGGCATTGAGGGATGAGGGTGGGGCAGGGCTGTCACCAAAGTTTTAGATCTATTTTTAAGCTTAAAGGACAAATTTTATAAATATGAGCTTCTTCTTATCCTTAAAAAAAAAAACACAACCCTTTCTACTCTAAAAATAGTTTGTTGGGAAAAAGTTTGTGAATTGTTTATTGAAGAAAGATTCAGAAATTCAGCTGAGTGTGTTTTCTAATAAATAAATTGGAAAGTATACACACAGACATTGTTGTTTAGTTGCTAAGTCATGTCTGACTCTTTTGCTATCCCATGGACTGTTGCCCACCAGGCTCCTCTGTCCATGGGATTTCCCAGGCAAGAATACTGGAGTGGGTTGCCATTTCCTTTTCCAGGGCATCTTCTCAACCCAGGGATCGAACCTGCATCTTTTGCTTTGGCTGGCAGATTTTTTTTACCATTGAGCCACCAGGGAAACCTATACATATATACACACACACATGTATTTATAAATATATATGCATACATAAATATAGGTAACACTGTGTAGCTACTGTCTGAAAGCAGATGTGGCTTCTTAGGAAAGTAATGAGATTTCTGCATTATTAATGCCAATGTAAGAATGTAGAAGAAAGTTCAGAATTTTTTCTCCTGGCATTCCTTTTCAGACCCTCCAAATCCTTCTCATTTCTTATTACCAAATTGGTACGTTATCTCTTTTGAGAAGGCATTTCATTCTCCCCACACAGAATAAATGGCTCCAACTTCTTTGCTTACCAGTACCCGTGACTCTACTGTAACACTTCATATGGTTTTGTAATAATCTCTAACATTTACCAGGACTGTTCTAAGTTCAGTTTATTTTTTTTTAGTTGTCATAACAACTCTTGAGTTAGAAATGCCGATATTCTCATTTAAATGATGAGGTAGGCTGAATAATGGTTCCCCAAAGAGCTTTACATTCTATCCCCAGAACCTGTGAATATGTTACATTATGTGGCAAAAGGAACTTTGCAGCTATGATTAAATTAAGGCTGTTAAGATAGGGAGATTATAATCACCATGGTTCTTATAGAGGGAAGCATAAAGGCAACAAAAAATATGTTGGGTTACATAAAAATTAAAAACATCTGTGTATCAAAGGATACACTCAACAGAGTGAAGATAAAATGGAATGGGAGAAAATATTGCAAATCTGGTAAGGGATTAATGTCTAGAATAATAAAGAACTCTTATAACTCAACAGCACCCCTCCCCAGTAACCTGATTAAAAATGGCCAAAGGAACTGAATGGACATTTTCCAAAGATTTACAGTTGGTCAGTAAGCATATGAAAAAATGTTTGATGTCACTAATCATTAGGGAGAGGCATATCGAACCCACAGTGAGGTCACCTCACACCCATTAGAATGACTGCTATACGAAAAGTAACAAGAACCAGTGACAATGTGGAAAAATTGGAACCCTTGTGATCTGTTGGTGGGAATGTAAAATGGTGCAGTCATTACAGAAAACAGTATAGCAGTTCCTCAAAAAATGAAAAATAGAATTACCTTATGAGCCGGCAGTTCTACTTCTGGGTGTTTGTCCAAAATTATCAAAAGCCATGTCTCAAAGACATATTGTTTATCCATGTTCATAGTAACATTATTCACAATAGCAGAAAGGTGAAAGCTACTCAAATGTCCATTAATGGATAAATGAATAACCAAAATGTGATAGAACACTATTCAGAAGGAGACACATGCTATAGCATGGAGGAACCCTGAGGACATTATGCTTAATGAAGTAAACCAGTCACAAAAAGACAAATATTGTATGATTTCATTTGTATGAGATGTCTAAGGTAGTCAGACTCCTAAAAACAGAAAGTAGAATGGTGATTACCAGAGACTAGGGGGAGAGAAGAGTGGGGGGTTGTTATTTAATGGGTATAGAGTTTCAGTTTTGCAAGATGAAAAGTTCTGGAGACTGGTTGCACACCATCTGAATGTACTTAACACTACTGAACTAAACACTTAGAAATGGTTAAGGTGGTAATTTTATTACGTGTAATTGACCACAACTAAAATTTATAAAAGGGAGGGAGGTAGGAGGATCGGGTCAGTGATGATGGAAACAGAGATCAGAAAGAGAGCTTTGATGATGCTACCCTGTTGGCCCTGAAGACAGAGGAAGGGGCTATAAGCCAAGGAATGCAGAAAACCCTAGAAGCTGAAAAAGACACAGAAATCTTCTCTCTAGAACTTGCAGAAGGAACTCCTGCCAGCACTTTGATTTTAGCCCAGTGGAACAGTTCCTAGACTTTTGACCTCCAGAACTTGAAGAGAATAAGTCCAAATTGTTGGTAAGAAACTAGGATGAGGACTGTTTGGTTCAGGGAGGTTAGTACCTTGTTTGAGGTCCCCTGATGATTAAGAGCTGGTGTGCATGCCCATGCCGCTTGGGGTTCTAGCCTTGCTAGATGCTGAGGCCTTGGAGATCAGGCACCATCTTGAACCTCACTGCATGATGAAGTGCCTAGCACATAGCTGGAACTTAATAACCTTGGCAAAAGGATTGACAGTGGTGTTCCATTCCCTTCCTTTTCATCTCCTTTGCTAATTAAAGAAATGTAGATTAAATATAATTTTCTCTAAATAGATGGGCAGAAATTACCAAGTTTAACCAGCACTCTTTCATGCTATTAAGTGAAAGTCGCTCAGTTGTGTCCGAGTCTTTGCGACCCCATGGGCTATACAGTCCGTGGAATTCTCCAGGCCAGAATACTGGAGTGGGCAGCCTTTCCCTTCTCCAGGGGATCTACCCAACCCAGGGATCAAACCCAGGTCTCCTGCATTGCAGGAGGCTTCTTTACTAGCTGAGCCACAAGGGAAGCCCAAGAATACTGGAGTGGGTAGCCTATCCCTTCTGCAGTGGATCTTCCTGACCCAGGAATTGAACCGGGGTCTTCTGCGTTACAGGCAGATTCATGTTATTGGTGGGTGTGTAATTGAGACAGACCGTTTGGAGGCCAATTTTGCATTATCTGTTAAAAGTAAGGATGCACCAAGTGTTTGACCCAGAGATTTCTCTTTTAGGAATTTGTCCCCAATTACACTTGTGCATATGTTCAAAGTTATAGGTACAATGATGCTCAGCATAGTGTTGTTTGTCATTGCTGAAGGCTTGAGACAACTGCATGGGTTTATGTGGGTTATATCCAGGAGGGAAAAGGACTGTCTTCACCCACCAGGTTCAAATAAGTTATCCATTTAACCAGCCAAGAATACAGAAACTTAGTAGAAGGGTGGGGGGGGGGGGGTGTCCTCAGGGCAGGAGCAGATGAGGTGTATATTGACATGTATTTTATGCTCTAGTCCCAGTGTTGTATGTGGCAGTGGAGTTTCTGTCAGACCTCAGAAACGGCTGAAGTTTGCTCGTCACAAGTCTTTTCCTCCATCCGTGTGCCAGAGAGTCAGTGGTGACAGTGGGTGTACTTCTGTTTATGCTATGGTGACAAACATGTGGCTCCCCATGCGTCCTTCTGAGGAGTGGAAGGCAGAGGCAGTGTCCACAAGTTCCCAAGGTGGTGTCTGCACTCTGATTTTCCACCCTCCCATTTCCCCAGGATCTCCACACTCCCAGCTCTGATTCACCATCCTTTAATCTGGGTATTTCTGCTTGGTCAGATTTCCACCATCTGAAATCTCCTGTCCCTCACAGCCAGATCATCTGCTCTGATGCTAGTATACTCCAGAGGTGGATTCTGTGCTGCTTTGACAAAAAACACACACACACACGCAAAAAAAACATCACATATTGTATGAGTCTGTTTGTGTTAAAAACAAATAGGGATGCACCACACCCTCAGACATACACACACATACACAACTTCACATTAATGATTCCTAGGGAGGACGAATGAGATTTTGGCAGGGGGAAATGGATATAACTTTCACTTTTTGCTTTATAACCTCTTTTACTATTTGGTTTATTTTGGGTGGACAAGCATGTGTGCCTCTAAAATTGTTACATCTTTAATCAAAGTTACATGGTATATGTAATGTATATGAATAATATGTGTGTGTGTGTGTATGCTTTAAAACTCCCATTTGAGTAAACAGCAGCTCCGAGTCTCTTCTCATGTTCTTGCTTTACTTTTAGGATACAATCACTTTTCAGTTCAAGCTGTTGTTTCTAGTATTTGCTGCTCTACTTCTAAATAACAGGCATGTGCTTCTGTCTCCTCCTTTGTGGCTTCTAGGACATTATCTGTCACCTATGATGATAATTGTGGAATTTAGCTCATTTACCACCCCCCATCTGCCATCCTCCCTATATGTGGTCATATCTTAGGTTTTGGTTTAATCTCTATGTAATGTTTTTTATTACTATAGAAATGTTGACATTTATTACAGCAAGAGTATACTGTAATTAATTTCCTTATATAACTTTTCGTTTTCCCTAGAGATAATAATTTTCTTTTTTGTCTGTCGAGTTGTCCTAGGACATTCAAATCTTCTCAGATCTTTAATGAAACAGTTCTGTGAGACACCTCTCAGTCTGTCTTCCTGCATCTCACTCCATCTCTCTATCCCCCTGCTCCCCTCTCCCACCTGGAATAGTACCAGCAGCTTCCAGCTGAACTGGCCTCTGGAAGCTGCTGCCCCACAGTCAGCCAGGAAGTCCCATTACCTCTCCCTCGTTACTGCCTGCCCTGGGTCCTGGATTCTTGTCTCCTTCATTTAGTTGTTTAATTTCGTAGAGCACACTTTCTAGTAGCTTTCTGAGTGAGTGCATGGAAGTACATGTTTGATACTTCTGCCAGATCTGCCACACTTTAGAGTTGTTGCCCTTGGAAATTTTTCCCTTTTCATACTCCTCACCCCTCCATGCCTGGCCCTGTGTTGGTGGGTGAGGTTCCTGCTCCTGGTGATAATCAGAACCTGACAATGTTGGGACCCAGAGGTGGTGCCTTTATCCACAAGATCTCACTTCATCTTCAAAATATTTTAATCTTTTGTTTGACAACTAACAAAGTGAGACAGCAAAGGTTGCCGCCTCAGCAGTGTCAGAGCCAGAAGTTGACCTGAAGTGTCAGCTGCTGGAACCAGTGGCACTGCCTTTCCAAGCCCAGCTGCTGCTTACTGGAAAGAGAAATACCAGTTGTGGGGCCTGAGTGCCAAATGCATGGTCATGGCTGTAGGCTGAGTCTAACTGTGAGTGCCTGCCTGGGTCTGGTTGTTGATGACTTCATCTCTACTTAGCCATCCTTTGCTAGAATTATCTTCCAGTCTTATTGACGCATGCACATGTGTGTGAGAGAAATTGTTTTATAGTTATGCTTCTAGCTCCCTGTGAATTAAAATGCTCCACCTATCATCCCTGTAGGTTTGGTATGATTATTTTTATTGCTACAGTATCGGCTTCCAAGCAATGTAAGAATTTCACCCTCCTCTTCCCACTCCTTTTGTATAATATGAAATGCCTCATTACTTAACAGTTTTCTGCTGATTGTACAGTTTAGCATTTGATCTTTGTGTTAACCACAGTCAGGTGACCACACACAGGGTAATTAGATTAAGCTGCCCCTCCTCTTTACTGAAACAGTATAAAATCTGGTATTCTGTTGGCACATGCTTTCCTTAGATTAATGATCTTGGAGTTGCTGCATGGAAATTTGCATAGCTCCCTACAGCTCTGAGAAATGAGAATGCCCAGCTGTCTAAAAGCTTTAATCAGGAAATGAGCATGAAATGGCATTGTTTTGTCACAGGCTTGGAATAATTTATTCTTGACAATCAAGTGATCCTGGGTGGACATGTGTATAAACAATCTTTCAACAACCAGTAAACAGGTGCTTTTTTGTTGGTGAAAATTCAAGGATTTCTTTACTTGGAAGTGGCTTTCAAATTGTTGGCTCTCATACTAGTCACTTCTGGAAGTTTATTCTATGATCATTTTCCTTGTCTCTCCTCTTTTAAATAGCTGTTTATGAAAGTTAGCCTTTCAGAGTTAGAGAAGGGGGAACATTAGGAATGTACATGGTTTGTGTGTGTAGCATGGTGTAACTGTCAGGCTTGCCTACAGAGCTACCCAGCCATCAGCCCTCACTTAATTTGATGTGTGACATTGTGTAAGTTTAAGGTGTACAATGTGTTACTTTGACACATTTATCTGTTGTAATATGGTCGCCAGTATAGTGATATTTATCATATTACATCATTATAATACAGTATTATTATATGTATTCATTATACTGTGAATTAGATCTCTATGTCTTATTTATTCCTCATTACAAATTTGTGCCCTTCCACACTGTCATTCTTATCACCATCCCTTATACCCTGGCAACCACCATTTTACTCTTTTTATTACAGGTTTTTTTATTTTTAAATTTAGTTTTTATTAAAGTATAGTCAATTTATAGTGTTGTGTTAATTTCTACTGTATAGCAGAGTGACTCAGTTATACACATATATACATTCTTTTTTCCCATTTTTGGAATTCTTATTTAGTTTTAATTTTAACTTTAAAATTTTTATTAGAGAATAGTTGATTTAAAATGTGTTAGTTTCTGCTCTACAGCAAAGTGAATCAGTTATACATATGCATATATCCACTCTTTTTAGATTCTTTTACCATATAGATTATTATAGAGTATTGAGAAGAGTTCTCTGTACTATATTCTTTTCCATTATGGTTTATCCCATGATATTGAATATAGTTTTCTGTGCTTTACAGTAGGACCTTGTTGAGTTTCATTTTTTTAGGTTTCACATATAAGTGCTATCATACAGTACTTGTTTTTTTCGGACTTGTCTCACTTACCATCATGTGATCAAGGAAGGTCTATCCATGTTGTTGTAAATGGCAAGGTTGCTTCCCTTTTCATGGCTGAATAATATTCCAGT
The DNA here is from genome assembly GCF_014754425.2 of Oryx dammah. Classification (NCBI taxonomy): domain Eukaryota; kingdom Metazoa; phylum Chordata; class Mammalia; order Artiodactyla; family Bovidae; genus Oryx; species Oryx dammah. Next base: position 114,592,352 of record NW_024070207.1, read on the forward strand.
GTGTGTGTGTGTGTGTGTGTGTGTGTGTATGTGTGTGTGTGTGTGTGTACACACCACATTTTAAAAAATCCATTTATCTACTAACGAACTTTTGGATTGTTTTCATAATCTTGGCTATTGTGAATAATGCTGTGATACACGTGGGAGTCACTGTATCTCCTTGAAATCCTGTTTTCATTCCCTTTGGGTATATACCCAGAAGTAGAATTGCTGGATCATATGGTAGATCTGTCTTTAATCTTTTGTGGAACCTGTGTATTGTTTCCCATATAGTTGAACCAACTTCAGATTCTCACCAGCGGTGTACGCAAGTCCCCTTTTTACTACATCCTCACCAGTACCTGTTGTCTCTTATCTTCTTGATAATAGCCATTTTGACAGGTGTGAAATGATATTTCATTATGGTTTTGGTTTACGTTTCCCAGATGTTTGGCTTTTTTTTTTTTCATGTGTCTGTTGGCCATTTTGATGTCCTCTTTGGAGAATTATTTATTTAATTCTTTTGCCATTTTAAAATCAGATTGTTTTTTAGTTGACTGGGTTTTTTAATGTGTTTTGGAGATTAACCCCTTATCTGATATATGACTTGCAGAATTTTTCTCCATTCAGTATGTTGTCTTTTGATTTTGTTAATTGTTCCTTTTGCTTTGCAGAAGCTTTTGAGTAAGAGTCCCATTTGTTGTTGTTTTCTTTTTTCTTTTGTTATTTATACCCAAATTATTGCCAAGAGCAGCATCAGTGATTTTTTTTTCCCTCCATTTTCTTCTAGGAGTTTTATGGGATCAGGTCTTATGTTTAAGTGTTTGATCCATTTTGAGTTTACTCTTGTGAGTGGTATGAGATGGGTGTCCAGGGAGCCTGGTGGGCTGCTGTCTATGGGGTTGCACAGAGTTGGACACAACTAAAGTGACTTAGCAGCAGCAGCATGCAGTCCTCCAGTTTTCTGGGAATCATTTATTGAAGAAACTATACTTTCCCCACGGGTATTATTGACTCCCTTGTTGAATATTAGTTGGTTCTGTAAGCAGGATTTAATTCTAGGCTCTCTACTTTGTTCCATTGGTCAGTGTGTTTATTTTTGTGTCTGTACCATGATGTTTTTATTACTATGACTTTGTAGTATCCTGTACAATAAGGAAGTGTGATACCTCTGGCTTTGCTCTTTTTTCTCAGGATTCTCTCTCAGCCCTTTTTTGCCTTTGTGCTCATCTCTTCTTGGGACCCACTTCCCCCAACCTGTTAAAGAGAGGTGATAATGCTCCCTGCTTCTTACTGTGGCTATGAACACCAAATGAGTTATACTCCATGTAAACCCTTAGACCAGTACTTTGCTCCTAATACACTCTTCATAATTGCAAGCTAATTCTATATTTTTTAGAAGATTTAGGAAAATGAAGAATGTATTTGGTTTCCTTTTATATTTAAAAGATTCTAGTGTATTTACATTTTTGAATTGAAGTATAGTTAATTTACAGTGTTGTGTTAGTTTCAAGTGTGTAGCAAGCGGTTCAGTTTTATATATATATATATACACACACACACACATATACACACACACATATATATTTGCATTTCTCTAATAATTAATGATATCAAGCATCTTTTCATGTGCCTGTTGGTCATGTGTATGTCTTCTGTGGAGAAATGTCTGTTTAAGTCTTCTGCCCATTTTTTTTTTCTTCTGCCCATTTTTAAATTAAGTTGTTTGTTATTTTTGATGTTAAGCTATATGAGCTGTTTGCATATGTTGGAAATGAAACCCTTGTTGGTAGAATTGTTTTCAAATATTTTTCCCAGTCCATAGGTTCTCTTTTCATTTTGTTTATGGTTTCCCTTGCTGTGCAAAAGCGTTTACATTTAATTAGGGTCCGTTTGTCTATTTATTTTTGTTTGTTTGTTTTGCCTGCATCCTCTGATATGTGGAACTTCCCTGACCAGGGATTGAATCGGCATTCCCTGCAATGGAAGCTCAGAGTCTAGTGGTTAAACTAGATCACCAGGAAAGTCATATTTATTTTTGTTTTTATTTCTATTACTCTAGGTGACTTTCCTGAGTTCATTGGTGATCCCTAGTAGTTTTCTGATAACATCTTTAGAATTTTCTGTGTATAACATCATGCTATCTGCAAACAGTGATAGTTTTACTTCTTTTCCAGTTTGGATTCCATTTATTTTTTTTCTTTTCTGCTGTGACTAGGACTTCCAAAACTATGTTGAATGAAAGTGGTGAGCTTGGTCATCCTTGGCCTTTTCCTGATCTTAGAGGAAATGCTTTCAGCTTTTCACCATCGAGTATGATGTTAGCTGTGAGTTTGTCATATATGGCCTTTATTATGTTGAGGTATGTTCCCTCTATGCCCAGTTTCTGAAGAGTTTTTAGTCATAAATGGATGATGAATTTTATCAAGAGCTTTTTCTGCATGTTTTGAGATGATCATATGGTTTTTGTTTTTCAGTTTCTTAATGTGATGTATCACATTGATTGATTTGTGGATACTGAGGAATTTTTGCATCCTTGGGATAAATCCCACTTGATCATAATGTATGATCCTTTTGGTGTATTGCTGAAGTTGGTTTGCTACTACCTTGTTGAGAATTTTTGCATCTATGTTCATCCGTGACATTGGCCTGTAATTTTCTTTGTGTGTGTGTGTATGTGATATTTTTGTCTGGTTTTGATATTAGGGTTATGGTGGCCTTATAGAATGAATTCATAAGTGTGCCTTCCTCTGCAATTTTTAGGAATAGTTTAAGAAGGATAGATTTTAACTCTTCTCTAAATATTGGTAGAATTTACCTGTGAAGCCATCTGGTCCTGAACTTTTGCTTGTTGAGAGTTTTAAAATTACTAATTCAATTCAGTACTGATAATTGGTCTGCTCATATTTCCTGTTTCTTCCTGGTTCAGTATTGGGAGATTGTACCTTTCTAAGAATTTGTCCATTTCTTCTAGGTTGTCCATTGTATTTGCATATAATAGCTTATAGTAAGTAGTCTCTTATGATCCTTTGAGTTTCTGTGGTGTTGGTTCTTATGTATTTATCATCTTCTGACTTTATTGATTTGAGCCCTTTTCTTGATGAGTCTAGCTAAAGGTTTATCAACTTTGTCTTTTCAAAGAACCAACTTTTAGTTTCATTGATCTTTTCTATTGTTTTTTAAGTCTCTATTTCATTTATTTCTGCTCTGATTGTTATGATTTCTTCTGTTAACTTTAGTTTTTGTTTGTTGTTCTTTCTCTAGTTGTTTTAGGTGTAAGTTTAGGTTGTTTATTTGAAATATTTCTTGTTTCCTGAGGTAAGTTTGTATCATTAAAGACTTCCCTCTTAAAATTACTTTTGCTGCATCCCATTGAGTTCGGATCATTGTGTGTACATTTTCATTTGTCTTTAGGTGTTTTCTGAGTTCTATTTGATTTCTTCAGTGATCCATTGGTTGTCTAGTAGCATATTGTTTAGTTTCTACGTGTTCGTGTTTTTTGCAGTTTTTTTTCTTGTAGTTGATTTCTAGTGTTGTGGTCTGAAAAGATGCTTTTATGCTGATAGAAGCATGCTTTTTTGCTGATATGATTTCAGTTTTCTTAAATTTACCAAGGCTTGTTTTATAGCCTAGCATGTGATCTATCCTGGAGAATGTTCCATGTGCATTTGAAAATACTGTGTGTTCTGCTGCTTTTGGATGGAATGCTCTATAAATATTAATTAAGTCCGTCTGGTCTAATGTGCCATTTAAGGCCCATGTTTCTTACTGATTTTCTGTCTGGCCCATTATCTTCCATCCTTCTTTGTCTCCTGTAACAGTTTTTAAAGTCTGTTTTGTCTGGTATAAGTATTGCTGCTCTTTCTTTTGACTTCTTTTTACATATGATACCTTTTTCCATCCCCTCGCTTTCAGTCTGTATGTGCCTCTAGATCTGAAGTGAGTCTCATCTAGGCAGCAGATATGTGGGTCTTGTTTTTGTATCCATTCAGCCAGTCTGTGTCTTTCAGTTCAAGCAATTAGGCCGTTTACATTTAAGGTAATTATTGATCTGTATATTCCTAGTGCTACTTGTTAATTGTTTTGAATTTGACTTTGTAGGTCTTACCGCCCCTTTTTTTGTTTTGTTCTCTTCTCTTGTGATTTGATGACTATTTTTACTGTTATGTTTAGATTCCTTTTTCTGTTTTTGTGTGCATATCTGTTATAGATTTTATTTTGTGGTTACCATGAGGTTTTTGTATAGGAGTCTGTATTTATATGTACTGGTTTTAAGTTGCTGATCTCTTAATTTCAGAGACCTTTTAGAAACCCTGCATTTTTACTCTCCTCCCCTCACAATTACTGTTTTTTATTTTATATTTTACATCTAATTGTTTTGTATATCCCTTAACTGCTTATTGTGGATACACATAATTTTACTACTTTTGTCTTTTAACCTAACTATCTTTGTGTGTGGATAATTTCCTACCTTTACTGTATATTCTCCTTTATCAGTAAACTTTTCCATTTTGTTACTTTGTTGTTTCTAGTTGTCATCTTTTCTGCCTAGAGAAATTCTTTTAGCATTTGTTGTAAAACTGGTTTGATGGTGTTGAATTCTTTTACTTTTTGCTTGTCTGTAATGCTTTTGACTTCTCTATCAAATCTGAACAAGAGCCTTTCTGAGTAGGATATTTTTGGTTGTAGGTTTTTCTTTTTCATCACTTTAAATATATTGTGCCACTTCCTTCTGGTCTGCAGAATTTCTGCTGAAAAATCAGCTGATAGCCTTGTGAGAGTTCCCTTATGTGTTATTTGTTGCTATTCCCTTTTTGCTTTCAATATTCTCTCTTTATCTTCAATTTTTGTCATTTTGATTACAATGTGATGTGGTATATTCCTTGGTGGGTTAATCCTGTATGGAACTCTGTGCTTCCTGGCCTTGGGTAACTGTTTCCTTCCCTAGGTTATGGAAGTTTTCAGCTATTATCTTTTCAAATATTTTCTCAGGCCCTTTCTCTCTTTCTTATCCTTCTGGGACCCCTATAATGTGAATATTGGTGTGCTTCATGTTGTCCCAGAGGTCTCTTAAATTGTCCTCATTTCTTTTCATTCTTTTTTCTTTTTTGTTTGCCAGCAGTGATTTCCACTACTCTTTCTGTGAGCTCACTGATCTGTTCTTATGCCTTATTTAATCTACTGTTGATTTCTTCTAGTTCATTTTTCATTTCAATTATTATACTCTTTAATTCTGCTTGGTTGTTCTTTATATTTATATTTTTTAATTCATATGGCAAAACCAATACAGAATTGTAAAGTAAATTAAAAAAATAATAAAATTAAAAAAAACCTTCTAATTTCTTGCTCTGTGCATCCATTCTCTTTAGTTCTTTGATCACCTTTATGATCATTACTTTAAACTTTCTCAAGTAGATTACCTTGTGTTTACATTTTTCCATTAGATTATTAGTCTTAGAAGCAGTTGTGACTGCAAAAATTGACAGTCAGCTGGATACATGTACTGTTTTCATTTCTATCTGATACAAAGTAGGTACTCAGATAATGGTTAAAAGAATGATAGAGATGATGGTAATGGCTAACACTTATTGTGTACCTGCTGGCCAACACTTATTGAGTGTCTGGGGATGAAAGATGAGTGAGACCTATTTCTTACCCCTGAAGTGCTTACCGAGTAAGTGAGAGAGACTTCTTAACTCAAGAGTACAGTGGTCAGTGCTGTGACTGGGAACCCAGCAAAGGGTCAGAGAGGCACAGGATTGTAATAATCATCAAAGCTATTTAAAAGATGACAGAAAAAAAAAGAAGAAATGGATATTGGACCATGGATGTCCCTTCTTTTTTTCTCCAAGAGCAATCTGTTTACCTAGCAAAAGGCCCAATAATTTATGTGTTTCAGATAGTATAGCTTCATGAAGTAGATACGATACTATCAGTAACATTTAAACTTTTTTGAGGAAGAGATTGATAGAGAAAGTGCCCATTCCTTAGGGGGCTCAAATTAAACAATTTGAGATTGTTTAATTAACCTTTTCAAGTGTAGTTAACTAATCCCAAACTGTTAAATCCCTATAGCTTGCACTCTGGGCACCAAAGCAAAATGTATTCTCCCCATGATAAAAGTACACATAAGATTTAATATTGCCTCTTTATATGCATTTTATTTGTCTTTATCAGTTGTTATCATGTCATTAATTATATTTCCATAATATTGAGTTTTGTATGAAATAATTGAAGAAATAAGTGATTATTCGTTCTATTGTGATTTTCCCCACATTTTAACTTTCCCGTGACCCCTTCTTGATGAACTATATGCGCCAAAGAGCTTTCTTTTTAAGTATTGTATTTGTTTATACGTACTGTTCTCACTTTGACTGGTTATGTTGGGATCTTTCAAATTAGCAATGGAAATGATATAATCCCAACTTAATTCTTGTTTGCAGAAAAAGTAGCAGTCAATAGTCTAATGATTGGAAAATACTAAACACATTTTACTTACTAATTTTGAAGTCAATTTAAATTTTGTACAGGCAAGACAGGTGCATGATACCAATTAAAAGGGACAAAATAAGTTTTCCGTCTCTTAACCACCGTTTCCCCTTCTGAAGGTCGTCTCAGTTATCCTTTGTTGTTTTGTATCCATTTGTGTGCACGATGAGGCACGCACACAAATTCACACAAATGTTTGCATGCATTATTAGGCTTTTTTGCCTAGTAACATGTCTTGGTGTATATCCTTAATGACACTTCTGGACCAGCCTCATTTTTAGAGGGTTGCATGGTGTGGATTCATGGAACCAGTTCACTACTGAAACATGTTATATTCTTTCAGTCTTTTACTAATTTAAGCAACGCCATAATGGTTAATCTTGTACATATGCCACTTCGAACATGTGCAAGTATATTTGCAGTTTAAATTCCTAGAAGTGGAAATACTGAGTCAAAAGGCGTAGGCATTTACATTTTTGATAGATAATTGCCACATTGCTTCCCACAGAGGTTGTACCAATTTATTCATCAGTTTATGCTCTCAGTGGAAAGTATGAGAGGATGTCTTTCTCTATATCATTGTCAATATTATATTACCATTTTTTGATTGTTTTTGACAAATAAAAACTATCTTACATCAGTAAGACTAAGAAATCCACTGGGTATAAGAGAGAGCCATTGAGAAACTTTATGGTGTTTAATATCAAGGGGAAAAGATATCTCATTGTAAGTAAAAAGTTATTTATATCCCTCTCTATCTAGACTGTCACCTTTGGGGAAGTTTTATGCTTGCCATTTCTGTATCTCTCATACTTATTCTTTGCGTGAGTAGCAGCTGTATGCCAGGCACTGTGCTATGAAAGCCAAGACAATATTCTGAGAGAGTCCACACTCTATTGAGAATACTTGTATAAATATTCTAATACAGAAGGTGTAAATTTTACAGTTTTCATAAAAGAAAATCGCCAAAAGGTTTCAGGGTCCTTCTGGTGGTGAGTACTGTACAGGTATTGTCAAATGAATCTCACTGTAATTTGTATTTCTCTTATGAGTGTGATTAAACATCTTTTCATGTGTTTGTCATTTTTTCCTATGAATTGTGCTTTCCTATTGTAAGTTGGGTTATTGATATCTTTGCTGATATTTTGTGGAAAGAGGTCTTTCTATATCACAGGCAATATTCTCCCGCTTTGACTTCTGTCTTTCTTGATCAATTTTCTTTTTTTTTCCTATGCCATATTTATAGTTTTCTGTAATTTATCAACTCTTTCTTTTGTCTTCTGGATTCTGTGTTGGACTTTCAGAGAGTCTTTCCCACTATGAGATTAAAAATCTTTCTCTCATGTTTTCTTCTAGTGTTTTTAAGGTTTCATTTTATATACGTACATTTATTTTTTTTTTTTTTTAATTTATTTATTTATTTTTAATTTTTACTTTACAATTCTGTATTGGTTTTGGCATAGATTGACATGAATCCACCACAGGTGTACATGCGTTCCCAAACATGAACCCCCCTCCCACCCCCCTCCCCACAACATCTCTCTGGGTCATCCCCGCGCAGTCTAGAAAGAAATGGCATTGCTTATTTTTAAAAAATGAGGCACCATGTGAATTTTCTTACTGTATCTTCTTCCTACCACTCTCATGCCAGACCTGCATTCTCTTAGGTGAGGAGTTAGTTGTGACCCAGTGAACACCAGTTGTGTCATTGTAAGGATCATACAGGTCTCAATGTTGTCATAGCTTTGAGCTGAATTGAAAATACTCCCTCTTATCTGTAGATAGCCATCCTGCTTATTACACCCTGCTAGACTGGCCATTCATTTGACAAGTATTTATTATATGCTCACTAAATCATGTCCAAACAGTTGGTATTGACACCCTTTGATCCAATGGTAATAAATAATCTAGCTGTTTAGCAGGGCATGGGCATATATAAAGGCATTGAGTGTCATGCAGGTAATTGTGTCATGCATCAGAAAGCTGTGTCATCTCTTCGGAACATGAAATTAGCCCGTTTCATCTTTGCCTGGAATCTAGCACTGGCTGAACTCTTCACAGCATTCGTTCCCATCCTGCAGGTCAAGAGCCTCTTGCCTAGGCTTGTGTAATGGGTGATTCTTGGGAGGTAATAATACAAATATATGATAGATGTCATTTGAAGATTTACATAGAGACATGACAGTAGGTTTCCTGCTACTTAAAAAACTTTCCTTCATAGCTTTTGAGCTGAAAATATCTTAGGTATATTTATGATAGTATATCAGAGCACTTTTTAAAGTGGCAGTGTATTTTATAAATATAAGGAGGTCATTGTGGTACGAGACATCAACGTGGTTTCACTATGTAATTTTTAAGGGAAATTATGAAATATTTCAAGCATTGGAAAAAGAGAGAAACTGAATAATGAGTACCAGTGTACTCACTAGTCTGCTTTATCAAATCCTCATATTTTGCCTTATTTACTTCAGATATTTTATATACATTTTCTTTACAATTCTCCCTAATGAACTTGGTACATTTTGTGGTTCAGCAGCATGAGTACTTCAAAACATATTGTAATAATGAGATGTATTGTTTTAAAGAAACAGTCTTACAGATAGAGCTGAAGCTCTCTTGGTATCTACTATTACTTTCAGGTTACTTGCAGTATCTTCCTGGATGTTTTAAGACTGATATTGTGAAGGGAGCCAAATGGTAGGAGAGGAGAACCTCTGTAAGCAGGGAATGTTCATGGAGCAGCTCCTTCGTAAACTTGCCTTTTTGTGTGTGAGGAGTGCGGAAGATATCATGCATCTGTGTGTGAGTGGGGGGCACAGCAATGTGCTATTCCAGGATTCTGTATCTATTCAAAACTCTCTTAATCAGGAGATTTGGGGTAATTTTTAGTGACTACCTATTAATTTCTGCCAGTGGTAATTTTGCAAAAAGATTTTCCATGAACTAGTATGGGGGCATGGCTATGAACCCACAGCCCCATCTAGCTCTAAAGGAAACCTTACTCTTCAGAAAGAAACCGACCAAGTTTGAAGGCAGGCTGACAAACGATGCCTCATTTCCCTGTCCTGCTTCAGCCCTGAGCTTTAGGGGACCCTGCGCAGCCTTGCTCTAATGCTGCGAGAAGCCTGGCACCAGCATTTCTGGCTGGTCAGGACAGCACTGAGCTCCCCTGGTGTCAGTGTCACCAGCCTGCCCCACGTGCCTGTATTCTCAGTGGCAGGAGAGAAGGAATCATTGTGAGATCTGAGGAAATCCGCTAATGGGGAGAGGAAGTGCCCCTTCGAGGGAGCTGAGCCATTCAGCTGATTTTGTCGGTTAGATGAGACACCCCTTGGCTCACCTACTTGGTAGGGTGCATCTGGCATATTCTGACCATTTATTGTCTTAATGTTGATCCCAGAAGGCTTTCCACTCCCTGAGATGAATATTAAAACACCAAAACACTAGCTTTTCTGGTTTTTGACTTCCTGGAATGAAATATTAGCACATTTTGATTGAAGAGAATCTGTCTTCTTCTGGTTTATGTGTTTATGTTTTTCTTTTACATTGAAATAGCATACAGTGAAGTGCAGAGATCTTAGAAATACAGCCTAATGAAGTTTTACATGTGCAAACCATCACCCACATCAAATTGTCGAACATTTTCATCCTCCCAGCAGGCTATCTTGTACCCCTCCCATTTGGTACCTTCCCAAGGGTAACGTCTATTCTGAGATCTCTCACCATTGATTAGTTCTGCCTGTTGTCAAACTTCACATAAATGGAATCATACAGTATGTGATCTGTTGGCTCTGCCTTCTTTCACTCAACATTCTGACTGTAAAAATTCATCCGTGTTCTTAGGTGTAGTTCTTTTTTTAAATAGCACTTGCTATTTAATGATGGTATTAATTATGACGATAAGTAATCAGTTTGTATACTACTCTTCAATTCACTGTTTGATCCTGAAGACATCTCTCTAATGGTGCCAAAGCATCTAGTGTTAAACTACTTTTGGGGATGATGAAAGAGCCACTTAGAGGCTTTCACTACTGACCCCAAGGTCACCCACCTGCTAAATGATGATGCCAGGACTAGTTTTGGTTTGTTGACAGCATTCTCTCCATCCAGTGTGATGTCTCTACCTTAACTTGTGTCAGAGGTTGGTAGAAGACAGGATGAAATCAGAGAGGGGCCCCCCAACTGAACCTTCATTGATATTTTGCCCCCACCTGGACCTTCATTGATAGTTTGCTGTGTAGTATTTTGGTTAATTGAAAGAAGTTGAGGTTCAACCGAGCTGACCCCCCAGTACCTGCCTAGTATGTAATGAATGGGGAGGGAGAGGTGAAAAGAAGGAGCCAACTTGACTCTGCCACTAGCTACATCCAGGCAATCCTGCTTATCAGAAAGCAGACTCTGCTAGTTTAACTCCTAGTGGTGTACGAATTATGTCTTTGCCCAGTGAGGCTGCTGTTTGCAGGCTGCTAAATGTGTCACAGAATTTTTGCTAGAGTGGCATTATCAGGGCTTCTTGGCCTCCAGTTGTGGATAAACCATCTCAGACTCTGATGAGCATACTGCTTTGGGAAGCAGGAATGGCATGAATTCCCCTCTCCGTTCACTCAGGAGGTCCTTGCAACACAGTTTGAGTGTCATGGGAACATCGATAGTTTATTGATGGCCTCAATTTTGCTGTCCAAGCAGAGTTTCTGTTGTTAAGCCTTCAGATTTGAGAAGAGAAAAACTGGGTTTCCTTTACCTCCTAAAAAGGTTTAGGATAGTGGATACCCTGACTATTCTGTTGTGTTTTAAAGCAAGCAGAACATTGCTGATTTATATTTGTGGGCATGTATGAATTTCTATAAGCCCCCGTGACCCACAGTTTTGACCCAGGGTGTGTTCTCTACCACTGAGAGAGTAGGATCCAGGTTCTCAATAAATGGATTAATAACTTAGACCTCGTCATTAGAAAGCTGAGACTGAGGGTTGGGGGCTCGGAATGCTCATACCCAGGAAATCTGGCATCCTCCGACTTGGATCAGAACCTCGGAGAGCTCCAGGTTCAGGGATCCTGGCAGCTGTAGATAAGCAGGGGTTATTCCACTGTTGAGTCCACCCTCTTCTGTAGCAAAGAGCCATTTCATGTGGTTGATAAAGAGTCTTCAAGGATTCTAGCCATAGTATTTGTGGGCTGAGGGATAAAGCAGTATTAGATTCTTTAGGTGTGGAGGAAAGTGAAGTTCCCCACTGGAGCCACAGCTGGGGTGATTTGAGCCTCCCCAGTATAGTCAGGGAGCTTCCCTGGTGGCACTCATGGTAAAGAATCCACCTGCCAGGGCAGGAGACATAAGAGATACCGGTTCGATCCCTGGGTCAGAAAGATTCCCTGGAGGAGTGCATGGCAATCCACTCCAGTATTCTTGCTGGGGAAATCCCATGGACAGAGGAGCCTGGCTGACTACAGTCTATAGGATCTCACAGAGTCAGACACAACTGACACAACTTAGCACTGTAGCCAGGACACTGGTTCTTTGGGGGAAGTGAGGTGCAGCAGGAGAGGTCTGCCTGGAAGGCCTGGAGCTGGGTTCCACGGCCCTCCCTGCCCCATACTAGCCTCATAGCCTTTTGATGGTCTTGCATCCTCCCTGACTGGGTCTCATGATTCTTGTGTGCAAAAATATATCAGCCTAGAAAAATGAGGATTTTTTTTCAGTAACAAAATGACAGTGTTATTGTGAGGAGCAAGTGGAAAAAAAAGTGACAGCACTTTACTTTATATAAACCCTCGCCAGTGTAAGGCTGTGTCATTGCCAGCATCGTCACCTATTTTTGGAGCCCCCCCCCCCCGATAAGGGTCCATGACATCAGACTTCTGTGAATGTCAGGGTGTACAAAAGGTGCGCCCCCCCTTGCATGTGCACAGTAGTTGGTGCCTGGGGTCAGCACATACGTCAGATAGGTTGAGCCAGAGGTGAGCACACAGGGACGTGTGGCTTGCTGTGCAATTTGAAACATTTTTGAAGGCACAAGCTTTCCCTGTGGTCTTTTGGGAGTAATTGGAGGCTTTGAGGAGGAGAGTGGCAAGAGTAGACAGTAGTTTTAGGAGAGCGTCCCTTGGGGCAGTGTGGAGGTGGAGCAGGGAAGGCAGGACTGGAGACAGGCAGCATTTGGGGGAGAGTGGCTAAGAGGCGAGCTCTGAAGCTAGACCATTGAGTTCCGGTTCTGGCGTCTCCTTCTTTGACCTCCCACAGGCTTCCTCAGCTCTCTGTGACTTGGCATGAGCATCAGTGAATAGGGCTGTTCTGCATATTAAAAGTTGCAATCCAGGTGCAGCTCTTAGAGGAAGCTTTGGTACAAGGTAAACTCTCAAATGTAAGATGGTATGCATGTGTATTTTTTATTGTGGGTAAAAAAAATATAACACAAAAGTTGCCATTTTAGCCATGTAAAAGTACATTCAGAGGCATTCATTGCATTCACAATTTTATGCAACCATCACCACTGTCTGTTTCCAAACTTTCATCACCCCAAACAGAAACTCCAGAACCGTGAAACATTAACTCTCATCCTCCCGTCCCGTTACTCCCAGTCAGTTTCTGTCTCTGAGTTTGCCTATTCTAGTTGTCCCATATATGTGGAATCAGATCATGTTTGTCCTTTTGTGTCTGGCTTATTTCACTTAGCATGATGTTTTCTAGGTTCGTTCATGTTGTAGCATGTATCAAAATTGTATTCCTTTTTAAGGCTGAGCAATATTCTATTGTATGTGCGTGCCACATCTTGTTTATCTGTTTGCCTGCTGATGGACTCTTGTGTTGTTTCTGCTTTTCGGCTTTTGTGAATAATGCTACAGCAAACGTTGGCATACAAGTATCTATTTAGGTCCCTGCTTTCAACCCTTTGGGGTATATTACCTGAAAGTGGAATTGCTGGATCATATGGTAATTCTGTGTTTAACTTTTTGAGAAACCACCATGCTGTTTTCCACAGTGACTGCTCCATTTTGCATTCTCACCAGCAGTGTACAAGGATTCCAGTTTTTCCATGTCCTCATCAGCACTCGTATTCCTTTACAAAAAAAAAAAAATCTAGCCATCTTGGTGGGAGTGAAAGGGTATATCATTTTGGTGTTGATTTAAGTTTTCCTAGTGAATAATGATGTGCAGCATCTTGTTGTGTTCTTATCGGTCATTTGTATATTTTCTTTGGAGAAATGTCTGTTCAGGCTCTTTGCCTGATACTCATATTTTTGAGGCAGTATGGGAGGAAGGAGGGAAATAGATTAAGGAAGTAGATAGAGCCCAACTGGGTGGCTGGTTAGATAATGAGGGTTAACGCTGCGTCTTCCAGCCAGGGTAAGTGTGCAGATGATGAGCTATCAAGCAGGATAGCTCCTGTTGCTCCCAGAGAAGGGGCAGATTAGAGGGAAGATGTTTGGTTTTGGTGAGGTTACACTGAGCCTGGATGAACCTGGTTGTTGGGCCAATGGAGAGGCTGTAGGATGCACTGCTGTGGTTGCGTGTCTGGTTGGTTTCTTTGGAAAAGGGCAAGGCATATTTTTGGTTTTGTCTCCTTGCTTCCATCTAACAAGCAACTTATGGAATTGTGTCATCATTAGGCTTATGTATCTGGCAAATGTGAACAATCATTGGTGTGGGGCACAGAATCTGAAACTTATGAACCAGATCCTCTCCTGTTGCTGGTTTCTCAGCCCTTAAGCACCTGCTTCATCAGATCAGTCCTTCAAAACTCGTGAGGTGCTGCTCTGAAGCCTTGGGTGTGAACATTCTTGACAACCATGGCTTCTGAGGCTTTTCCCAGTGACCACCCCAATTTTTCAAATGTTTGCAACCCCTTCATCCTTCCCCAGCTGCATGCCATTAGTGGTTAGTGCTAAGCAAGTACTCAGCATGTCACGCACAGCCCACTGAATTTCTCTGAATCACTCCTTGGCAAAACTGGATGTTGCATCATTGCATTATATTGTGTCCAGTTGGGAAATTGGTGTTTGCATGGTCATACCCACCCTACAGTGGAGAGTGATGTTTAAGCAACTCTTCTACCCCCAAAGCAGCAGCCATTGGGGAAGAAGACCCCACAGTGGCTGCTTTTCTGTATTTCCAGAGCCATAGCAGGCTGGCATCCATCACTAAGAAAGCATCCTTTCATGCAACTCAGGCTGGCAGTGTTTGCAGATTGTCCCCTGATGCCATCTGCCTGTGAAGCTGCACAAACCCCCAGCAACTGCTGTTCTAGCAGGCGCCAGGCTGCTGAGGTGGGAGTGCGTATACATACATGCGCATGCACACAGCTTTACGCTGTGTTGGCCTGGTGCGCCAGCTGAAACTCTCAACCTAGCAGAGCACCAGCCACAGTTGCTGGTTTCCGGTGGGGCCCTGGTGAGGGAGAAGAGGGCGAGGCTGTTGTGAACAGGGCCAGCAATTGGGGAATTGGATACGGTAACTAACACTTGGGTGTGTAGGAAGCTGCTAGGCAGTGGCTATGTTTTGACAAGCTTTTGTTCTGTTCTTTCCACCTCTGCCCAGGCCAAAGTGTGGCCTCCCACCAAATTTTCCATCTTCCTGTTCATTCATTGAAGGACCCATGCCCAATTCTTGCCCCAGCCTCTTTCTAAAGAACACATCTTTCCTCTTTGAGCCCTTCCTGACACCCAGGTATGCTTTGACTCCAGGTGCTTCGCTTTCCCTTCTTCCCAAGTCACTGTGATCCTGGGTCCAGACAAGCCCAGAACCCCAGCCCAGATCTGCAGCTTGTGAATTACTATCATTTCTGACTCTTAATGCTTTTGAAGATAATTATGTAAATTATTAAGTAATTTGAAATGATTGTATCAGGCATCAGGTTTTAAAAATCCAGATCTTAATGGAGCTTTGATAAGAGACTACCTCATGTAAACTTTGTGTGTAAAGCGTCAGGTATTTTGGGCTTGAATTTCTGTTCCAACTCCTCAACTCTGCTGTTGTGGCATCAGAATAGCCATAGAAAATACCTAAATGAAATGAATGGGCTTGTATTATAATGAAACTTTATTTACAAAAACACATGGTGGGCTTAGTTTGCCGACCTCTAGCTTAGAACGATAGTCTTTAGTTTGTTATCTCTGTACTTTTCTCGGTTAAGGATTTAAAAGCCAAAGGAACTAGGTAACTGTAAATGAACTTAAGTCTTCTTTTGGGTTTAGCATTACTGTGAGCGCAATGGTGATTTGGGAATATACTTCTTTAAACCCCTGTTGGAAGAATAGAAACCAGAAAGTTTTTGAGGGGTGACTCTGCTTGGCCAAAGCTTGTCATTGTTCAAAAAGTAGAACAGGCTGTCCCTTAGAGTTGTATGGTGGCCTTTGTGATCACTTGACCATAGTCACAGAAGGTTGCATCACTGTATTGGACATTATTCTGTTTTATAGGACCAGGTGCTTCTCTACTAAATGTAAGGAAAACAAACAACAAACACATAGGAAATGGTGTTTCTAAAATGTTGCGCTGAGTTGAGGTCACTGTAGTGCATTCCAGAAAGCTGAAGCTTAAAATAGAGACATTTGGAAATGTTAAACTACAATCTTGTTTTCCTTTTCTTTATCCTCGCAGGAAATAAAGAAGGAAATGAAGAAAGAACCTCTCTCCAGCAAAGCTCCAGAAAAGCCCATGCACGAAGTGTCCAGTGGAAATGCTTTGCTGTCTTCTGAAACAATTCTAAGAACCAACAAGAGAGGTATGGCAAAGGAGAGAGAGCTCTCTCCCCACACACAAACCCAAACTGATAACTGCTGGGTGAACTGGATCAAAGTTTGAATTTCTGGAAAATTGAATGGCATTGATTTTTGTATACATTTTGGGTGCATACACACTCATACATGGCAAGTAACGATACAACAACCATACTAAAGGAAACTAATGAAAATTTTTTTTACAGTGGTAGACTAAATTTCTAAATGATAATTTTTCTAGGACTTTAGCTTTCTCTTTTGTGTCTATTTTTTTGGATGACAGGTGACTTCAGAGAATGCTATGGTGCTGGCTAAGCCAAGCAGGTCTGGCCATGCTCTCTTCTTAATTTAAGGGCAGACTTCAGCAGACTCTTTCTCTCTCTAACTGCTGGGCTCCCAAACACAGGCCTTGTCTCTCAGTTTAGGAGGCAGGACTTACAGAGATGCAGCTCATTCAGCCTTCTGTGTAACCAGAAAACCTTTCACCATCTTGTCTCCACCTTGGTGAATTTTCCAGTTATCAGCTGGTTGGAATTTTGTTTTCTCCCCTGTCCACCCTTTGTGACCTTGTTGTTTAAAATGGTAGGAGAGATTCTATAAGATAGCACAGATGACCTGACTCAGTTTTATACTAAAATGGAAACTGATTTGCCTTAGTTTTTCCCATGCCCACCCTCCCCATTGGACCACCCCAGGCACACACTGATCACACCCGAGGTAGCTTAACTTTCAAAGGCAGCCTTTTCAGGGGCTTATTACTTCCTTAAAGAGAAACATAGAACCAGTCAAAAAGCAGGACCCAGAAATGTATTAGCAGAGAGTTCCATTAAAAAGAAAAAAGAAGGCAAGTTTGCATAACCATGGGCAAGAAGAGCTAATCTTTCATCAAATTTAGACATTGTAAGACTTTGTCCAATAAACTGTCCATTGATCATAGTGCTTGAGACCTCAGCTTTGTGTCTCTCTTCCTTCCTGCTTCTTCCTCTACCCTCTCTAGCTGCCCTGGGTTACATTTCCTTTTTTGAATTATTCAGATGAAATATTGGCTGGCGGCCCACGCTGGTTAGCAGCTATAGGATTTTTTTTCTTTCCTTTTTTTAAAAATCCCATCCTGCCAATGGAGATTTCCCATTGTAAGAATTTGGGCTGTCTAGCTCTAAAACTGTAGCCATAGCCCAGAGCCCATCCTGCGTTCTTGCAAGTAGGTTGCAGAACTCCTGAGGCCTGTGCTCATTGGACTTGGACAGCTAGAGTTCGGTGCGTGGGTCTGCACCCCCAAACCTCCCTTGCTCACCTGAGCCCCTCCCATTTCTCCTGATACTGCTTGGGTCAGTGGGCTGAGGAATTACATACACAGAGATCAATGGCCAGGCCTTTCCAGCTAGCTCTGTTTTTGTAAAGTAAAATAAGATCATTCAGGCAATTCATTAATTTAGCAAGATAAGGAATTAATTAAGGAACTAAGGTAATTATCCAGATGAATTTGATAAAATTACCTGAGAACTTTTAAATCAATGAAAGAATCAAACTTTTCAGGTAATTGTCTCTTTACAACAAAAATATGACCTTTGAAGTACCCTACAGAATTTTTCATTAACCAGAAAAGGGCATTTAAAGAACTGGCTTACTGACTTTAATATTCCCTTTTTAAGCCTCCACCTGATTTTGACCAACTTTTTATTACTCCTAGGTATTCTATATAATGAATCTGTCATTGACTCTGAGACCTTAGCACGTGGGAGTGTCCTGTAAATATGAAACACATAAGAAACCATCTTCATTCTATCCCAGGCTTCATACTGACCCGCAGGTCACCTGGGCCAAACATAAATTTCCAGTTGAAGGGAAGAACTGTGTACCAGGATCAGGGCTGTCTTTGGCCCTGCCCCCACTCATCAAAGCTAACAGTATCCTGCTACTCCTTATAATAAACAGGGAGCTGGATTGATTGGCCTTGTCAGGCCAGATAAATAGTTCATTGTGCTGAGCTCAAAAGCTACATTTTTTCCCACCCCAAATTAATGAAAAACCACTTTTTTCCCCTTAAAACAAGGATCAGAGGCTAAATCTGTGGGATGATTCTAGTTACTTGTAAACACTTCTGTCCGACTAATTTTTTCAGGTTTTATGAGTTATTATAAATGACCAGAGTGTCCTCCTTCCCTTTGTCTCCATCAAGCTTTGTCCCTAGAAATCTCTTGGATGTTTTTGTCCTTTGCTGTTGTTATGGAAGGAAGTTGCTTTCAGAGTGTAGTAATAGGCTACTTGGATTCACTAACTTGGAGTTTTTCTTATAGTATATGAGTCTACCTTGTGGTTCAGCCTTGGACCCTGTGTGAATTTGACAGAATTAACACAGATTCTTTTTCTTCATCTTTATCAAATGTGAGATGATATTTTACTTTATATGGGCTATATCATTTGATACAGGCTTAACAATGGTTTAATAAAGATTGAAGTCTATTTCTATGGAAAGTCTGAAACTGAACCATTTTATTGAGTCCCAAACTTGAGACAGACTGAGCTGAAGAAATATTGTGTCCAGAAGTTTTTGCATTGGGGACGTGCCTCACTTTGCAGCAGGGGCAAATGGGTTGTAGTAGCTCATGGTGTGGGATGAGCTCACTGTCCCCCACCAAGGCACCTGCAGAAGGTCAAAAGATACTGCATTTGATGGGAGCTATTCATAGCCTTGAGAAAAGGCCAGGACCATGGAAACATGAGTTTGGGGACTGATTAGTTTCAGTTTTCAGCTTGAACCCTTGCAAAGCTCTACAGAGTTGATTTAGGGAGGTACTGGAATGACTCCCTGGGCTTTTTATTTAAGTAAAAGATGTGACTGAAATTGAGAGAGAGAAGAGCAAGCAAGTGAGCAAACAGATCATCCCATTGTCCTGCAACCATTAGCTATATATTCCAGGCATTCGCACTATTAAGGACAGTTGTATCTGCTCTCACCCTTGGCCACTTCTCTGGGCTTTACCTGAGTCACAGTGAGGGAGCTTCCTGGTTAAAATAAACCTTCCCCAAGGCCTGAGAGGTCATTTTTTATGTAAACTTGAAGCATGGATGGGGTATATCTTAAAGTTATCCCAGACTCCAGAATATTAACAAATTACAGTCAGAAAATGTAAAAACTTTTCTTGGAGCAAAATATCATTCTCATGAACCAGAAAGAAAAAGATTGTTTCTTTCTGAGAATGATTTATTCTTTTGCTTCTTCCATCATAGAACCCATATAGGAAAGTAGTGGGCCCTCCTAAATTTTAACATTACTACATGCAAGTTTATTTTTTAAAGACACTCACACCTTGAGTTTAAAACCATAACTGAACAGAATGGATGCTTTAACAGTTAACAGCAAATACAATAAATATATCCTTGAAAATGAGCAAGGAGGGTTTTGTTCATTTGAATATGGACTCTTTTCCACTTGAAGTAGAATATAATTAAAAATCTTTTGGTTTCACCCTTATAAGTGTTTCTCACCGAGGTTTATCCATGTGATAGGTTAAATGTCCAACCTGGAATCAGTACCCTGCTGGCCTCTGTGAGGATCAGCTTCTGTTTCAGGGCTCTTATTTCCCAGTTTTTGTACCGTTAGCAGCCTCATGGGGAGGCTGCCTCTCTCTGAACCCCTCCTGCTGCCTGTAATTTTGGATATTGTTCTTTACTCACTTTGGAATGGATACTAACAGACATTCCCTAACACATGTTTCCTGTGTGCCTGCTATGGTCCTGGCCTCGTGCTTTGTGCTGGGACAGAGAGAAAGACTAGAAAAATACCAGTGGGTCCTGCCAATAAGCAGTTCCAGTCTGTTGTGTCACTTGAGAAATGTTAAGAAAGTGCTGCACATTTCTTATATCTTTTTTTCTGGCACAGTGGGGATATATCTCTTTATTTACTTCTGTCATTCTGAATGTGAAGCCACTCCACATGTTTCTGGTTGGCTTTATATGTCCTTGTTTCTATTTCCAGTTTATCATGAATTCAGTGTTTGGTAAGTCTCTATTGTATTTTGCACATTTATTATTCTTTGCTATTATTATTATTGTTATGCTCTCCTGATATACAATGTATTCTATAATCATCTTTTTAAGTCGCTCTGCTACTTTGGCATCTGCCTTCCGAAAGATAAACTGCTTTTACCATCTTTATTTAAGGTTTGTTATGCATTTGCATTTTACTGCCCCTTCCAGAGATTAATACGGAAAGATCTGAAGGTTTAAAGGATGTTATGTAACAGGTATAGTGCTGATGCTATGAGATAAGATTCAAGATGAGATGGGGGAGGGTTGCTATCCAAGTTGGTAATGTGGCTATGACTTTGAAGCACACGACTGTTTGAAGCTCACTTCTTGTATATGTAGTCCTTCAGACAGGTTTAATTCAAAAGTGTTCCTTGCCAGAGGGACCAGCAGCTGCTCTGCCTCTGGTGACACACTGTTGCTTTAAAAGTTAGTGCATAAATTCTCCAGAATTCATTTTCTGTGTGGATTGAGGCTATATACATGCCCCTCAGTGTAACATGGACCCAGTGTTTGCCTCTCTCTCTCCATTTTGGTCTGCTGCCTGCAGCTGTCAGAAGAGTTTCACCTTCTGTTTAGGTTTCATCTTCTCAGTTTCAGCACTAGTCACTCTAATCCCTAAACACATTTGGCCGTGGTGACCTCCCTCCCATGACTGTACGAAAAGGGAATGTTTGTTCAAGCTTTCACTTCTTGAGCATTTACTTAGCAACTTTGAATAATATCCTTGAGGTATCCATTGGCTTGTCCATCAGAACGTGAGTGTGTGCGTGTGTATGTAAATGTGCACATTCTGGTGTGTTGGCTCAGAGGCAGTGGCATGGATTGATTCTTTGTTTGAAATGAAACTGTAAACAAAGGATGGAACAAGTGTGTCCTTAATAAAGAAAATGTCAACTACTTTGGTTTTCTAGTGCCTTGTTGTTTGAGGTAGGTGTGAGATCTGGGGATTTGTTTCTAGAAGCAAGACTTTTTTCCTTTCAAATTTCTTTTTGGAGAAATAAATATGAGTTACCGCCAGTTAACTAGGAATCAGAAAATGGGGGGCATTGAGTCAGATTTTTCTTTAAGTTTCCAAATCATCTGTCTGTTTTACCTAAATTGCTGGCTCTTTGTTGAGGGTTAAGAGAAGGCATTACTATTGTGTGGAAGCTCTTGGCTGTCACTTCACCCATGGGAAGATAAAAATAAAGCTGGCCACCTGGCAATGAATGTAGATGAATATCATATATAGTCATGCAGTAATATATATGTCTATCTGAATGTGTCTGTATATGCATTTATGGTCTTTTCTTTTGCCCCAGTGGACCTTCATTCTTGAAAATTTGAGAGTAAAGGGGCCATGGAGAGGTCTAATGCAGTAACTGGTCCCTGGCTGCATTTCTGACATGTTTTATTAGGAGCCCATGTTAGGACCAGTAATTGGTGTTAGAGTATGTTGCTCTTGTCCATTTTCTTATCTGAGTAGTACTGCCTACTGGGCCTAGGGTTAGTGATGAAAAGAGTGGAAAGAAGTCATTCTAGAAGGATGTCGCTATCACATTTTTTCTATAATTTTTAATGTGTGAGTCATTGACAAAATTATTTTTAGAATTTTTCTTCTATTATATTTGTCTCCTTTTTAATCTCTGTGCCTGGGAAATAAAGCATTAACAGTGGAGTCTTGAGTGTCCCATGGAACAATCAATGGTTGAGACTTCAAACCAAGTCCTTCCAGAGGACCCTCCCTGAAGTGGTTTTGTGGTGGTGGCTCCACCTGGTGGCCCTCCTAGGAAACTCCTCCTCCACCCCGCCTTTTTTTCTTCTCCCAGGGAGTCTTGTGCAGGATGCCTTTGGTTCCTCTGATTTAGTGTTCTCGGTCTGTGCAATTTCATCTCAGACCCATGGCTTCTCACATTATACACGTGTTCTCTTTGGCTCCTTTCCTTTCTAATATTTACTCATTGAACTCATAGAATCTGTTTCTCTGTCCTTGTTCCATCTCTTATACTCCTACTGATCAGGATAATTGCTGATAAGCATTTTTTTAAAAAAGGACTCCTGTAGGCAAGACTCTAGATATAGATACTAATTTGGACACAATAGAGAATTACACTAAAATCCATGTGGGTAAGCCATGGTCTCCACCTTCATAACTCTAAGAACTCCTAACTGCTGTTTTACTTCTTGTTGAACCCAGTTTTACTCAGAGGAGTACTATTTTATTACTGATGTTTTCTTCAATTGTCAGCAGGTAGTGAAATAAAAAGCCAACAGAGTTTGCTGGCTTCATTATCATTTGTCAGTTCTCTACAGGAAGTCCCTTCCTGTTTGGGAAGGGGCTGCCCCTCTACGTTCCTCTGGATATTCCACTGAGCATAGTGTTCTTGATAAATAAATCTGTTTCTTTTTTAATTTTATTCTTTTAATTTTTTTACTTGATGACATTGCAGACGTGCCTTGTTTTAGCTACATTGTGGGTTAGTCTGGGAACTTAATCACCACTTACAACTTTATTTCTATGGGAAAAAGCATTTGGAGTTCTCAACACTGTGCATACTGCGTAACCACTTGTAAATCTCACTTGATTTTTTTTATTTTGTATTTTATATTGCTGGCATAAAGCCTTAGGTACCTTTTAAAAGTCAGAGAGTCTATATAAGTGGGAATGACTGAAGTTGTCTCATGTTGTAGAGGAGTTTATGATTCACGTGGTGCAGAATGCTGGAACTGTATAAGCTGTATGCAGCATACCAGGGCCCAAGGACAGTGTTGGGTTCAGCCACATTGCACCATTGTATGCAGTGCTTATTTTCGCAAGTCCTGAGTTGAACCTTGGTGTACTCAAGTTTATATTTATAAGGCATGTTGTAAAAGAGGTTGGTGTTGTATGTTTCCATGTACTAGAGAAGAGCCCATGCAAATAAGCTTGAATAGAAAGCAGACCAGCATTTCCCAGCACGTGTTATGCAGAATTGTAGCCCTATAAACTATTCTCAAATGGGGAATGAAGAGAGAGATAAGGAGATAAAGAGAGAAAGTTGGTTGTTAGGACAAATAACTTTCAGCCTCAGCTATGTATGTGCTAAGACCCTCTTAGAGACTGATAAACATAATTTTGCAGGCTCTCAGATGTCCTATATAAGGAACCTGCTTCTCTTTGACCACTGAACCACATTTTACTGGAGACTAGTTAGGATTCCACTTTGAGGTGTGCTGGGCTTTAAAATGCAAAGCAAGGACTATCTAAGCATGTCTCAGATCATCTTCAGATTCTACCTTGGACAGGTTATGTTAGAATGAGTGAGTGCAGATGGTGATGCTGGCACTGGAAGTAATGACTGATGTTACTTCTCAAACCTGTGGCTGTGAGTAAACAAGTTAGATGATGCTACAAGAACATTCCCAAAATCTAAAATTTGAAAGCTATTCTTTTTGGTTGTTTTTCAAGGGACAAGCTGAAAATTTTTTCTCTTGATCATTTTTTGTGTCCTTGTATCTAAGAGCGTCTCCCTGGGCTGGGTTTTTAGCAGGAAAAGTGGGCTGAGAGGGCAGAGCCAGTGAACTAAGAGGCCAGGTCTACCTGGGACTTGAGTCAGGATGGAACTTGCGCATCCAGTGGTGAATTTTATAATGGTGACTGAACGGTGGTCACTCAGTCAAAACATTTCCACTGTCTTTTCTATCCACTTTAGTAGAATTATAGGGAATCTTAGCTTTTCTTGACTCTATTAAAACCTGATTGGACATGAAGAAGAGCTTTATTCATTCTTTCCCACTCCTTGTGAAAGACGTGGGCATTTTGAGTTCAGATAATGAACCTACCTATAGGGCCATGAGAATAAACCATGTAGCCTGCAGTTTCAGAGTTGTAGAATCATAGATTTCCTGAGGTGGCTGAGGTCCCTGTTAGTGGCCCAGGATTTGGCCTGATTCAGGGACCCATTTGTCAGCGTGCCAGGCATGAGGACATGGAGTCTCTGCTCAGCAGGCCTGAAAGGGCACCCCTCTGATCTGGGGGCTGTGCGTTGCTGAGGCCCACGTGGGCTCCTCCTTTCTAAAGGGAGCTGATTCTCAAAGGAGAGCTGAGAGCTTAACTGCAAGTAGTTCGTTGGAGGCCTTGTGTTGGGACAGCAGCTGTCCTCACTTAGAGAAAGCCCTGGAAAGGAGACCTTTTCTTCAGAAGCTTCCTCCTTCTCTTTTAATTACACAGATTGGTTGTATTGGTCTGTCATCACAGCCTGGTCCCCCCATGCCATCTGCAGCCACAGTTCAGTCTTTGGACTTGTGGTTTTTTGTGCTTGTGAGGCTCTGGGACTGCTAGGCCCTGAACAATGAGGACATTTCATGGCCTATATCTTCCTAAGCCATGGTCAGACTGACAGCGGGCCCAGCTGCAATGCTGGGTGGGCCACCCTTTTGTCTGCAACTAGAAAGGGAAGGAAAGGACAGCTTGAAGGGTCCCCTGGGTGTGTGTATGTGTGCAAGTCACGGGGGAAGTGCATTCCAGTAGGACTGAACTTATTGTTCCACTTATGTTTCTCTGAAGATCTCAGTAAGCTCAGTGACAGCAGGGCCTTGTTGCAGGAAGAATGGCTGGGGGCAGAGTCCAGAACCCCTTCCGCTACACCCCAAAGTTCCTGTGGGACTTTGGGCAAGTCTCATACTCTTGTTTTCTCTTCTGTAAAATAAGGAGAGGCTATTCTTGTTAACTCCCTTAGGGAAATTATAAGGATAAAAATTAGGAAAGAGAAGTTTGGGGGCAGAGGGTGGTAATAGTAGTGTGGAGCGTCATTCACTGAATATAGTAGTAGCTGTTATTAAAAGTGATAAACTGCTAGTAGGGCCCCAGAGTGCTGGACATAAATTATTGATGTCTGAAAAATATTAATAAAGTGTCCATGAAGGGGCCAGTGATCAGATGCACACAGAGCACTCTCTCGTTTAGACTATATGGTAGGCCATAAAATAACTCTTAATAATTTTAAAAGGATTAAAATCATGCAAAGTATATTCTCCAACCACAGTGGAATGAAATTAGAAATCAACAACAGACGTGGGAAATTCACAAATGTATGGAAATTAAACAACATATTCCTAAATAACCAGTGGATCAAAGAAGAATCCACAAGGGAATTTTAAGATACTTCAAAATGAGTAAAAATGAAAACACAGCATTCAAAAATTTATTATTGCAGGCAGCTAAAGCAGTGCTTAGAGTGAAATTTATAACTGCAAATGGCTATATTCACAAAGAAAACATTGCAAATCAATACCTTGTTTTTCCAGCTTTTTTGAGCTATATATAACATTGTGTAAGTTTAAGGTGTGCAACATAATGATTTGATATACATACATATTGTGAAATGCTTGTCTCAATAAGGTTAGTTAATACATCCCTCACCTCTTAATTGCCTTTTTGGTGTGTGTAGTGGTAAGAACATGTAAGATTTGTCTTTCTGTGGCTTACTTCACTTAGCACCATGCCCTCAAGGTTCATTCACATTGTCCTTAATTTTATGGCTGTATAATTTTCCTGTGTCTTTGCGCACCCACACCTGTGTTTGTATCACTTTTAAAAATCCATTGTTCCATCAATGTACACATAGGTCATTTCCATGTCTTGGCTGTTGTGAATAATGCTGCGGTGGACATCAGGGAGCAGATATCTCTTAGAGGTAGTGGTTTAATTTTCCTTTGAAATAGAAGCTAGAAGTGGGATTGTCAATAACCTAAGTTTTTACCCCAAGAAATTAGAAAAAGAAGGGTAAACTAAACTCAAAGCAAGTGGAAAAAAGGAAACAATGAAGCTCAGAGTGGAAATAAATGAATGAGATTAGAAAAACAACACAGAAAATAATCGAAACCAGAAGTTGGTTCTTTGAAATGGTCAACAAAATTGATAAAGTTTAGCTACAGTGATCAAAAAAAAAGAATACTTAAACTACTAATATGAAGAACTAAAAAAGGGACATCACTCTTCATCTTAGACAAATTAAAATAATTATAAGGGCATACTATGAATAACTTATACACTGCTGGTTGGACTATAAAATGGTACTCCTGCTTTGGAAAACAGTGTAGCATTTCCAGAAAATTTTAAGTATGGTTACCATATGACCCAGTACCCAAGGAAGACCACACACAAACATGTACACAGATGTTCATAGTAACATTGTTCCTAATAGCTAAAAATTGGAAACAACCCGGATGCCCATCAACTGATAAATGGATGAACAAAATGTGGCTTAATCTCTACAATGAAATATTATTTGGCAATAAAAAGCATGAAGTACTGATACATACTGCAACATGAATGAGCCTTGAAAACACTGCTAAATGAAGGAAGCCAGATATGAAAGATCACATATTGTATGATTCCATTTATATGTATGTCCAGAATAGGCACATCCCTGTAGACAGAAGGTACGTTAGTATTTGCCCAGAGCTGGGTATGGGAACGGAAAGTGGCTGCTAATGGGCATGAGGTTTCTTTTTGGGGTGACGGAAATGTGCTAAAATTAGACTGTTGTGGTGGTTGCACAATTCTGTAAATACATCAAACCCATCAGACTGAGCACTTAAAATGAGTGAATTTTATGGTATGCAAATAAGATCTCAGTAAAACTATTTAAAACAATTGCCCCATAAATTCGTGTTACAACGCGTCATCTGACTTTGTCTGTCTGTCTTTCCTTCTCCTTCTCTTTTCCGTCCTCGGCCACTACTCCGGCCCAGCTAAGGGGCAAGATGTGTCACTGCATTTATTCACATCTTTACAAATTATATATTTCTCAGTGAAGCTTTATTTTTTCCTCATTCAATCAGTTGCCTAGGAGATAGTGAGTCTGAGGGATCAAAAAGACACTGTTTTGCTAGAGATGACCTAAATATTAGATAATCGATTTGAGAAGGGTAGAGAACTGACTGTGGCATTCTATTGTTCATTTCTTGAGGGGGGAAAAATGAGTTTCCCTGTAAATCAAAAGCCAGACCTCTTATTTTCTAAACTCTGTGCTTCATAGACAGAGCGTTTGTCGGAAAGGAAAGAATCCGTTTATGGTTCCAGCTTTTCTTGCCGTTGTCAGTAACTCTCCGTTGGCTATTTTAGCTCCTAAATCTTCATCTGCAGTGCTGATGATTTCTTTAGGAAAGATTCTTAGATGTGTCATCCCAGACAAAAGCATGTATATATTTGGGGGGATTTTAAGTTGTTATTGAATCGATTTCTGGAAGGCTTACAGCCAACTTCCACCACCACCAGAAGTGGGGAGAGTGATTATTAGTGTTTTTAGTTGGAATTTCTTTGATTAATAGAGTACTTCAACCTTTTTTCCCCTCTCTTATTTGTTGTGTTCTTGGCTCTTATATTGAGATCTGTATGCAATTTTTCTTACTGATTAGTATATTATCACTCTGTCATTCACAGCGGACTGTGCTTCCTGGTTTGTTGGCTTTTCATTTTGTTTGCAATTGCTGGTTTTGATATACAAAAATAGTACATTTATATGTGGATTTGCATATTGATGTTTTCTTTGGAGATTTTTCTGAATAAATTCTCACCTAATTTTTCTTTATATAAGCTTTGGTTTTTAAACTTCCAATTTTTAATTGATAAGGAATTTTAATGTAGAGTGAGGTTGGTGTGCAAATTGATTTTTATTTTGCAATAGCCACTTTGCCAGGACCACTTATTGAATAATCTAGCCCCCCATTCATTTGTGATACCTCATTTATCATTTAAAATTTTTTTGACTTTCAGTTCTCTACCATTAATTTGTCTAACCATTCTTGTATCAATATCGTTAACTATTGGGGCTTTAGAATACATTTGAATATAGGATATGGCTTTTGTCCTTCCTGTTATCACTCTTCATTTTCAAATACATTTTAGCCACTCTCACTTGTCCATTGTAAAATCATGTCATCAAGTTAAAAATTCCATTGGTATTTGGATTTGAATTCCATTAAATTATATGTCAATTTAGAAAGAAATTGACATTTGCTCGACTTTGTTTAAAAACTTTGTATTGTATTATATAAACTGCCTTTATCTACAGGTGCTTATATATATTCTTATACACATAAGTGAAACTGTTTTCTCCCCCTCGCCTCTTCACCCCAAACATCACAGGGGTCCAGCTCTGGCAAATATATCACCACATTAAAACATATATCCGCTTCTGAATTCTAAATTGTAGTGATCCACTAACATAGGATATTACTCTGTTCATTTAAGTTAGGGTTTTATCTATGCTGTCTTGCTTACCCCTTTTTTCTATGTAGATTTTGGTTATTGTTGGCTTTTGTAAATAGGATCACTTCCCCTTCATATTTTTTTTCTTATTGCCAGTCCGCAGAAGAATTTAACTTTTGAATGTTTCTGTCATAATAGCCGTTTGTGGAATACTTTTGCTAATTATTGATGAAAATGTTCCTCTTTGGTATAGGAGAAATGCTAGTACTTATTAGAAGGTGGATGGGTAGAAATTACAGTTTTATATTTGAACAAATGACATTTTTTAAACAAAAACTCGTTAACTTTTTTCAGTAAGATTATTTCCTCTCATTAGCTTTAGTTTATTTTTAAAAATTTTATGTAAACATAGTTGATTTAAAAATCCCTTGACTTTGATAGAGCTTTACAGTTTACATAGAGATAGACTAAAAGACTCATTCACTTCTTAGAATAATACCGTGAAGAGTGGTGAGAGAAACATCATTTTCTGTCTATTTTAAAATATAAAGAAACTGAGGTGGGGAGAGGTGAGAAATGACTTGCCCAACACACCGATAAAGGTAGACACAGAAGGTCTCTTGCTGCCTTCATTGCACAAAAAAATATATGCAGTAATACGAATAATACTGTCAGAAAAGCTTTAGTGGATTGCTGATCTTTAATGGTTACTTTTGGACACTTAGATAGCATATTCAAAAGCAGAGACATTACTTTGCTGACTAAGGTCTGTCTAGTCAAGGCTATGGATTTTCCTGTGGTCATGTATGGATGTGAGAGTTGGACTGTGAAGAAGGCTGAGTGCCGAAGAATTGATGCTTTTGAACTGTGGTGTTGGAGAAGACTCTTGAGAGTCCCTTGGACTGCAAGGAGATCCAACCAGTTCATTCTGAAGGAGATCAGCCCTGGGATTTCTTTGGAAGGAATGATGCTGAAGCTGAAAGTCCAGTACTTTGGCCACCTCATGCAAAGAGTTGACTCATTGGAAAAGATTCTGATGCTGGGAGGGATTGGGGGCAGGAGGAGAAGGGGATGACAGAGGATGAGATGGCTGGATGGCATCACGGACTCGATGGACGTGAGTCTGAGTGAACTCCGGGAGATGGTGATGGACAGGGAGGCCCGGCCTGCTGCAATTCATGGGGTCGCAAAGAGTCGGACACGACTGAGTGACTGAACTGAACTGAACTGCATTTCATGCTGTCAGTACACTTATATTCTTCTTTGTCTGTGTGTGTATTTCGGTTTTGGTTTCCTTTATTAGATTGTAAACTCCTTGAAGGAAGAAACCATATTGTATTCATGTTGGAATCAGCTTTAAATATTGGATGGAAATACACTTGACCCTTGAACAATGTAGATTTGAACTGCCTGGGTCCACTTAATACACAGATATCTTTCAGTTGTAAAAACTACAGTACCGCATGGTCCATGGTTGGCTGAATCTGTGGATGTGGAGGAACCATGGATAGAGGGCTGACTATAAACTATATCCAGATTAACCTCCATGTTGTTCAAGGGTCAACTATATATAGTTGTTCTCAAACATCCTAACCTTTTTGCAAAATGAGATACCAAAAGGAAACTATCAGAGAGAGAACAAGCGCAGTAAGTTATATATTAGGGAGAAGGTGTTGAAAGTCTGTGATTCAGAGAAATTGTCTTGTTACTGAGCACTGAGGAGAGAGGAGACTTATTAAGTGTCTGTTTTGGAAAGTGGATTATGAGAAAAAGGACTGCATCTAGCTCTAAACCTGATAGTGTGCCATTAGTAGAGAGTGAGAAAGTGAAGAACATTTCCAAAGGAGGGAATTTGAACCAGATCTTGAGTAACAAGATTGAAAGTAGAATTAACTCATAAGGCTAAGTGTGTTTGAGGAAAGGCTCCTAAATGTTTCCGATTTCCTAGGTGAAGTATATCCGGGGCATGAGAAGGTTTAGACTTTATGTCATCATTTTAATCTGTGTTTGATTTGACACCCTTCCCTAAGGTCTTCTAAATGCAAGTGGATAGGGTTCAGTTTATTTCCATCCAACAGTGTACCCGTCTTCCCTCCTTTCTGGGCTCCTTCCTCTCTGATATTTGAGTGCTCAGCATTACTATCAACAGAACCGAAGAGGGAAAGTGAAGATACTCATTAAAAGAGATGGCTGGGTTATGTGATTATATGTTAATTTTGTTTGTCTGGAACCCCACATTTATTATGCATTACTGGTGATTAGTATCGTGTTTTCAGATTTCAGTTTAAGTAAAATCTGTGTAACCACCTCCTGTTGGCTTGTTGAAGATGCTGCAGCTTTGGATCAGGGAGCTGTCTTCCCCACCCCCCCACCCCCCAGATGGGTTCTTCAGTATTGTCATTGCTTGCAAAGAAAAATCAGATTTCCCAAGGTTTTGTTAGTCAGTTTTCCCCTTACTTCTTTTAATCCTTATTTCTAGGCCCTGTTATTTGACAGAGTAAAGCAAAAATAAAAGCAAAACAAAAATACCAACCATATTGTAAAAGTTATCTTTAAAAAAAATGTTTAGAAAAAAAGATACCCATTGCTTTAAGTTTGACTTTTAAAAAGCTTCAAAGCAACTCTGATAATGCCACTGGAAAGTTTGTTTCTTTTGAAGAAATTAGCTTTCTTTTATCTAAATCTTTGAGATAAAAAGTAAGATGCTTGAAGTTACATAGAAAGAGAAAAAGTAACTAAGACGCCAACATGTCTGACAGTGTGTGGATAGGGACTAGCAAACCCAGATGAGCCAGGAATGGAAATTCTGATTCCGTTTTGTACATATATGTACACCTCACAATATGCTTCATCTTTGACTCCTGAGCTTGGGCTGTATAGCCCTGACCTTCTTGCACAGAATTAGTGTGTAATTCATAGTCGTCTTTAAGAGCCTCCTTCTCGCCTTCTCTCTTTTCCTTTCTTCCTTCCCTCTTTCCACCCTTCCCTCTGTGATATGTTACTCTTTAAGCTGCATCCCATTCTGGATCTAGGCCCAGGCTGTGCATATGTCGGCATATGTTGCATATGTGTCACCAGCTTTTTTTAAAAAAAATTTATTTATTTTAATTGGAGGCTAATTACTTTACAATATTGTGGTGGTTTTTGCCACACATTGACATGAATCAGCCGTGGATTTCATGTGTCCTCCTGTCCTGAACCGCCTTCCCACCTCCCTCTCCACCAGCTTTTATTTACATTTGTGCGAGCTTGACTGGAATGACATGGATCGTGAAAATCCAGGTTTGACCTGCAGACAACCTTTTTCAGTTTATTAGAAAGCTTTATGTAGGGTACTATTTTACTTTTTTCACTTCTCATTGATCTGCTCGGGTGGAGATGTTAAATTAAAACATGACCAACCTAAGTAGCAAAAAGGATTAAAAGAAGAGATGCAAGCCTCAGTTGGGTGGTTCCACAGGATCAATTTCTCCCTCCATCTATATATTCATAAATTATGAACTGTATCGATCTGTTCATATTGATGTGTGAACTCATTCTGTAAAAAGCCCAAGTTGAAGTGGAAAATGGAAAGTGATCATTTGTTAGAGCTGAGGAGTGTCAGCTTTGTATTGAAACCAAACCAAACCAAACCACACCAGACAGACTCCAGTGGCCTCCCTTTCAGTCTTTAGATTACATGGTGCCAGAGGCAGAAGAGGCTTGGGTAATCAGGAAGACTTGGTAACAGTTGCCAAATATCCTATCCATTTTCAGTGGCTTAGAACTTGACTGTGAGTGCATAGAAGCTAGAAAACCATTTGTGTTCCTTTTTTTCCCTTATACTTCTGCCCAGGATGAGTCAGAGACCTTTTTTTGAGTACTCATGAGACATTCATATAGTTCACAGTACTCACAGCCATTAGCCATCTTAGGAAGGTCATTTCACCTTTGAAACATCAGTTTCTTCATCTGCAAATTGGAAGGTTGATTGAGAGCTTTCCATTATTCTTTAAATCTGAGAACCCTTTCTGAGTTTTTGACTCTTTAGTTGCCAAATTTCCATATCTTCATTAGCATATAACTAGGTCTTCAGATTAGGGTCATAGTACTGTTTATATATAGTCCTGTGAAGCATTTTAACCTGTGTACCCTCATTTTGGTCATTAAGCCTTTTGGAATGTTAAAAAGGTGAAAGGTCACACTCTTCTCTTTGCAAATGCTTTCCAGAGTCTCCAGGAAGGAATGTGTGTGTGTGGGCACGCTTAGTTGCTTCAGTCATGTCTGACTCTTTTGTGACCCTATGGACTGTAGCCCTCCAGGCTCCTCTGTCCACGGGATTCTCCAGGCATGAATACTGAAGTGGGTTGCCATGCCCTCCTCCAGGGGATCTTCCCAACCCAGGAATCAAACCTGCGTCTCCAGGAAGGAATATTGGAATCCATTTTGCATATTCTCAGCAGCCCATTCAAGCTTCTATGGCCAACAAATGTTTGTTGGATGAATCAGGTTCCAACATGACCTACTGGAAAATTCTGGAGAACTTTAGAGGATTTTGGTTCTTTGCTGAGAAAGCTCCGTGGTGGTTTATTGAGCAGTGAATTTAAAACAGTGTTTCTGCCTTTGGTAAACCACTGTTGCCCACTGCACGATAGTGCAGGTTTCTTACTCAGCTTGATTGTACAGGGTTGATGGGTGGTAGGACGTGTGTTCATTTTGTTCAAATTAGCATGTTTCAGAATCCTACTCCCCCAAAGACTTTTTTTGTATCATCTCCGTATTTATTGCAGTGGGTGTGGAATAAAATCTCTCATAGCAAATTGGCTTGATTTGCAAACCGTAGGTACCAATCCCATCCCCTCATCTTTGTTAGATGATGCCTGAAGACTGCTAGCTAAGTGATGTAGATCCTTTACCATGTTTAATAATTTCAAAATAAGGTTCTAATAAAGAGACATAAAATCAGATCAAGAAGGGACTTGGAATGGGTATTTGTACACCCATGTTGACAGCAGCAAGGAAGAAATTTTGATATATGCTACAACGTAGATAAATCTTGAGAACATTATGCTAAGTGAAATAAGCCAGTCATAAAAAGGACAAATAGTATATGATCCCACTTGAATGAGGTCCCTAGAGTAATCAAATTTATAGAGATAGAAAGTAGAGTGGTAGTTACCAGGGGCTGGAGGGAGAGGAGATATGGGAACTTTTGTTTAATTGATATGGAATTTTAGTTTGGAAAGATGAAAGAAGCTCTGGAGATGACTAGTGATGGTTGGACAGTAATGTGAATGTGCTTAATGCCAGTGAACTGTACCCTATGTTATGTATCTATTACTGCAATTTAAGAAAGGATCATGAATGGAAAATACTCAACACCCTTCTACCCACCAACAGCTAAGAAATTTTAAAAATTAATAATTACCACTGACACGTCATATCTGTTACACTACCTAAATTGAATTGTGTGTTTTCTGAGAGGTGGAGAATGACTTGGGTGATAGAATTCTGGGATAGGAGAACAGAATTCTGAGACAGGAGAAAGTTCCTTCTGCTTTATTTATTTTCCACTTGCATTTGTTAGCTGAAAACAAACATATTAAACAAGTAGGAAATTAGTAACTTTTTCCTGGCCTTTGAAATGAGTGTTTCAAGGAGATCCAACCAGTCCATTCTAAAGGAGATCAGTCCTGGATGTTCATTGGAAGGACTGATACTAAAGCTGAAACTCCAATACTTTGGGCACCTCATGTGAAGAATTGACTCATTGGAAAAGACCCTGATGCTGGGAGGGATTGAGGGGAGGAGGAGAAGGGGACAACAGAGGATGAGATGGCTGGATGGCATCACCGACTTCATGGACATGAGTTTGGGTAAACTCCAGGAGTTGGTGATGGACAGGAAGGCCTGGCATGCTGCAGTCCACGGGGTTGCAAAGAGTCGGACGCGACTGAAGTGAACTGAACTGAAAAACCTCTAAAATGAAATCTTTCTAGAAACTTCTTTTACCCTTTGTGGCTGGATGAATACAGCCAAACAGTCAAGGGAAATAACACTTAACTTACCAGGATAGAATGATACAGTGTAGTTGTAGCCTTTATCTTTCCTGAGTGTGTATGTGTGTGTGTGTGTGTGATTAGAAAACGAATTTATTAAATGTAAGGCCCGAGGTTGAAGGCACAAAGAGATAAATATACAACATCACTGTGGAGAAAGGGGCTTCTTTAGGGAAAAGACCTTTGCCACCACTGATGTTGAGAACTGGCTATCAGAAATTCCATTACTGCCCCTTCCAAGTAGTGCAGTGATGGTGGCATGGGCCATGAGGGTGAGGATGCCATGAGAGAGGCAGGCTTCTGCCGAGGAGGGTAGGTTTGAGGAGGGAGCAGAGGCAGAGACTCGCATCTTTCAGAAGCACACAGCCCAGCCCTATGTGGGGCCTCCCAGGACTTCAGCCTCTCAGGGGAGCATGGTTGCTCTCCTGAGGCCTGTGGTGACCACCACGGGTACTCAGGTGGTCCTCTTCATCCAGGAACTTGTTCTGCACGTGCCATAAGTGCAGGTCTTACAGAACCTGGAGCTAGTATTGCAGACGGACCCAATGAGCAGATCCCTGCAGGGACCCGGGTGGGGAGGCTCCAGGAAGAAGGCAGTGAGCTGGGCTCGGGCAGGGGTGCGGGTTTCATCCCCCTGGGTGCCAGCCACCAGGGTGCCCAGGAGGACAAGAAGGGCTGCAGAGAGGGAGATGGCTCATCTTCATGGCCTTGCAGGAGGGCTTCTGAGTGTGTGCTCTAAACCATTTCTGAGGACCTACCCTGTGCCAGGCATTGTTGTATCACCTACCAGTGGCCGCAGTCATGCTTCATAATGAACAACCACAAAACCTCAGTGACAAACAACAGTAAGCATTTATTGCTTCTGAATCTGGGGTTAACTGGGAGCTAGCGAGGTAGCTTTTCTGGTTTTGACCAGGCTTTCTCATGTGTCTGGTGACTCAGACAGTAAAGAACCCGCCTGGCAATACAGGAGACCCAGGTTCAACCCCTGGATTGGGAAGATCCCCTAGAGAAGGAAATGGCTGCCCGCTCCAGTATTCTTGCCTGGAGAATCCCATGGACACGGGAGCCTGGTGGGCTATAGCCCATGGGGTTGCAAAGCATTGGACAGGACTGAGTGACTGACACTTTTCTTCGCTTCATGTGTCTGGAGGCCTGCTAGCATCTGCTTTGGCTCTAGCTGTCCTGTGCTGTGTCTCGCATGCTCCAGCAGCTCGTGGGAGCATTTTCACGTGGCAGTGGTAGAGGGCAATGGAGCGAGTATAAACATCGGCGTTCTCTTGAGGCCTGGGCTGCAGATGGGCACGCTGCTACCTACATGTCACTTTGTTTCCTAAAACAGGTCACAGCATGTGGGGAGATCTACTCTGTCTTTAAGGGAGGCCTCCAAAGCCATGTGACAGTCACATGAGGGGTGAAAGAGTAGGGCCTAAACGTGGTCAGTACCCCCAGCTCTGTGCGACAGCGCAGTCGAAACACCTGGCAGTCCTCTCCACAACCCTGAAGAAGGCAGCATCGTTTTCGTGTGACTGTTGAAAGGCTTGAGGCTCAGAGACTTTCTGCGACCTATGGAAGGTTACACTTCTAGTGAGCGATGTAGGCTGGGCTGCGACTCATCTGTGAAACCACCTCCTCCGTGCTGCCCTGCCCGACTCCACAGCACTTGGCATTACTGCCTCTCTGAAAACATCTGTTTTGCCCTCTGTGTTTTTATCCCTCTCACCCCTGCTCTGCCTCTTTCTCTGTTATATTTTGCCAATGCATCTGCTCCAACTTCTTCAATGTAAACGGTTTTTATGGTTCTGTCTTAGGTATCTTCGATTTTGGCTACTCATTGCCGGGCTCAGCCACTGCCACAAGACACACGAACCCTCAGACCTCACCTCTGGGCCAGACCTCCCTCCTTCTCCCCTCACCCTCACCTCAACTTGGCCACCCCGGCTGCTTGCTGGTCTCTGGGCTGCAAGTCACAGACACCCTGGTTTCACCTGGCTTAGGTTGTAAGGAATTGTCTCTCTTGTACAACAGGAGGTCCAGAGGCAGGGCTGCCTCCTTGTGCTGCGGGTTGTTTCTCCTCCTGCCCTGCCTCTCGGTGAGTTGGCTTTGTGCTATGGCCAGCAGATAGGGCAGTGGGCGGTCCTGCTTATACCCCATGGGGGCAGGACAGTGGCTTCTCTTCCTTGGGATTGCCAGAGCAGGCCTGTCTCTGTGTCTCTCTGTGCCACCCCGGCTTAGGGCTGCCCAGCCAGCCCTGTGCCCAGGTTCAGTTGTCTGCAGTGGAGTCCCCAGCTGTGCCCATGTGGCTGAGCCAGAGATTCTCCTGTCACACTCCCACCCCTGCTTCCTTCTGCATTTCCATTGGCAGTGTCATCCCAGGCTTTAGTTCTTCCCATCAGCACTTCATGATCATTGCAACTCCTTTTTTAAAAAAATTTTATTGGAGGATAATTGCTTTACAATATTGTGTTGGTTTCTGCCGTATATCAACATGAGTCACCCATGAGTGTACATGTGTCCCCTCCCTCTTGAACCTCCCTTCCACCTCCCACCCCATCTCACACCACTAGGCTGTCACAGAGCTCTGGAATATTCAGTTCAGTCCAGTTCACTTCAGTCGCTCAGTCGTGTCCAACTCTTTGTGACCCCATGAATCACAGCACACCAGGCCTCCCTGTCCATCACTAACTCGTGGAGTTCACTCAAACTCATGTCCATCAAGTCGATGATGCCATCCAGCCATCTCATCCTCTGTCGTCCCCTTCTCCTCCTGCCCCCAATCCCTCCCAGCATCAGGGTCTTTTCCAACGAGTCACCTCTTCACATGAGGTGCCCAAAGTATTGGAGTTTCAGCTTTAGCATCAGTCCTTCCAATGAACACCCAGGACTTGCCGGGGTCCAGCCCCGGTGGATCCAGGGAATTCTAAGCATGGACGGCGTTGGCATGAGAAAAGACTTATTTATTTATTGATATAAGATTAGATTAAGAAACAACAGTGTAGTAGGAAGATTAAGTGGAGGAAGACGGCTGAATAGCTTGGATTACGCAGAAGACCAATAAAATTCCAGACAAGGAATTTGCACCATCTTTGTTGCGCCACCGGCGCTCGCTTGAATATCTAAGGGTGCCTCGCCTTAGGCTCCCTTTCGCGCGGGTCTTAACAGCCAGGGCAAGTAAGTAGACTTGGTGAGCCTCCGCGCCCCAGATGAAAATTCAGCCTGAAATTAAAGTAAAGAGGAAAAGGAGGGAGAGGGAGAGAGAGAGAGACACACACGGGGGAAACCAGTCCAGCGACTGGCTCCGGCTCCTATTGTTTAGAGGGCCTTATATACCTTTTAGATTGTACATAGAGATCAATGGGTAATACAAAATTATGCAGTGTTAGCAGTCCAGACTCTTATCAAAACCAGGCTTTTCTCTCTGCATACCTAATTGTATACACAAGTCTTAGGTGATTTACATCATCTTCTGGCCAAAAGGGGCCAATTAACATTTTACAGCCTTTTTTCTGATAAGGGTTTGTCAACCAGAAGACTTATTTGTGTTGATCTTCCCAAGGTTTGGTGCCACTCTCAGAAAGTACTAAATAAAGTTACATTCTTACATAGCAAGGACACAAGAGGAGTGCAAAGAGAAGTAATTAACTCAAAAGTCTAGTGTTGCTAACATCAGAACTACTATATATCTTTTTCCATATCCTGTTTACATTGATTAACATCCTCCCAGGTGCCTAAAAGATAAAGAATATGGAGGCCTGGTGGCAGTCATTGAGTCAACAGTGAAATCCCGTCACCAATATAATTTTTAACTCTTTAGAAAAGGCTCTGTATCTTTAAGATGCTTTTAAGCTTTGTGCCTCTCGCGGTTGGGGGCTACAAGCAATTCACAAGCTGTAAGAGGCCCAGGGAACCTGTTAGGCAAGCTAGAGAGCAACCGGAGGGGGTTAACTGAAACATTTTGGGGGGTGGATGCTCAGGAAATGCCAGGGGGAACTCCTGATCTGATCACGGCCTTGCGTATGTCAGCTTCCTCCCTCATGACCTTGTCACGGGTGGGATTCCTCATGCTGGCTTCTGGCAAGGACTGATTACCTTTAGGATGGACTGGTTGGATCTGGAATATTACTCAGCTATAAAAAAGAATGCACTTGAGTCAGTCCTAATGAGATGGATGAACCTAGAGCCTATTGAGTGAAGTAAGTCAGAAAGAGAAAGACACATATTGTAATTCCTTTTTTCCCTCATCCTCATCTTCATTTGTTGCTTTTTCTTGT
Source organism: Oryx dammah (assembly GCF_014754425.2). Lineage (NCBI taxonomy): Eukaryota > Metazoa > Chordata > Mammalia > Artiodactyla > Bovidae > Oryx > Oryx dammah. The sequence continues at coordinate 114,631,043 of NW_024070207.1, forward strand.
GCTTTTGAAATTATTACTAAAGGCTTGTTGAGAGCTGGGCTCTGGGCTAGCCTGTCATAATCCACAAGGAGACCAGCTCAGCAACTGCTCACAGGAGTTTAAGATTTGAGAATTGAAGAGTCCTGGGCAGATGGTCAGTGGGATCAGAATGAAGAGAGTATCCTGCTTTGGGTGTTGTGCCGTCCCATGGCAGTGCCCAGGGGGACACCTAATCTTGTCTCAGAAGTTGTCAGGGAAGGCGTCTGAGAAGGGGGTTGCTTCTAAGGTGAAGATTGCACTTTAGCAGTGTTTCCTGCTCGTCCTTAAAAGAAAAATCATACCTGGTCTCTGATTTGCACACTTAACTCCCCTTTATGTAGACCAGAGGTTGGTAAACCCCAACCCCATGGGTCATATCTGGGGCTGCCTAGTTTGGGAAATAATGTTTTATTGGCACATGGCCACGCCCCTTCATTTACATAGTGTGTGTGTGTGTGCGCGCCCTCATGTGTGCACGCACATGCGTGCTCCCTCTAAGAAGTTTCAGCTTGCAAGAGAGACTGCCTTAGGTGTATGATGTGGAAAACTTTATCATGAAGCCCATTAAGGGAACGATGCTAAAGTGTTGAGGCAAGTGCTGGGGACAAAAATCAGTGTCGTTGGAGGAATTCATGTGCATTTATTTCTCTCTGTTTCTCTGCCTCTTGCTCTTCTTTTCTCTATTCCACAAAAGAATCTACATTCATTTTATTGCCTCCAAATTTCTAGGTGGACCGTTTCTATACTTACAGTTTCTAAATTTACACTTTTCACAACATTCTGCTCCCTCCCTCAGAGGGAGGAATAGGGTGCAGATTAATGTGGAAAATGAAAAGTCAGAGTGTGAGATTCCATCTTTTTAATGCACCTTTGCTACTCTCCCACATTTCCAAGGAAAGTAGGACTTTCTTCAGTAAGGGAGAACAATTTTTATTTGCCTTAAACAAAGATATAACTATGTATATCAGTAAACTGTTTAGGGGAAAAATTCTGCTTAAAAACCCTTCCATACATGTAGCCCAGTCCCTTTATCTGCACTGCTCATTTGCCTAAAAACCCATCCTTTTCTGAATGACGCTCCTCCAGAGGGGCCTTGGCAACAAAGCCCTTTGTAGCCCCTAGAGGAAGCCAGTCGTGGGCTTTGTTCTTTCATCACCACAAAATCACCTGCTCTCTAAGGCAGCTTTTGTGCTACGGTGTCTAGACCTTTCTACTCTTTTATTAAAATTTAAGTTGTACCTTTTCTTTTAGATTCACCCCAAGTCTTCTTTGTTAGACTTATTATACAAATCATACATGCTTTGTGTAAAAAATTAATAAGGGAACATCATGGTAATGAAAGTCAAAAAGTAGCTTAAAATCCCTTCCTTCCTTCATTTTCCCCAGAGGAGGCCTGGCTTGTGGTTATCTCCTCAGAAGATCTCCACTCGTATCTATTGGGATGAATCATAAGAAATTGCAGAGATTCGACCACAAAAGTGTCAATTTCGAAGGATATGACTTAATCTCAGCACACAGAGATACAGACGTACTGGTATTTTTGAGAAATACAGATGGCATCATGTTGTTTATAGTGTATTATGATTCATGATGTTAGATTGAAGAGAATCTTGGAACTCATGCCATAGCAGTTCATTTAAGGCAGTGCCCTGTTGAGGAAATGGCACCCCACTCCAGTACTCTTGCCTGGAAAATCCCATGGATGGAGGAGCCCGGTAGGCTACAGTCCATGGGGTTGCAAAGAGTCGGACGCGACTGAGCCACTTTACTTCCCTTCTTGTTGAGTAGTCTGCCTGTAGGTAAACCTCATTTTGACCAACTCATCCTCTCATTTATTAGCTATTTATTGTTGGCTGTGTTGGATCTTAGTAGCAGCACATGGGGTCTTTTGTTGCAGCGCACAGGCTTAGTAGCATAGGGAATTTTAGTTCCCTGACCAGGGATCTAACCCACGTCAACTGCACCCCATGGTGGATTCTTAACTACTGGACCACCAGGAAAGTTCCTCCAGTCCCCTGAATTAAGGAAGTTTAGTATGATTCTGGTTTTTCACTCTTCTGAATAATGGAGCACTGAATATTATGCATGTATCTTTGTACATTTCATGTAAGTTATCTGGAGTATAACTTCCTGAAAAGTGGAAGCGCTGTTTTCTTGATTTTTAAATATTTTGTTTTTAAGAATTTGTCAGATGCCTCTGGTCTGTTGGACTTGCTGACCTTAGAGTCCTTCATCCTCCAGTGATACCAGAAAGATGGGACCTTGGTGGAAGCCTGGCAGACCCTCCAGGCAAATTCTGTGCATTTGTAGACATTGGCACAAACTTCCCTCCCTTCATGAAATATTCGTGCACTGACTGCCCAGAGGGCACTGGAAACACAGACTCAAAGAAGACAGCGCAGCTGATGAGGGGTGGGAGGAAGAGGTGTACCTAGAGCTCTGTGGGTGCACAGAAGCCCAGGTGACCTCTTCATCCTGGGGTGGCAGGGGGACCTTGTGATGCTTTCCACAACCTCACTAGTTTGCAGAGGGAGAGGAACACAGGGCCCAATTGGAGGGGGACATTGAGGCGGTGGCAGGTGTCAGCCTGGGAATTAGTTGTGTTGGCCTTTGTGGAAGGGAGCAATGGGCATTGAGCTCAGCTGAGCCAAGGTGCCAGATGACAGACCAGGGCTCTTGCCAGCCATTGACCCGGGTAATAAGAGGGCACTTGGCCAGCAGCCACCTGCACACTGTGCCATACAGCCGCTCGTGGGTCAGGACCTGTCAAGTTGCCCAGTGTGAAGCATTACAACAAGCAGAGTCCAAATGCTATGTTTACTGATTTATTTTATATATATAATTCTCCCTCACACTTTGAAATTTCCTTGCAAACCATAAACTTGAAATCAGCAATAGTAGTTCTTAATGCTGTGGAGTGTTTCTGCCAATCTGATGAAGCCAATGGACCACTTCTCAGAATAATGTCTGTAAATGAATAAAATCCATAGGATTAGAAAAGAAGCCAGTCATACTCATATACAGGTATCAAAATATTGCAAAACCTTAAGTAATACATATTCCTTTATTGATGTATTAAGCAGCAAGATCCAGCAGTGGGCCTAGAGGTGCTCATAATTTTGAAGTCGGAATGACTATCAATAATATTTCAAGATCACTGCAATGACCATGATGTGAACTGAAAATATCTATCCCATGTAATAGTGAGTCAGTAAAATCCACAGATGCTGCTACTCTGTGAACTTGTTGTCTGTATGCAGAGTGGAAAGAAAGACCAGGTTTCATGTTGAGATGCCCAGAAATCTGTCCACAAAGCCAGTTAAGAATCTCTGCTTTTAAGACGCAGGGAACGGACATGTGGACACGGTGGGGAGTGGGGTGCAGGAGGGCGAGATGAGTTGGGAGAGTGGGATTAACATATGTGCACGGCCATGTGGAAACTAGACAGCTAGTGGGAAGCTGCTGTAGAGCGCACGGAGCAGCGACGGCCAGGAGAGGTGGGAGGGAGGCTCAAGAGGGAGGGGACGTACGTATACTTACAGCTGATTCACAGTGTTGTACAACAGAAACCAACGCAATATTGTAAAGCAATTATACTCCGATCACAAAAAAGAATCTCATGGAGAGTATATAACTCCATTGCTAACACTAGCAAGGGGGTACTCTTTCTGCCCCCTTCTGATGCCTATGTCAGAAGCTTTCTCTATCTCTTTTATACTTTAATAAAACTTTATTACACACACACACAAAAGAATCTCTGCTTTTAGATACAAAAGAAGGAATTAGAATGAAAACCCCCATTTGTATCAAGAAAATTTATAAAAAATTACACTTCCCCCCTATTTATTCTGATAGGGATGAGAAAAGAAACTATATTAAAAATGAATCAGAATTTAACAAACATTTTCATTACCTGCAATGAAGATCTTTTCCCTTCTTCCTAAAGAGAAAGTTACATGGAATTTTCTGTCATTATCTAAATCTCCCAGGTCTGTTTTTTTTTTTTTTTTGGTACTGATTTTGAGAACTGGGAAACTCTAGATTTGTTCATGGTGGGTATTTTCCCCTGCAAATTCTCTAGTCATGAGAGGTGGACCCCAGATGAAGGTTTTTGGGGTTTGCTAGACCTTTGTTGCAGTTCATATTCTCCATCGCTCCCTCTCTCCTCTTCTTGTTCCCTCTCTGCCTCCCCACTTCACCGTAAAAGTTAGGGGTTGGATGGATCCATTTGTCAGCAGCAAAGTTTGCGAAGGCCTTTAAAAACAGAGATTTTTTTGGGGGGGGGGGGTGTTCGATAGGAGAAATCTTGTTTATGCTCAACAAATAACTTATATTTAGAATTTCCCTTCAGTTTTTCCTTTGAAATTCTGTATTCTCATTTCACTTGAATGACTCTGCATGGAGCGTTTAAAAGTAGATCAAACAAAACTCTATAAATATGTTGAGTTCTTTTGGGCATTTTGCCCAAATCAGCTTTGCTAAAGCAGAGAAAAGCAGTGTGCTTTATGTAGCAGATTTTCTCCTCTGAACATCCAGGCTCCCTCCCCCAGGGGTGCTTTGGAGCCATGTCCCCCAGTGCAGTCTGCTGTGGTTCTGGTCACGTGGATTAACGGGCTATGCAGAAAGGCCAAATCAAGCCCTGGTACCAGCCTAAGGAAAGGGGAAAACCAGAAGGATGTTGAGAGATGTCACTGAGTTTGTTGGCCATTGTGTTTCCTTTATCTCACTCTAATGGGAAGCAAAGGTTGGCAAAAAAAAAAAAAATTGGTTGAACTGGTATAAATAATGAACAAAGGTGTCCTATAGCATATTCTTGAATGTAAAAAGAAGTGGGAAAAAAGGGCAGGAGTCAGGTGGCAGCAAGCCCTGCTGTAAAGCAAGTCTGCCCTCATCTTTCCAATTGTAACACATGAAAAAACAGGCTGGGAGCTCAAGTGGGCTGCACGATGCAGTCACAATGCTGGGGCCACTGAGTTATCTGTCTTTTCGCTATTATGAGGCCCAGGATTCTCTTAATGTGCCTTAATGCTATGTTGATAACCATGTTGTCCATGAGCTGCATGTGTCCTTCAGTTCAGTTCAGTCGCTCAGTCGTGTCCGACTCTGAGACCCCATGAACCGCAGCACGCCAGGCCTCCCTGTCCATCACCATCTCCCGGAGTTCACTCAGACTCATGTCCATCGAGTTAGTGATGCCATCCAGCCATCTCATCCTCTGTCGTCCCCTTCTCCTCCTGCCCCCAATCCCTCTCAGCATCAGAGTCTTTTCCAATGAGTCAACTCTTTGCATGAGGTGGCCAAAGTACTGGAGTTTCAGCTTTAGCATCATTCCCTCCAAAAAACACCCAGGGCTGAACTCCTTCAGAATGGACTGGTTGGATCTCCTTGCAGTCCAAGGGACTCTCAAGGGTCTTCTCCAACACCACAGGTCAAAAGCATCAATTCTTCAGCACTCAGCTTTCTTCACAGTCCAACTCTCACATCCGTACATGACTACTGGAAAAACCATAGCCTTGACTAGATGGACCTTTGTTGGCAAAGTAACATCTCTGCTTTTCAGTATGCTATCTAGGTTCGGACAGCTAATTCATACTATTTTTATGAGTCAGTTTGAGGTGGAGGCCACTGTGGTTGGAGGACTTCTTCATGCCCTGTGCACCTGTATTATTAATATATTTTGTGAATTCTATGGAAATATCAGGTGACAGTGTTAACATTGAAAATACCCATGTGTAGCTTCTATTTGCAGAAGCTCAGCTTGTGAAATGGATGGCCCCTTTCTGTATTATGCTGGCAGTAGAATCTCAGTGTGTGTGTGTGTGTGTGTGTTTTATGATACATTAATTGGCTAACTTTAAGACTGCTTTCTGTGGCTTTTTTAAATAGGGCATTAGACTCTGAAATTTTAGTCCCGAGGGAAGGTCTAGATCAGGGATTTGTGTCCCTCCCCCTGTTTCAAGATACCTGCTACCTGGACTCACACGTTGATGGTGAGTGGCCATTCATAATGAGATGGCATCCACAGAACCGTCATGAGGCACGTGTGGATGTTGGTAAAGGAGTTGCATTTGTTGAAAAAGGTGTGCATGAAAGAGCTGAAGGCATGGAGAAAAACATACACACTGATTCTCAAAGATATTACCAATACAGTGGGATGCAGGCAGTGTTAGAGAGAAGCAATAGTTCTTAGGGGAACATAGAGAAGGAACCCTCATGGCAGAGAGTGTGTGTGTCTCCTCCCATACCATCTTCTACACAAGGGTATTCATGCACACACACTCTCCTTCTCTCACTCATTTAATTATATTAGGCTCTCACATATCAGTTGAGTGAATGAATCCATTTATTGATTAATAAGCATTTGTTGAGTCCATACTCTTGATAGGTTCTGGGTAATAGGAGTGAATAAAGGAGTCCACGATGGGGGTTAAGGAGGGAGGGAGGTGGTGGTCTCTCTGTGTGTGTGTTTGCAGTGTTGGGATCGTATAGGTATTATGTAATTTCGTCTTTTAATATACAGTGGGTACCTATTGCACATCAGTACACATAGAGCTGCTTGTCTGGTTTAATTGGCTGCTGCATTTCCCAAGGCCTTGATAAACCATGATTAATGGAGCTGTTCCTTCACAGAAGACATTCAGGATGTTTCCTGTGTGGGTCTCTGTACATGTTAGAAGCAATGCTGCCCTGGACGTGCTTACACATATCTCTCTACCTACTGAAAACAAGTATTTCCTGTCTTAAAGAGGACTACATTTAAAATCAAATAGACATCATTTCTTGTTCGGATCTAGTCCCGTTCTCCCATTAGGTATAATTGACAGTTGACCATAAACTTGGAAGAAGAGAGCAGTTCAGATTATCACAGACACTGTTTAACATCACAGATGCTTCAGACTACAACACTGGTGGAGAGTGAGACACCTTCAAGACTACAAGGGTCACCAGAATCTTCTCATCCATGCCACTGGCTTTTTTTAAAATTGGTGAAATGTACATAACATAAAATATACCAACTTAACCATTTTGGAATTGGCTTTTAAACACACATTGGTGGGTGCCCTGCTTAACATCAGGTTGAGTTTTTATTTTTTTATTTTTTTTTTAATTTATTTATTTATTTTTAATTTTTACTTTACAATTCTGTATTGGTTTTGGCATAGATTGACATGAGTTTTTAACTCTTTCGCTCTACCTTTCTGATCCTGCTTCAGTGCTCCTCTGACTGGGAGTTTGTGTTCACAAAACTGACGACTCACAGACAGAATGTGGACTAGTTCATTAGTTCATTCATTCATTAAGAAAGGATTGTGTGTCTGCTTGAATAGACACTGAGCTAGGTACTGGAGATCAAAGACTAACAAGAAAGGGTCATTGGCCTCCAGAGGGGTCAACAGAGACACACATATCACCTGATGATGATACTGTGGTATCATCCTTCCTTTCCTTCCCTGCATATCTGATTCTGCGTGTTTTTTGGACTTTCTCTCTTTGTGTTCTGTTGGGCTCTCTGTTTGCTTCTAGGCTCCTTCGCCCAAGCTGTCCTGCATACCCCTGGTACCAGGCACTTCTTCCCAGATCACTGTCCTTCTCACACGTTCTTGTCACTTCTCTGGGCAGGATCTCCCAAAATAAAAGTTCTCATCCTTTGCTTGATGTACAAATTCCCCCAGAAATACACTCCTGATCTGCCTTCCTGGTATTATCTGGGGTCGGTGGAAGAAGAGGCCTGCAGACCACAGGTTATTTTACTCATGGGCCTTGTACAGTCATCCAGGCATTCTGTGCTCATCCGTCAAGATGGGGCCAACACCCCTATCCTCATAGTGTTGGTGCGAGGACTTGAGGGGATACATATGACATACCTAGCAGGGTTCTTGGCACATAACAGATACCTAGTCAGTGTTTATTTCCTTCATCTCTAAGATGCAGTTGATTTTCCTTATGTGACTTTTGACTTCACCTCCCAACCCTGTCTCTGTGGCCCAGAGGCCCTACTCACTGGTTCCCTCTTGGTTCTGCACTTCCCTCCTGCATTCTGGTGAGACTTGGGAGCAAATGAGCACTGGCTTAGCTCTAACCTCTTTTCAGATGAACCTTGCCTTTGAAGGAGTAGGCAATTGGATTTTCTGTTTTCTGCCATGCAAAGATGTTGATTATACATATCCCTTTGAGGATCAAGCAGGCTCATCTCCAGGGACCAAACAGGGCTGGCTGATTAAATATTGTACATTTCCACTGTGACAGTCCAGCCACAGCCAAGAGTCATTTGTAAAGAAAGACCCATGCGTTCCTTTTCTCCTGGCATGCCATCAGCCTCTGAAGTAGCCTTCTCTTCCTCTGAGTTACATTCCACTGGAAACAGGGGCATGCATGGGAATTTTTCCAGGACAGGGTTTGATGCTGGGTCCACAAAGTCAGTCATTCAGTTTTCTCTTCCCTTGCATCCAGAATCCACTGGGTGTCCTGAGTAAAATGGATGATTCTCCACTTTCATTTATTTCACTTTGTATTGTTTTTCTGTCCTAAAATAGTAAACCTGACCTCTTGCATAAATTGATGTTTCTGAATAAAAAACCAGCTTCTTCAAGAATCCAGAATGCTGCTCAGTAACTTAGGGAATTGCTGCAACCCTGCCAGTGTTAACTAATTAATTATAGCAGAGACTACCTTCTTTTCCATCCCCCGGCCCCCAGGAGTACATTTCCAGAGCTAGGAACTGCTTAGTACAATGGTCCCAAAGGCCTGTGAAATAGAAACCCAGCACAGCAGCGTTCACCTGGGTTATGTGTTAGATGACATTGCCAAATAAGTACAATTTCTTTGTCCTTTTGGGAGAAACTGAATATAGGACCTAAATAGCATGGTCTGGTAGAGTCCCACTGATTTCTTAAAATAGTTTCTCTTTGGTTGCCCAGGGTCTTCATTGCTTTGCCTGGGCTTTTCTCTAGTTGTGCCGAGCACGGGCTACTCTTCATTGTGTGGGCTTCTCATTGTTGTGCATTCTCTTGTTGTGGCTTCCAGCTCTAGAACATAGGGCCAGTAGTTGTGGGGTGTAGACATAGTTGCTCTGTGCATGTGGGGTCTTCCCAGACCAGAGATTGAACCTGTGTCCCCTGCATTGGCAGGTGGATTCTTATCCACTGGACCACCAGGGAATCCCCCATTTATTTTTTGACAACTGACCTATCTAGATGTCTCTAGATCCTGGCTGTATGTTAGAATCACCTGGGGAGTTCCTGAAATTCACATGCCCAGGCTGCACCCAAGACCAGTGACTTCAGAGAATCTAGGGTTGGGGCCCAGGAATCCTTTTTTTTTTCTTTTCCGCCTAAATATTTTATTTAGAAAAATTTCAAATGTATAGGAAAGTTGTAACAATAGTACAGTGAACATCCATTTAGATTTACCTTTTGTTAACATTGCCACATTGGCTTTCTCTCTCTCTCACTATATGTCTGTGTGCATTCATATTTGTCTATATGTAAATGTATATACATACATGTGCACATCCTTCATTTTTTCCTTAAACAATTTGAAAGTACATTACAAATATCAAGACACTTCATCTCTAAATACTTCAGAACAAAGACTTCCTCCTATGTAATTGCAGTAGAATTAACACTCAGGGAATGTAGCATTAATGTAATGCTATTATCTACTATTAGTCCATATCCAAACTTCCCCATTTCTTCCAATAATGTCCTTTATAACCTTTAAAAGAAACCCTGAATCCAGTTAAGAATTGCATTATATTTAGTTGTTAAATCTCTTTATTGTTTCAAAGTCTAGAACAGTCCTCTAACCCTTTAAAAAGTTTTATGTGATATTGAATTTGAAAAGATTTTTAAAAAATAAAACCAGGTCACTTTTGTCAACTGTCCCTCATTTTGGATTTACAGGATTTGAATTTGCATGTTTCTTCACTGTCAGATTTCATTTAAACATTTTGGGCGGGAACATTCTGTAGGCAGTCTTAAGCCCTTCTTAGCATATCACATAAGGAGGCAGCACCTGGTGTCAATTAGTCCCATCGCTGATGACAGGGACTTTGAGACCTTGTCTTCCAGGTTCCTCCATACTGTGGGGACTATTTCCTTTCATAACAATGAATCTTGGGGGAGATACCTTGAGACTCTCTAGTGGGTTAGTCACCTAGTCGTGTCCAACTCTTTGCGACCCCATGAACTGTAGCCCATCAGGTTCCTCTATCCGTGGGATTCTCCAGGCAAGAATACTGGAGTGGATTGCTAGTCCCTTCTCCAGAGGATCTTCCTGACCCAGGGATCAAACCCATGTCTCCTGCATTGCAGGCAGATTCTTTACCATCTGAGCTACAGGGATATCCTCCTAATCCCCAACAAGATTTCACCCCGTGGTTATAGAGACCATTGATTATTGTCAGAATCAGTTGTTGCCAAGATGGTTATAAGATAGTGATTGTCAGTTCCTGTCATTTCTACATGTATTTGTTGACATTCTTTTGCAAAAGAGAGCTTTGCCCTCATGGCCCATCCTTACCTGTCTAATCTTACCCATCTGTCTAGCTATGAACCTAGCTACCTAGTGAATGTATCATGATGGGCTCATGAGTTTTTTTGAAATGAATGAATTCTTCAGTAAATGGTGTCATTGTCCCACATTTGGCCAGTAGAAGCCCCATGAAGCTCATCCTTGTGTCCTTTTGAAATTACCCGTCAAGGCTTAGAGTGCTTCATTCATTTTGTCATAGCCACATATTCCAGTCTTACTTTGTATTTTCTTTGCTCCAGCCCTGGAAGAAGTCATTTTTCTCTGGAGACCTAGTTCCTTGGGGGCTGTTGTTTAGGAAGTTATGGGAAATTTCATAAAACTTGAAACTATGAAACAGGCGATTTCAGGGGATGGCCAAGATTGGGACTACTGCTTAGCATCCTCCACGGGAAGAGTGTTTGGTCCCACAAGGTCCTTTGGTCACCTATAATTGGTGGCTCTGATGCATTGTTGAGGTTTAGATTTTTGTGGGCAGTGTCACTTGCAGAGACAGGTTTAAATGCAAGCCCTTGGACTCAGCCTCAGAGAGTACGGTTCTGTTGGTCTGCCCTGCATGCCAGAGTTTTGATACAGGTGGACCCCAGGCCTTATCTGGAGAAAATGCCAGAAGTGACCCTAAGAATTAGAGGCTTCTTATGATGTTTCTCTTTGATTTTATAAATGTTGTCTCTTTTGTAAAACAGTGTCAGGATACTGCTGCATTCTCTAGGCATGTGGTAAGGATTCCCTTGATTAAGTTAGTAAAGTTCTTGAAAATATCAAGTGATTTAAACCCTCATAGTTTTACTCTTGTTCTGTCAAGGAGGATGTGGCATATTAAAAAAAAAAAAAACAGGCTGTATGAGTATTGAAAGTTTTCAGTTGACCCAAAGGCTTTTTTCAACCACTGTACTATTTGTTGTTATATTTTTGTGGTCATTGAATGAACTGACCTAGTAAAGTTTTCTCATGTCATAAGACCCCGGAAAGCCCTAAAATATAGATGTGTGTGCTGTTTCTGACACTTGGTCTTGGCACCTTTTGTAGTTTCTATTTCCTTTTTAGAGAATGTGAATATATGACATTTCCTTCCCATCCAACCAGTTTTATTTCATTAAAATATGGGCCCCAGTTCTCAGCAGCTGTAAGGAAATGCTCCTGATTCATGGTTTGTCACTTCCTGGTTTCACATCTTAACCATGTACCATGTTAGTCCAATGAGTCCTTTCTGCAATCTCAAGACTCATGGACGGGAATTCTTAAGAACAGTCAGACAGGGGAGGCAGTCTCTGGAGTTGCATATCCTGATTCAAAATCCCAGGCCCTTCTAGCACTTTTTAGCTGTGAGACCTCTGGTAAAATAGTCTCTGTGTACCTCCTTGGTCTCCTTGTCTGTAAAAGGGAAGGTTCAGGATGTACCCTCAAGGTTCAGTGAGAGGATTAAATGGGCTAATGCGTATGAATTGCTTAGTAGTCTCTGGCACACAGTAAGTGCTCAATAAATGTTAGCTGTTACTGTTTTATTAAGCAAAGCTGGTCATGAATGGAAGGTGGTTATGAGATCTAATGAGGGAGTTGAGGCTACCTGCCTTGCTACCTGTGTTTGCCTGTGTTCCTCTAAAAGAGTGCATGTTCATGCATTTGGGTTTTGTGGCCATCATATAATATGGCAGTAAAGTAGAGACATGGCAAGTATGCTTGTGAAGTCTGCCTTAGTCATAATTGTTTAGTAAGCTGTGTGCCCCCGTACCTTTGCTTGTATGTTCATAAAACTTGTGTTCATTACTTTCAATTGTGTATAAAGAGTTAAAAAACACACATGCAGTGGAAGTGTATTAAAACTTGCCTGTGGACCAGGCTGTGAGTGTGGAGGTGGTAACTTGAATGAAAGGATTCCAGACTACAGCCTTGGGCAAGTCATACATTTTTTCCCCTCCAGTTTCTACTAGCTATTAAAAGGAGATGACATTGTTGTCTGCATACCTCTTCGAGGAAGGTCAAGACCAACTAGTGAACGTTAGTGAAATGCCGGGGAAAGGAAAACATGGCAAATGACATTCTTAAATTTCCTTTAATTTGATATGGGCAGAAGCCACTGAGATACAGTGCCTCCGAATGTCAAATATTCCCCCCGAGCTGAGTTTTAGGTTGGGTGGAACTGGCGAACAAGATTGAAACAGTAATTTGCAGAGGTTGAGGAATGAGGAGTTATCTGTAATGAGAAAGCTGTGGAGAAGCCCTCAGGCTGTGTTATGCAATGTTGTGGGAAGCAGTTAAGTACAGATTGCAGGGAACTTGAGCCGAGATGTGACCTGAATTGGTTCATCCAGCATTGGAGTGAGAACTCTGAACTCAGGGCAGGGAGACACTGCCACTTGCTAGCTTGGTGACCTTGGGTAAGTCACTGAGCCCCGGCTGCTTCATTTCCAAGATGGTTGCTCATTCTGGCTCTTTTCTTTTTCACTGCTGCGATTGGTAGGGTGAGTTAGGGTGATGGGTGTCAGAGGTGCTTTAGAAAAGATCAGAAACAATCCCAGTGTCAGAGGGGGTCGTTGTTTCAGGCTCACTTTTCTTGGTTTTGTATGTTGGCAGTGTGCTTTATAGGTCTTTGTGCCACCAGTTGAATAACCTTAGAAGCTTTTAAGAAATATTGAGTAGCCTGGCAGAGAGAGATTAGTTAGTGTGCTTTTCTTTCTAATTCCAGGCAGGGCTCTACAGATGTCTGATGGAAACATTTGCTTCTAGAGAAATACTGTTCTGTTCTAGGTCCTGATTGCTGGGTTAGTCTTGTCTCTCCTTTGCCCTTTATGTAGCACTGGGTTAGGTGCTACTTTTTACAAAGGATTCTGTGAAGGTACGAATTTACATATAACTGAGTTTTATGACTTCAGCTAGCAATAGGTATTCAGATGTTATTTTAAAGTCATTTTGGTCAGAACTTAGGTGACCTCTGTGGTTATGAGTGTGAGGTGCCAGACATTTGTCATATTTACTTGTTTCATGCTCAATTTTCTGTCTGCAGAGTTTGTTTTGAACATAACATGAACAAGTATAGCTCTTAAAGATTTATAGAACCTCCCCTTACGAGGTGTAGATGGAGGCAGCGGAGGCACAGGGAGTAGGAGATAATGCCATGATCACTTGGTCATCTGGACTCATGGCTCGAATGAAAATCTGTATCCTTTATTATGGAGGGCTTGATCTCCTTCCTTTTTGTTGGAAGCCAGGGAAAGCAGTGGAGTTCTTTTTTAAATTGTTTAACTCTATTTATTTCTGGCTGTGCTGGCTTTTCATTGCCTCATGGGCTTTTTGCTAGTTGCGGTGAGCAGGAGATAACTCTCTAGTTGCGATGCGCGGGCTTCTCATTGTGGTGGGTTCTCCTGTTGTGGAGCATGGGCTCTAGAGCACAGACTCAGTAGTTGTGGTGTACGAGCTTAGTTGCTCTGCAGCATGTGGGATCTTCCCAGACCAGGGATCGAACCTGTGTCCCCTGCATTGGCAGGCAGATAGATTCTTAACCACTGCTCCATCAAGGGAGTCACAGCAGTGGAGTTCTTTGTCCTCAAGACGACTCTGGCGGACTTCCCGCCTGGGAAGAGCCATTTGGGTGAGCCCTCTGTTCCTAGGAGTGCTGGGGCTGCCCTCCTCTGTCCACAGACAGTGTACTTGGCACCTGGGAACCAGCTTGAGAGCCGCGTATTGGTTCTTATGGAGACCAGGCAGCTTGTGGTTTCTCACAAGGGGGTGGAGTATTTTCGTGTCACCACCGAAGTCGTGGTTAGGTGACATGCTGGTACTCAACTTCTGCCCTCTTCCCTTTGTTCAGTTCTGTTCTTCCCTCGTGAGGTTCAGGCAGAAAAAAAATGGAACAGAGAAAACTAGGCCACTGGCTTGGGATAAATATCAATCAGCACATCAGATGTAGCCAAGGCCTCCCCTCTGTATGACATCACACTGCATGGGGGTCTCAGTGCGGCCAGTGGTCACTCCTGTGGGAACTGGCTGTTTCAGGGAAGATTAGAAAAGGAAAGGAGTCCCTGTAAACAGTACCCAAAAATAATGTAAGCACTTCTAAATGTGTGGCCTTGAAGTCGTTGATCCCTGTGGTGTTCGAGGCCATGTGGCAGCAGGAAGGAATGAGGGGAGGTGGTCAGCCTTGAGCGATAAGCTTCTGAGCAATGCTGGTCTCAGTCCCCCTCTCCAGTCCACCTCTTTGCAGCTTGGGCCTCCTCTGCTGTCTGTCTCTGCCCCTTAAGCCCCATCACACACACCATGTGCATGTTCTGTCTCCCCACAGTGCATGTCGGTGGCGTGGATAGTTGCATCCGGATTTGAACAGCTTTGAACCAGGACCTCCCAGTGGGGCCACACTGGGGGAGTGAGATGCTGTGACTTTGAGTGTCCTTCAGTCAAGCAAAGTGTGGCCCTGGTTTTTCTCTTGATGTTCCTGGATTGGTTCTGTGTAAGCAGCCAGGGATCCTGCTAATGGCTCCCCTGGGACAGAGAGAAGAGGACCGAAGTGGATTTGCTGATCCCCTGTGGGGCATTTGGAATGGTACCAAGAGTAGGCTGAAATCTAATCAGCCTTTGCTTATCAGCCTGAGTTCCAGCATGTTAAAAGGGTGATGATTAGTGAGAGAAAGGCCAGAATACTTTATCTTTTCCTTTGCACATTTGGGAAGAATTTCCTCTGCCTCGCTAGCATTAGAAGCAGACCATTCTTTTCCCTCCACTGTATCACATCAGCTTTCATTAAAAGTCACCAGCAGCAAATACAAAGCCCTGTCCATGGAAAACCGTTTAAGGCAACACTGTGCTCCAGCGCTTCGGGGTGGGCTTTTGCCTTCTGCACCACCAGATCAGTTTCTCATATCCATGCCTTTCTGACCCAGCAGCTTTTCAAAGACCAAGCAGCATTGCTCTGCTTTCTCCTGCCTCTCTCCCAGAGACCAGAGCTGCCATGCCTCTAGCCATGTCCCAGAGAGCATATTTGAGACAAGTCAGCTTAATTTGCCTGCATGCCTAGGATGCCTCTCTTTAAAATCGATTTTTGAGACCAGAGCTGGATCTGAATATTTTCCTTTTCCCACGCAGGCGAGCGACGGAGGCGTCGGTGCCAGGTAGCATTCAGCTACCTGCCGCAGAACGATGACGAGCTCGAGCTGAAAGTCGGCGACATCATAGAGGTGGTGGGAGAGGTACGTGTGCCAGGCGGGTGGGTGCAGGGCCTCTCATGGACTGTCAGAACCCACCTGTGGCTGGTTGGCCTTGCTGTGGGGGATGTTAGGACTCAAGAGACCGGGGACATCATCCGGTTGAGTCTTCCAGAAGAGATGCCTCTAGAGAGGTGTGCCTCCTAGCCCTCTGAGGGCAGATGTGGACCATTTAAAACTGTGGTCTTCTTCACTGCATGCTACCTAACGCCAACCCAGTACCATAGCTTTCCTCCTCTGCTTCAAGTGCTCATAGACGCTCGGTGTCCAGAGTGACCATGTCCACCTTAAAGGATGGATTCGGTATTGGTCATGGGGAGCACTGTGGATTCAGAGGGAAGGAAACAAGTGACATTGATAGAAGACCTAGTATGTGATAGTCATGACAAGATTCTTTACACATTGGTCCATTGACTATTCATAACCACTTTAGTTTTGTAGATAAAGAAAGAGGCTTGAGAGACCCCAGAAGAGGCAGGGGCTGAGAGTTGAAGCTAGGTCCACCTGGCTGGAGACCTTTGTTCTCTCACTGCCCTACATTAGCTTGTCCTTGAGTGGTCCCAGATGCTTGCAGCCAGGCCTGCTGGTGAGGTGGCCCACCAGACCCTGGCATGGGATTTGGGGGCTCCACTCCCTCAGGCCGGGAACATCCTGGGCTTCGCACTTAGAATCTGATATTCATCCTGATTCAACATATGTATCTGTGTCTAGTGATAGTTTTCCAATCGCTTTCATTTCCTGCATACCATTCAATGTTACAGAAACCCATGATTTATAAAAAAACAAAACAAAACAACAACAAAAAACTAAGAAGCCAGAGGTCAAGGAAGAGGTTAAGTGAAGTATGACATGGGTGGGAGTGGCAGGGCTGATGCCAGCAGACAGATTTCTGGACTCTCATATAAACATAAAGGGAGCATGCATCAAAGCTTTATTTAACTCATTAATGAGGGCATCTGCAAGATGGTAAGGCTGACTCAAAGAGAATGGTGAAAGAGCAAAGTGTTTGTAAATGATTGAAAGAGAAAAAAGCTTGAGTAAGATTGCTAAGTTAGGTGCGAAACTATGTCGTGTCCTACAGGGCAGTGAGACAAACCTCTGAGGTCATCTTTTCTAGGGGATGAATCTCTTTTTCCCTGCTGGTCAAAGGTTATTTTCATGGTTATCTGACAAGACTCATTCACTTTGTTCTTGGTCTTCTAGTAGTTAGCATCTGCACTAACACAGTTGTAAACTCTCCTCATAAAAAGTAAACAGTGTGTCAAGCAAAGATACTTGTCCCTAGAGAATCAATCAGTGTGGTTCCCAGTGTGGGAGGACATGCAGTAACTCGCTTTTTGCCAGTTTCCCAGTTTTGGATCATTTGAATTAGTATGTCATTCATCATGTTTTATTCCTGGTGCCAAGCACAACACATAGGAGATATTTATTGAAAGCTGAATGAGTGCAAAATGAATGGACAGCAGAGTAGAACATTTGTGCCAATGGTAGAAGGACACAGTTCTTAAGACTGAAACCAGGGAAGAAATTCCAGGGGAAAAAAATAAACGATTGTGACTAATAATAATTTTTTTAAAAGTTAAAATTTTGGTATGATTTGAAGTGAGTTTAGCTAAACAAAGAGGACAACAAACAGGAAAAAAATTGAAAAAATTTAATATATGTAACATATGAAAATATATTAGGAAGCTATTATAAGAATGATAAAGGAGATATGCTATAAACACATATCCCACAAGTGGAAATAAAAATCTGAACCATGAGAAAGTGTTTTAACCTGTTACTCATTAATCAAATTAAGACAATTTGATTGGGTACCTCCTTTTGAAAATCCTAAAAAAATATTTAGTGGTGAGACTTGGCAGTGATTAGAAGAACTGGTGAATTTGTATATGTTTATGATCCTTGTTTGATGCTATTTAGCAAGGTGCATCAAGAGCTATAAAAATCTGAATTAATACCCTTTGACTCAGTAATCTTACTCCTAGAAATTTATTTGTGGAAAATGGTTACAGAAAAAAAATATGTTAAACATGTTAATTGCAGCAATGCTTGTGATAATGAAAAAATCATCAAGAAAGGGAATAGTTGTGTGAATTAAAGTATATTATCCAGCTAGAAGATTTGTGAAGCCTTTAAGATGGTAAATACAGAAGCCTTTATATTTATTACAATACTGTGCATTGTAATTATCTGTTATATTCCACTAACCTGAGAGCTTTTCAACAGCTGAGATCTGGTTTTTATCTATCTTTATATTCATAGTACATGGAATAGTGCCTGAAACCTAACACATACTTTAATAAATGCTTGCTGAATAAGTAAATGAATACATGGAAGTATGAAAAGTTTTTTTTCAAAATAAATGAATAGATCAGTCACAAAATTACATTCACTAGGAACAGTTAAATATAATTGTCTGAAGTCTATCTCAATGCATGTGATCAAAGACAGAAAGGGCCCCAGAATTGAAAGTGGTTCTGCCATAGAAGATGGTTTTCCCTTTAATGTTGTAATAATACTGTAAGAAATACAAATCAAGATAAAAGTTCTTAATAAATTTCTGGAATTATTGCTGAGTCTCATCTGTCTGTTGACTCCAGGGGAACCAAGTGAGGGTCGCTAAGGGAGAGGAATGATTGCAGGGCTGGTGTTCTCCTTTCCTGGAAGAAGAGCTTCACCACCCTCTGTGGGCCTCTTTACCATCCATGCCTGTTCAGTGCTAGGCTTCGTCCTGGGCTTGCCTCAAGTAGGAAAAAGGAAAACTAACTGGGTAGCCTCTGCTATTTCTGTAAAATGAAGCATAAACGTTTACCTTTTTTTTCTTTTTTTTTTTAATTTATTTTTTATTTTACTTTACAATTCTGTATTGGTTTTGGCATACATTGACATGAATCCACCACGGGTGTACATGTGTTCCCAAACATGAACCCCCCTCCCACCCCCCTCCCCACAACATCTCTCTGGGTCATCCCCGCGTACCAGCCCCAGGCGTGCCATATCCTGCATCGTACATAGACTGGCAATTCGATTCTTACATGATATTATACATGTTTCAATGCCATTCTCCCAAATCATCTCACCCTCTCCCTCTCCCACTGAGTCCAAAAGTCCGCTATACACATCTGTGTCTTTTTTGCTGTCCTGCTTTTAAAATTATATCACCAAAAGTTAATTTCCCTACTTTTGAAGTTTATTCTAATATTGCAGATTCTGGACCATTATCCCTGTATCGTATAGTCTGTCCTTTTCTCTTAACAGATGTTATATAAATGCCAATAGATTGCTACTGTCTAATGCCACTGAAGACTAAAAACAAAATAAAAATCCCAAATAAACAAAATCCCTTAAATCACAGGAGCAGGTTATGATAAGACCATAGTTACAGCTTTGCAATACTATACTATCAATCTGTTTGTCAAGAGAAAGATAACGTATTGTGTATGTGCATATAGATTATATTTTTATTGATAAATTGATTCATAGATTAATTCTGCAGTGTTACAAAGCTATACAAACAGCTCCCCACCTGTCCCCAAGAGACAATTCCTAGGATTTTGAATATATGGACCAGTTCTTGAGAACAGTTGAAGTAGGTAGAGAATCCTAAAAAATGATAAACTTGTATCTCAACATGTAATCTTAGCTTAAAAATGTATATTCATCTGCCTCTTAGGGCCAGGGTGTTTTCCTAAACTATGTGTTTGTTGGTTTGAGCTCCACCTTCTCTGCATCCATGATGCATCCTCTACTATTCCCACTGGTTTCTTTAAAATTTTTGGAAGTAAGAGTGCTACACTACGTGGCATATAGGATCCTAGTTCCCCAACCAAGGATTGAACCTGGGCCCCTTGCATTGGAAGCACAGAGTCTTAAATATTGGACCACCAGGGAAGTCCCACCACTGGTTTCCTTGAAGTGGATTGAGGACAACTTAAGGGAAGCAATGAGGGTTAATAATTCTTCTAAAATTCTACACTCCCTCACCTCCCAAACTTTTAGTTGTCTTTTCTATACCTAATTTGGCACCATGTTTTTAAACCTTCAAATTACAATCATATTTCTTCTCACCACTAGCCTTTTGTCTTCAAACCTACGTACTTTGTACTCTTTAACCATATTGTGTGCTGGCAGGAAGAGCAGTGAAGCAGGTCTGGGTGGACATGGCCCTGATCCTTGGTGAGGGGAACAGCACTTCTGGCCGAAGTTACCAGCTGGGCCCGGATGGGTCTCTGCAGTGTGGCCAGAGGAGAAATGCAGAGTGTGGGGCGGTCCAGGGATGAGTGAGGCTGGCAAAGTGAAGGTCACTCAGGAAAGTGCTTCTGCCTCCTGGCTGGAGAGCAGTCAGTGGTCTGCAGGGAGGACAAAAGTTCTTGTGAAGTTAATGGGACTTCACTTTCCAGAAGGAAAGCTAACAGGCTAAATCCCTGGTAGGCATTTTTAAGTACACAGTTGTGACATTTCTGTCTGGAGTGGAGTGGACTGGTCAATGCAGTCTAGACTAGCCTGTAGCCAGTCTCTGTGTGTGTGTGTTCCAATAAAGCTTTATTTACAAAAGTAAGAGCCAGACTTGCCCCTGCTCCCCCGGCAAGAGGTTCCCCACCCTTCATTCTACACTTGCAGAGAAGGGCAGTGGGATGGGATGAGGAAGCTGATGTTCATAGGGTGTTTACCACATGCCAGGGCACTGTGATACATGATATTTCATTTGGTCATCACAGAAATCACTGTCTGGAAGGTGTGATCAGTATTTGTATTTTGTAGCTGAGGAAACTGAGGCTCAGAGAGGTTAAGTAACTTGACTGAAGTTGCTCAGCTGTTAACAGGATCTGATATGTAGCTGTTTTAAAGGATAGGACTTTCAAGCATTGCTGAAGGATGTCTGTAAAAGCTGTACCAGAAACCCTTGCCACTGTCAGGAAAACCGTGTATATATTGCTCTCTCTCTCATTGGATAGCATTTGCTTAAGTCTTAAATATGTATCATATGTATTTTCTTAAGTCATTACCCTATAGGTTTTTCTTTTGAGGGACCCCTCTCATGTGGAATAGGCTTGTTCTCAGAAGAATAAGGGGAGGGGATAAAAATCAACTTCCTCTCGGTATGGTCCTGCCCAGAGAGGTAATCAGACAAAGAGAAGTAGCAATTTGGGGAAAATGTTGACTTGGGCATTTAGAACCTAGATAACACTTGTTTATAGTTGGTACAACCAGCTTTCCATGTCCCCAGATCAACAAGTATGGTTATTTAAAGCAATGAAAATAGAAAATAATGTAGGTATTTATAGCTTCAGAAAGTGGTTCCCTCAAAAATATTTTTCCCCACCAATTCCACAAATAGAAAAAATGTTTTCTAGAAACAATCTGTATTTTTTCAGCAGTATTCGAAAGGTAAAACCATGTCTTAGCACATTTACATAAAGTTCTTAGAAAAGGCAAAACCAATCATAGGTGATAGAAGTCAGATTAGTGTTTGCTTGGAGGTAGATTGACTAGGAAGGAACACAGATTTTTTGGAGCAATAGAAATGCTCTGTATGTTAGTAGAAGTATGGGTTACATGGGTGTATGCATGCATTTATCACAACTGTTTGACTTGTACCCTTAAGATCTGTACATTTAAATGAATTATATCTAAATGTAAAAACTTTTTTTAAAGTATCTTGATGGTTTTCTAGCTTAAAAAAATTTCTAAAATATTTCCCCCTACCTCTTATAGGTAGGAGAAATGACTATTTTTGAAATTCTCATTTAATTATTTCTGAATAAATTTTTTAAATTGAAGACATGATTGATATATAACTATACTCATGTTAGGTGTACAGCAAAATGATTTGATATATATATATATATGTTGCAAAAAGATCTCTCCAGTTAGTTTATTTAACATCCATTACTATATATAATTACAGTATTTTTCTTGTGATGAAAACATTTAAGATCTACTCTCCTAGCAATTTTCAAAAACACAATACAGTGTTATTAATTATATTCACTGTGCTGTGCATTGTTTCTCTTATTTCACTTAGCATAAGGCCTTCAAGGAACAAGAAAAAGCAGAAGCTATTTCCAGAGTTAGTAGAAGAAAAGAAATAACAAAGATCACCAGAAATAAATGAAGTAGAGTCTAAAAAGACAATAGAGAAGATCAAAGGAGCTCAGACCTGGTTTTTGGAAAGATAAAACATAGCTCTTTAGCTAGACTCACCCAGAAAAAAGAACTCCAATAAATAAATCAGAAGTGAAAGAGAAGTTACAATTGATACAACAGAAATATAGATGATCATAAGCTGCACATGAGTCTGAGTGAACTCTGGGAGTTGGTGATGGACAGGGAGGCCTGGCGTGTTGCGATTCATGGGGTCGCAAAGAGTCTGACAGGACTGAGCGGCTGAACTGAACTGAGCTGAACTGGAGAGACTGTTATGAGCAATCATATGCCAACACATTGGCCAAGCTAGAAGAAATGGATACATTCCCAGAAACATAGAAACTACCAAGTATGAAGTTTTGACAAAAATTTGAGTGATCTTGAGATGTGGGCCTTTCCTTAGAGCTCAACTTGTAACCATGTTTCTTTCTGGAAAGAATGGCAAAACAGCTCTTGAAACAATGAAGTACCCAAACACAAGTACCCATTTGCCTGTGAGCCTCGCCCTCCCCCATGCTTCCTCTTTCCTTCACACTCGCCTCTCCAGTGGGCTTTTTAAAAAAAATTATTTATTTGGCTGTACCGTGTCCTAGTTGTGGCACTGGGATCTTCAGTCTTCGTTGTGGCATGCAGGATCTTGGTGGTAGCATGCGAACTCTTAGCTGTGGCATGTGTGATCTAGTTCCCTGGCCCAGGCCTCATACATTGGAAGCACAGAGTCTTAGCCACTAGACCACTGGAAAAGTCCCCTCTGGTGTACTTCTGACTGAGGTTTGGGTAACAAAGGGCAATTGGATGCGAAAAGCTGTAGCAACCCTTAAATGAACCTTTCCTGTCTTGCTGCTTATACCCTGAAGTAGATTTTAGACTTGGTGAATCTGTTGTTCCCCTCCTGGGTACAATTGAGAGGGAAAACTTCAACAGTGATGTAGGAACTACAGGCATATCTCAGAGACATTGCAGGTTGGGTTCTAGACCACTGCACTAAAGCAAATATTGCAATAAAGTGAGTTACAATAATTTTTCAATTTGCAGTACATATGAAAGTTATGTTTATACTATCCTGTAGTCTTAAGTATGCAATAGTATGATGACTTAAATTGCTAAAAAAAAAATGCTCACCATCATGTGAGCTTTTGGGTCATAGTAGTAACATCAAAGATCACCAGAGATCGGTATAACAAATATGATACTACTGAAAAAGTTTGAAATATTCAAAAATTACCAAAATGTCACACACAGACATAAAGTGAGCAAATACCATTGGGAAAATGGTGTCGATAGACTTGCTTGAGGCAGGGTTGCCACACACCTTCAGTTTGAAAAAAAAAGCTTTATCTGTGAGGCACAGTGAAGCAACATGCAGTAAAATCGATGCACCTGTGTTCTGAGTAACTGGGGTCACCTCTGTATTCCCAGGCATCCCCTTCAGTGCCTTGAAAATGTTGCTAATGTTTGTACAAGTTGGGGAGCTAGAGATGGAGGTACAATTCTCCCAGCCTCTTCTACAACTTGGAACAGGGCTAAGAGCTGAAAGCTACTTCTATGGGCCTTGAACCCACTTAGATGCTGGTGACTGTGAAGACTTACGAACTGCAGGGCCCACAGACACAATGGTCTAAGTGGTTTTACTGCATCTTTCTTTCTCAAACACTGCCATGTAAAGCTGCCCTGCTCCCAGCTCTGGGACACAGCCATGGGCTCCAGAGCTGGCAGGGTTGGTCTTGGAGGTACAAGGGGTTTGTTCTCAGCCTATAAGCCCAGGCCTGCAGAAGCCTGCTGATACGTGTGTGTTGGTGCAGAGAAGGTTGGTGTCTGTTCCACTTGAATACTTTCTTTGGGAAAGAAATCATAAGCCCTTGGTAACATTCATAATCCTCACTCTATTACAAATGGATGCATTCCTTTCTCTCTTTAAATATAGAAACATAAGCATAAGCAACCTGATTTCTAAGCAGATGGTGTGCAGACTCTGCATGTTCTACTCCTGTAGAAGATTCTCAAGGATGGAATCTTTGCTTTGTTCACTGATGAATCTGTCCTGAGGTCCTAGGGCAATGCAAAATAGGTGCTCATTAAATATTGGTGAAATTGGGAGGGACACACAGACCTGAGTGTGGTGTTACCTAATTGAGAACAGTGGGCAATATAGTCAGGGTCTCCTGGTCCATTTTGCTCCCCACAGAAGGGAAAATTCCTTCTGTGGAGGAATCAGGGCTTCATAGCCCCCCATGGAGGATTTCTCCTGGTTGATTTCCCTGCCATCCATTCATGTATCCATCCAACCATTCATGAATGACTGTAATCCTCATGGGCTTCAGTGTCCTCATCTTGCTGTAGGAAGTTGAACTGGAATATCACTGAAGAGGGATCATGTGAGGGTGGGGAGCATTTGTCTCCTATCTCCGTCCTGAACCTTGCAACCAGAGCAGTAGTCTGTAGGAGGAAATAGCACTGTGCAGCTCTCTCCACTGCGGGGTACAGACACGCCCTCCATGGCGCCTGTAATGGGAAGTGTACCCCCCCCACCCCCCTACCCCACCGGCGATAAGCAGTGGTTTGATTGTCTGCTCCTCTGTGTGCTGCAAGGCTAATGATAGGCGTCTGCCAGTTCCCTTTTGGCCACTCCTTTCAGACTGTGCTGTGACAGGGCTGCGAGCATATGGGTGTGTGGTGAGGTGAAGACACCTCTGTTTTCCCAGCAGGCAGCCTGCCGAGCCCACACATCAGGAGCACTTTCTTCAGGGATCTCGAGCTGGAGCCGCTTATTACTGGAACGGGAGCATTTTAGATACTGTCAAAGTGAATCAAACAGAATTGGCCCAGCTGCCCTGCGCTGTTGGGGATGGTGACAGGAGCTGCTCATTTGCGGTCCATGCCCTTGGTCTCTCCCTCCTGCCCTGCGATTTCTGGGAGAAAGAAGGTCATTTTATGGTTCCTTATTCAGGACAAACACAAAGGACCCCATGCTACAAATTGTGCAACTGTTTATATTCAGGGTTATGGCAAAGCTTCCTAACCATTCTAATCCTATAAAAAGCTCCTTGAAAGAATAATACATATCAGAGTTGACATAGAAACATGGAATGAGTTCAGCGGAAATGCTTTAAATGCTGTGATTTGGTATTGAATAGGGACAGTCA
Organism: Oryx dammah; assembly: GCF_014754425.2. Taxonomy (NCBI): domain Eukaryota; kingdom Metazoa; phylum Chordata; class Mammalia; order Artiodactyla; family Bovidae; genus Oryx; species Oryx dammah. The sequence goes on from NW_024070207.1 coordinate 114,656,079, forward strand.
TGCATAAGTGCCGTTGTCTGGATTCTTTCCTGAAGATTCTGTGATCATGCAGATGTAATGTCCACTCTGTGAGTCTAGATATCCCAGGAGTTCCCTAATATGTGCTCTAAATGCCATTCTGGTTGTCTCCATTCTGAGGCTCCGTTAGCATCCCCCTGAATATCTCGCACTTCCCTTTTTTCTCCAAGTCTTCCTTTAGCATCCCAGATCTCGATGAGCTCAACTTTGTGTAACACATTTGGTTTGTGCTAGGTCATGGTGTTTTCTTACCTCTTTACCTTGCATTTGCTAGGTTTTGGTCGCTCCCACCCTCTGTCATCTTTAAACCACATGCCCTTTCTACCTTGATTGATTGTCACCTTCTTGAGGGGAAAAAAAAGAACATGTCCTGTACAGTCCTGTGTCCCTAGCCCATAGTGTAGAATCATAATACATCTATTTCTAACACATCGAGCTTACCCATCATGCCATTGTACAAATAGGAAAGTCAGGGTTCAGTCAGTAGGAAATCTGAACGGCCACACAACTGCTAAGTTTCAGAATATGATTTGAACTGGGCTTTTGACTCTTAATTTTCTTTTCTGTTTTAATTATTTAAGCTTTTAAATTATATTTGTTGATTTGAGTAGGTAATATGTGTACATGGTTAAATTTTTTTTCAAAGTTTCTAGGTCTCTTTCTAGTATACCACACCATTACTGGTAACTGAATACTTCATAGTTCTCAAAATGCTCTGTTATTTTCTTCCAAGAAGCCAGTTCACAATTCTCACTTATGCTTTTCTGTTAGTGGCTTCATCACAGAAATTTAGGATGATTTTTTTTAACCCTTCTCTCACTCAGCTCAGCTAGTTGGTTTCTGCAGACCAACAGATCCCTCATAGATCCTCAAATCTGTCCATGCCTTGTTCATTGTCGCCCCTCCCCAGATCCAGGCTTCATTCTCCCACCCAGGTCACTGCAGTCTGACTGCCCTCCCTACCTCCCTTCATCCCATATCAGTTCATCTCAGGGTAATCTGAAACCTTCCAGAAACCTACAGAGGGCCCTTCTACCTTCTGATCAAGTTCTTATTCCGTAGATTCTTAAGCAGTTTTTGTTAGGCTGTCTGGTTAGGTTTGGTAATCTGGGAAAGCCATTCTCCATTTTTAAATACTAGCAATATATACATAATATAAAACACATATGGCACAGTCGTAAAGAATCCGCCTGCCAATGCAGGAGATACAAGAGATGCGATTTTGATCCCTGAGTCAGGAAGATGCCCTGGAGGAGGAAATGACAACCCACTCCAGTATTCTTGCCTGGGGAATCCCATGGACAGAGGAGCCTGATGGGCTACAGTCCATGGGGTCACAAAGAGTTAAATATGACTTAGCATGCACATACATAAAACACATAAGATTACCAAGGGAGCCATTTTGGTATATTAATCTATGTGTACTTGCTTGTTATAATTTCTTATTAATACATTAAATAACAAGGTCTCCCAGCAGCTGTGAAAACTACCACCACTTCAAAGTAGTGATGAGTGCAAATGATATCTTGAAATACCCACAGTATCTATGATGCGACATGAAAATATTATTTGGTTGGTATCAAATCACAGGTTCTTCTCTTAGTCTGGTATGTTACCTATATTCCCAATCAAAGGAGATGGCAAATTTCAGTTGGAGGTTAGTGAAAATGAAGTGTTAATTCTTTTCCACTTGCGTTTATGGTTCATAGGTTAAACCCCGTTCCTGTGCCTGAATCTCAAGGCTCTCTGAGGTCTGCCATCTCGTTCCCTGTTCCCTTGGAAGCTTTGGGTCCCGCAGCTCTCCCTGCGTAGACTTTGCACTTGGCCCTATACAGATGGGACAGAAAACTGGGAAACACCGCGTCTAACCTGAGTTCTGCCTCTGTTCTATTCACATGTGTGCAGGTAGAAGAAGGATGGTGGGAAGGTGTTCTCAATGGAAAGACTGGAATGTTTCCTTCCAACTTCATCAAGGAGCTGTCAGGGGAGTCAGATGACCTCGGCATTTCCCAGGATGATCAGCTCTCCAAGTCAAGTAAGGAAGTCCTCCCACCACACAGGAGGAGGTCGGGCCACCCACGGTGCCGCTGTAGCCTCCCCTCTGTTCCATGGCCTGCGCTAAGTGACTGTGACAGAAGCTCATGAGTATTTTCCTGGCTCTGCTGCCTTAACCCACCATGGTTTAGTAGGTGTATCACTGTAAGTGTGTGACATGCACAGACGCACACTATTAATATCTTTGGATAGGTGACTGTCGACCTTCCCTCTTCCTCATGGATGGCCCAGGTTGCCGTACCTCTGTATACTTCTCAGCTGTCACTCCCTGCAAGTTGATAATTATTTTTAAGATGAATCAAATGAGATTATTGATATTTCACAGCAACTCTTGAGAAACTTAGAGAAAATGACACACACACACACACACACAACATCATTGGTGGGGAAAAGGATGATGTTCAGGACAGATGTGGGCCAAGCCAGCTGAGGGTCCATCCCCACGTCAGGTGAGCACGCGTGTCTTACTGAAATGGTGAGAACGAACTCCAGGTCTTTTTCTCTCCAGGGCCTGAAGCTCTCCTTCCTCCAGCTTCTCTGCTGCCCTTTCCAGCTCACGGAGCAAAAGGTCAGGCCCGGGAAGCTTTGTTCTCCCAGTCGCTAACCCAACTTCCTTATGTGAGCGTCTGTGTCCCTCTTGTGCCGTCTTGAGCCGCAGTCGTGCGTGTGAATGTCGTAGAGGCGCGACTGTGTCACTGCGCTTTGGCACTGGCGGAGGCTGCAGACGTTCCTTCCTAACAAGAAGAGGACAGCTCAGTCCTGTCAAAATAATTGTTTAAATTGCTTTCTTTTCCATTTGGAAAAGTCTGACTTGAGTGGTATTTCCCACTTAGTTGTGTCTCTTTTTATTCAACCAGTGGCATGACTGGGCACATCCCCAGTGTGGAGGTAAAGCCATTTCTGGAGTTGTGCTAGGGCCACCTCCTTCACTTGGTGTTTCAGTGGCATTGACTGATCGGCTCAGTGACGTCCAAAGTCTGGGGCCCCTACCCCTGAACCTCATTCCATCCTGGGATCTATGATAGGAAAGAGAGGAGCTGATCTGGGGGCAAAGGAAGCATCTTGAGACTACTACGTTCTCTGGTTTGGGATAAGGCAATTCTCTGCTAACATAGCTGATGAGTATGGGCAGGACAGCAGGAAGTGTCCTCAACCCCATGAGAGTGGCATTTGCTATGGCTTCCAGATTGCACATAAGAATTCTCAGTGCTATGCTTCTCCTTTCAGACACTGGAATAGTGTTGTGATTGGGTCCTGTAATAACAATACTGTATCTCAGGGCTATAGTGCATTAGATGGGCTCTTGGAAGGAGGACCAAATCGGGTCATCATAGCATTATTCCTATGGGTAAGTATGTTATGAGTTCCCATGGCAAGAATGTATACAAACCACCTCACCTATAGAAGACCGTCTGTAAATGGTCACCTTCATTGTTAATCATGATTAACCCTTGGGACATCCCTGTTAGTATGTTGAGGCTATTTACACAGCAGTGGTACAGTGCTCACTGAAGCATTCTCTCTACATTTGGAAATTACTTTGAGATTCCTCTACTGATGCAGAAAAAGAGATCTGGAGAGGTATTGGACCGCATGTTTGGGAGAACCTTGACCTCTTGGTGTCCTGCCATGTTAGGTGTGCTTCCAGAGCTGGAGCTCAGAGAAGTAATGCCTCCTGGGTTCTTGTAACTGTTGCAATAAACCATCTCCTCTTCCTCCAAGTCAGTAATGTGGATATTTGACCCTGCTTCACTCCTCAGTTCACAGCACATGGTGCTGGAATTTCTGAGGCAGGAGGTTAGGAGACGGAGTGGAATGGTTTCCCCCATCTCTTAGCCTTTCATCACACGCTCAGAAGGGCTGTTTCTCTCAGAGAGACTGCTGTCCCCAGCACTCTCAGTCAGTTAGAAGTCTGCCGTTTCAGGCCTGGGACAGCCTGATGATTCCAGCGGCCATGTTTAGTTTTCACAGGATCTGTCCCTGGTGAGGGGGTTGAGGCCTCCAGAGAGGCCTGGTTCCCTAACAAGGATGGATGCTTGACAAAGAAATGCATGGCTTTGATAATCTTCCTGTATGTGTAGTTAAGGAGGAGAGGGCCTTTCTCTCCATGTCTCTGGCTGTCCATATCCATCCATCCAATCTTCCTTCTTGTCTTCTATTCTTCGTTCAACTTTTATTCAGCCCCCGTTGTTACTAAGATGCTGTACAAGGCACTGAAGACATACAGAGACAAATCAGTTAGGGTCCCTGCCTTCAGTCAGCTCACACTGAGGAAAGAGGGTGCACAGACCAGCAGCAGCTGAGGAAAGGAGCGCAGCTGCTCAGCCAGCCAGGTGTGTGAGGAGCAGTGAGGTACACAGGCAGAGAGCGCCCAGTCCCAGAGGGATGTAGGGACGATGGTGGTCGTGAAGGGCTTCCGAGGAAAGCAGATGTGATTATCATGTCCCTAGGGCTTGCTAAATTGAGATCATCCCCTGAAAGAGAGAAATACCATCTCTCAGTGTTCTGACAGGCTGTTCAGTAGCTCTTTACACTGAGATGGTAAAATACATATAATTAGATCAGATCATATGCAGAGATTATGTATACTGGTAGGATTTGTTTACATGGGAAACTTTGGTTTTAGAGTGAATCTGCTTATTGTCTATCTCCAGGGAATGGAGTTAGTTTCAGGGTACTTTACTTCACAAAAGAAACACCATTTTGTTTTGAAATAATTGTAGGGTCATAGAAAGTTGCCAAAAAACCCCCACTGTACAGGGAGGTCCCATGAACCCTTTGTGCAGTTTCCCCCAGGGACAATATCTTGTATAGCTGTGATACATGCATATTTACTTTTATCATAGAACTGAGAAAGACAAATGGAGTTAATGCACAAAAGATATCTAGCTTTTTACTCTGGTATGAGCTGAGCTGTAGTTAAGACAGGTCTTTGTTAGACCAGTGAAGTTTTCACAGAGATTGCATAATTAATACATGGTTCTGGGGAAAGTCAAACTCAAAATGTTTTATACCATTTTGGTAATTTTTAGGGACCCTAGTGACATCATATAAAAATCTTCTCAATTAAAATGCTAGTAGACATTAGGAGCGGTTTTTTTTTAAGTACAGGTAAAACCTGTATTCTGGTATATATGAAGAAGACTTTGTGTTCCTGTATCCTTATACATCTCTTTGTTATGCACATATACACACCTGCATGTGCAGAAACTCATTTGATATTTGTACTCTGCACATTTCTACTTCTAGAATATTTTTGGGGATAGTTACTCAGTTGAATTTTGTCAACCAATGGATGAGTGCAGTTGAAGAAACATTGCATTATATTTATAAGGAAGTGTGCCAAGACAGCTGGACACATGGTATTCAATAAATGCTTGCTGAATCCTTTCTGACTCTGAGAAGGCGTTTTTAGCTTCGAATGACAGATGCAAATTGTTTGAACTTGCTTTTCTTTAACCCTGATTTTTTTGTTTGTTTGTTTTTGGCCACTCCACGTGGCACACAGAACTTCCCTGACCAGAGATCGAACCTGTGCTCCTTGCAGTGAAAGTAGGGAGTCTTAACCACTGGACCACTGGAGAAGTCCTGCTCCGATGTATTTTTGTATATGGTGGTTGGTTTTGAAAATCTGTAAACTTTCGATCTTTATTCAGGGTAATCTAATTTATCAAGGAAAGAGTTGCAGCAATTGTATTGGTTGAGATGTTGATTTAAACATTTTATCTTGAATAAGAAAATTAATTGTCAGGTAGTAGCAGAAACTTTCTGCTGTGTATTTAATTTGAAGGTACCTTTACCTTTCATAGAATTCATGAAACCTTTAAGGTGCCATTTCAAAAAGATTTTTATCAACTCTTTATTATAGAAATCTTCTAACATACACAAATTGAGAGAACAATATGATGAACCCTTGCAAACCCGCCACCCAGCTCCAGCAGTTAGCAGGCTGTGGCCAGCTTATTGCAATTATACCACTGTACAATCCTCCCTCATATTATTTTGAAGCAAACCCCAGATATATAATTTCATCCATAAAAATTTCAATATGTCAATAAAAGGATATCTTAAATACTGTTATCACTCCTAATAGTAACAATAATAGTTGTAATTCCTCAAAGTAATTACCTATATGGTCAATATTCCCTTTTTCCTAATACTCTTCTATTATTTAACACAATCTGTTTGTTTGAATCTGCACCCAAAGAAAGTACATGCAGTGTGATTGGTTGGTATGTCTCAAGTCTCTGGATCTCTAGGTTCTTCCTCCATGTCACCTTTTTGTTGAAGAAAGTGGGGTCCTTTGTCCATTATTTCCCCACAGCTTGCCTTTTGCTGATTTCATCTCTGCTGCATCCTTTACTTTGGTGTCCTATAAACTGGTAATTAGATCTAGGGCCTTGATTAGATTCAGATTTGAGAGATTTGGGGGTGGGGTAGGGATAAAAAGCTGCTTCGTAGGTGGTGGTGGACAGTGTATTTGGAAGCTCATAATGTCTGGTTCTTTTTCTTTTTGAATATTAGCCACTGATGATTATCACCCAGATCTCTTCTCTCATTAGGGCTTGCAAAATGGTACCAAACAGGGAGTTTTTTGTTTTGTTTTGTTTTTGAAGAATGAAATAGGCTCCCATGCAAGAGATTAACAGTGAAAAAAATGGATTTTTAAATTAGATTTTAAAAATTAAATTTAAATTAGATTTTTAAAAAACAAAACACCCAAGGGTTTGCAATACTTGTGTGGGCAAGGTCTTATGTCAGGGATGGAAAGGAATTGAGAGATCTAACCTGATGTCGGTATGAACACTAAAGCCCAGTGAGATGGAGTCTTGGGTGTGTCCTGGCTTCTGAGGCCACCATACAGGTGAGCCTTCCTGCCTGTACTTTGCACAAACTTTAGTTTTGCTTCTCTTATGGCCTATAGTTTACCTTTTAACAGAGCATGTAACAAATTTCAAATCTGAGTACAGTTTAACTTATTTCATCTAATTATCACAGATTATGATGAATTAATTATCTTTTCAGTGACAATTTCGCATATGTAAGTATTGACTAAATGATGTGGAATAGAACTGATTATGAATTATATTGATATTATCTTATGGTATTAAATTATAATCAGAAAATATCTTGATCTATAAGATTTATTTGGATGTAGAGGCAAAGAAATCCAGATATGACTATTGTCCAATTTCAATTTCATGCATACTTTGTTTGCTTCACATTTAAGATATGTGACTTTCCTATTTTAACATCTTTTTGATATTATTTAATTTCTTAGAGTATGAAATAATTGTAAAACTAAAAAGCGTTCCTGTTTTTCTTTTTAACGAAAACATTGTTTAGCTACAGAAATGTTTTAAGCTTTTTCCCATAGTTTTTAGAGGGAGAAAGTTTGCATTTTCTTTCTATAACCCTTAATAACCATGATATTTGAGTTTTACTTGGCTTTCTTTACTTGGCTTTCTTATTTTCCTAGTTCCTTATTTTTGAATTATAAGTTCAGATACTTTAGTGACTAGTCAAGTGAAGACAAAGACAGCGGCCTTTTAAAACTTAGGCCAAACCACTCCCATGATATAGAAATATTTTATTTCATTAGCTGTGAGAAATGGATTACTTAGTGCCCCATGCCTATAAAAAGTAAAGCCAGGCTGGTATCCACCATGCTTTGGTATTGTATACTGTTTTCTTTTTGATATTAAATGATATTTGTTTTGTATATGATGTTCTGGTGGCAGGAAGGAGCAATTAGCAAATTGATGAAATAGAGTTTCAGGCAAAATTAGATGCTAGTGTAAGCATATGATTTTGTGTTGAAATTGAAAAATGCTTCCCCTTTACAGAGTTTTCTGCCTTCGACTACTAATATTTAATAGAATATCCCCCCACCTCATAAAATAAATAGCACTCACATTCATGGCCTTTCCATGGCCCATCTCTCTTGTTCTTTAGATGGAATGTGTGTGTCCTCACCCCCAGCCCAGGCTCCACTTCAGTCATCTTGCTGCCAGTGGATGGGGGGACCTTTACAGAAATGCTTGGCCATTCAGAGACAGAAGTGCCATGTCTGCCTCATTGATTCTCAGACTTGGTCCTGGGGAAGAACAAAGGGAGGTTCTCTTGTACTTGGAGGAAATTGAAATACTGAAGTACTTTTTTGAAAATAATTGAAAAAATTGAAGTACTTCATTGAAATACTGATTTCTTTTTTTTTTTTTTTTTTGTGACACCAAGAGGACTGCTGCCATTCAGTTCTTGGATGGGAGGAGTCTGGCTCAGAAGACAGCTGTATTCCTTAGGAGTGGAGTAATGTTACCTTAATGATTGAAGTTAAGCAGGATAAAAACTCACCCAAATAAAAACCAGCTACTGTTACTTGCTCCACTTTGTCATCAAGTCCTCAGGAGCTACAAGTCTAACGAGAACATCTAAAACACTTGTTTCTTTGACTACCCTATGTAGCCAGTGATTTGAATGTCTAAGTTTTCGCTTTAGTTAGTTGGAGCACATCTGCCAAAAAGGGCAGATTTCAAAGCAGTGGTGTAACACCATGTCTGTAGGACACAGAAATTGGCAATACCTGATTCCATTTAATTTATTGAGCTGATCAGTTACAGTTCCTTTCATGTATTAGGAGTGACATGGCCCAGAAGTTGACGTGATGGTCCCTAATGGGGTTTTCCATTTTCCTAGAGTGTTTCTAAAAAGTGAGACAAGTTACTTTCTGTCACTCAGTTTTCCTCTCTGCCTCTCTGTAAATGTAGCCTGCCTTTTCATCCTTCGAACTTATTATGAGGGAGCTATAACAATATCTTCTTATGAGGGAGCTATGTGGCCTCCAGTTCGATATTTAGCTCACAGCCATAATAGGATCTGTTTCTTGGATAACTTACAGTAATGCATATATTGTTTGTCTTTATTAAACCATTTTACCTCCTACTGTAGGGTGTGTGTGTGTGTGTGTGTGTGTGTGTGTGTGTGTGTTCGTCCACTCAGACTGGGGCAGAGTGTGTGTAGTCTATGTACTTACTCGTGATTCCAGAGAGATTTGGACTTTAGCCATGTGCCCAGTCTTATGCTATTTGTTAACTTCTACTTGTAACAACAAAAAAGGAGATAATTTGACACTGGGTGAGTCCTATGTCCTCATGCTTAAGTGCAGTCTCATGACTGATATGGCAAACCTCAATTAAGGTTGTTTAAAGAAATAGGGTTTTCTGGCATCTTTGATGCTAAGCAGAAAACCCCTTACATCAACATGGAAGTCACGATTGGTTTCCAACCTCATTGATAAAAACCCGTTTCTAGAATTCTAGTACATTTTCTTGCTTAAAGGTACTAAGAGTGAAAAATCTTTTAAAAAGGATTCTGTGCCTTGTTTAGATTCTTGGGGTCATGAGTATCAGTTTGTATCATCCTGGGCTCTAGGGGTAGAAGATAAAAGATAATGGACCAAAATCTATATTTTGTTTGAGTCGCACTCTGCAAAGAGAAGATTGAGTTACCTAAGGAATTAGATTTCCTCTGGTTAATTGAGATTTTCCTGTTCTTGAGGTGTAGTGTGGAAGTGGCTTCCAGGTTTAAATTGGGCATAATCCACATGCCAGGCATTCAGAGAGGTGAGCCCCAGTTCTGGGGCTCATTGCCATCATGGTTGCATGGGGACTTTGGGCTCATTGTCTAACGTTCTTAAACTCTGCCTTTATGATTTCTAATTAATTTTGTGGATGAAGCTTAAAGTGGATTCATTGAAGACAAGTTCAGTTACAGACTCTCCTCCTTCCTTCTTTTGCCATCACTTGCTCCCCCTCCCCCCTCTTGTTTTTCTCTCCCCTTCTCTTTTCTCATTCACTGTCAGGAAAGACTACCTTTGAAGGGACAATTTTGTACCGAGCTGCACCGGGAAAGACGGAGGGCCACAGACGCTATTACAGTGAGTGACCTTAACAGCAGGAGGCATTTGTAAAGATAAGATCTGGGTACTTGTTTTTTGATGCAGCTGCACTGCCCTGAGCTGCTCATGCTTCTGCCAAGTGTCTGTGAATTTCTCAGCCAAGGACATGGGCTTATGTGCCTGGGATAAGCGCCGTCTCCTTGGTGTGCGCTGCAGGAGCGTTCCCATCGCCAGCCGCCAGCGCTGTCTTGTCTGCTTTCTGCCTCTGTCATGTATGTGACATGCGTGCATGAACCGTGCGTGCAGAGAAGGCATCCGTAACCGTGGTCATGGCATACGTATTTGTCCCAGGATCTGCACCTCTGGAGTGGTGTAAGATGGCTTCTCATGGAGATGTCAACCCTTCGTGGTGATTGCTTTTACTGAGTGGGTCCATCAGTAAGGCATTGCCTCATTGCGCGGTTCAAAGAAGTCAGAAGTGGGCATTGAACAGTCCATGCCAGAAATGATATTTTGCTTTGCTCATTCGGCCAATCACCACACGGCAGACTTCTTTTCGTCAGGACCAGGGTGTAGCCTTTGGTGCAGTGGAAAGAAAGCTGCCCAAAGTTGAGGGGATGGAGATAAATGAGGTTGATGAATGAATCTCATGAAGTTCTTAGAACGGGCCTACCACACAGTAAGCACTAGACATGTGAGTGTAAAACTGAAAATAAATAGAAATGGCTCACGGATTTGAATTGATTAGTGCTAGACTATTAAGGAAATTATTGACAATGACTTTTCTGTAATTCAGCCAATTATATGAGCGGCCATAGCAAACCTGAGGAAGCTTTGTTCTTTTCTCACGGCAAACGAAAATCATCTGCCTTAGTGTGCATATATACATATGTATACATAAAGACGTATACACATATGTGTGCATAGAGATGTATACATGACTATGAAAGAGAAGGTTCTGGCATGAACTCCAGAGCCAGGCTGCTCAAACTGTCTGCAGCAAAGTGTTCTTTGATTTCCATCCCCCTACGGACAGATAACCTGGTCCTGCTGGACGCGCCTTCACTGCGCATGCACTGCACCTCTTGCGCCTCCCTGTGGGAGCAGACGGACCAAGGCTGGTCTGTGCTCCATTCACATAGACAAGTCTGTGGGCCACACGTCTGGAAGTCACACCAGCACACACTGCTATAAGTGTTTCTGTGCACAGACACTTTCTGTGCTTGCTACCCAGTGTTTCAGTAACGAACCCTTCATGACCTGGCCCCAGTCCACAGACCACACTTTGGGTTCCCTTGCCCTTGGGTGTCATGTGGCATGCCAAGCATGACATAAGGATGTTTTACACAGTAGTGTGTGTTATGAGCACCAGTGACCAAAAGATACAGCACCAAACAGACGTGAACGTGAAAAGCCACCTTTCTTTCCCACCAAAGGGAAGGACTAGATTTTGGGGTTTTTCATCAACCTAAATATTCAGATATTTAACTTGTATCATACTGGAAAGTGATAGAAGCAGGCTGCCAGAATTTCTGGAAGACAGATCTGCCGTGTGTTTCCTTCCCAGCCCATGCTTGTGTGGCAAATCCCTAAAACCAGAAGCTCAGTGAAATCAGGATGCCAGTGGTTGAAAATATTATGTTTCTAGGTAATGAGGAATGATAAAAAGAATCCTTCAAATTCTTTTCTTTGAAAAACTGTAACAGCCTTGCCCTATTCCCTTTGCCCTGCTGCCTTCTGCTGGTGGTGCTGGTGGTGGTTGGGGGGCGGGGTGGTGGCATGATGATGGTTTCTATTCACTAACCATTTCTTTATTCCACTCTCAAATGCTTCTTTCCAAACCAGAAAAGAATATACAAGCCATTTATCACACAGAAAGAATCCATACGGCAAAATGAGAACATGTTAAAGGGGAAATGACATAATATTTAGACTCCGAAATTATATCTCCAGCAGGGATATTTCCCAAAACAATGAAGAGATAAACACATGAATGGATAGCTAATCCAGGGAGGTTCTCCATGTTTGCACACTTGCATCCAGTCCTGTAAATTGCAGCCGACCCCCTTGTTGTGGGCTGTTCCTTATTCTTATGCCCTCTGTTCTTGCTCATAAGTGCTGTTCTTTAGTTAATTAAAATGTACACCTGGGATCTTCCTCGTTCCCGCCCCCTCTTCTTGGCTTATAATTACCGTTTTATTGAAAACAGCAGCAACAACAAATACAGCCATTGTTTAAAAGATTTGATTTTGAAACATGTTAGCGATTTTTAATGACCTTTCTATATTTTTCTGTTTTCATTTAACAGTTTCTTCCTGCACTGAGACTTGTCTGTATGAATGACTTCGACATTTTATGACAGTTTATGCAAGCAGTGATTTGGTGTATCTTTCTTAGGTACTAGGAGGCCACCTTACCTGTAGGACGATAACGCACAGTGTGGCTAATAGAGAACTAGAGCATCATTGTCATCAGCAGATACATAGTCAATGTTCACGAGCTAGTCTGTACGTCTCGAGTCTTTGAGAGACAGGCTTAATGGTAGACTTTTCATAAAATTTCCTTTGATTCTTGTCCTTTGATGCCATGACTAATGTACTGGCCATCAAAGTAAGAATGTACACTCAGAAATTAACTAGGAACAAATAGGCTCTTCCTTTTAGGAACATGATTGTGGGCAGAGCCTGGGGAAAGAGGAATCTGGGGAGGTAAGTGTCCACGCTGTCTTACTGATAACAGTTTGACTGCAGGAAGTCCAAGGAAAGGTGTCATGTCCCCAGTGTTCTTCTTTGGAAAGGAGTTCAGCTTCAGGGAAATGTTGGTGTTAGGGGAGTGAAGAAGAGCCAGAAGCTTGGGGCATTCTGGCCTCCCACAAGGCAGCTTCCTTTCCTTCTTTAACAAATACAGTCATCTTGCCAGTGAAAGCGTTTCAATGTCAAGTTTGGTTTAGTGCTTTCCTAGAGAAGCATGTCTGTGTGCATTTATTCCTTGTAAAGCCATCCAGAGATTTAATTCTTTGGCAGTCATAATTTTGTGTGGTTTCTTTAATTGCTAATTTGTTTAAATGGCTTTTAGCTTTACAGTTTCCCTTTAGGAAATGTTACTTTCGTTGCTAATTGCTAATTGACATGTCATAAAGATAGGAGGTACAGTATGTGGTATTGACTGGGTGGGGAGGCGAGGAGGGGGCAGGAAAGGTTGTTACTGCATAGACTGCACAAAAACAAGTTTGACTAAGAACCAGGCTCTAGCTGAAAAGAGGTGACATGTCACATTGACAGAGGCATCTGCTTTGAAATTGGATGTTCTGAAAAGTTTTGATTTGCTTCTTAAAATTCAACGCTGGGGAGGTGGAACAAAACTCAGAGCCACCTCCCTGGAACATCCTTACACACTAAATGAACAATGGCAATGCGAGTTATCCTGTACCCTATGATACTTGGAGCAGTGGTTCCTGGCTGGCTATGAGGTGCTTCATGGCTGTGGCTGATTTCTGAGCTCTTTCTTTCCCCATCCCCGCTCTTGACAGGTTTAAGGGAAACCACAGGCTCCGAGAGTGACGGGGGTGACTCAAGCAGTACCAAATCTGAGAGTGCCAACGGCACAGTCGCAACAGCTGCCATCCAGCCGAAGAAAGTCAAGGGAGTGGGCTTTGGAGATATTTTCAAAGACAAGCCAATAAAGCTAAGACCAAGGTCGATTGAAGTAGAAAATGACTTTCTGCCGGTGGAAAAGGTATGTTCGACAGTTTCTGTTTTATTTCCACATAACATCCTGTATCCAAAAGTTACCTCGTAGGGCTTGGCGTCTAAGATGTCCTGTGCCTCTCTTGGGCTCTCATTGTCCTTGTGTGCAGCTCACCTATATGAGGACGGCTTTTAAAAAGCTCATGCTCTAGTTTACTGTTGCTTTTCTTACTGATCTCCTGTCTGTGGAACGTTTCTCAGGGTGACTTTTCCCATAGACCAGCCCTTCTCGGTTTTCTCTGGAGAAAAGCCACTCACGCCTGGTCTCAGCTAAACACATGACCTTGATACTTTTCAGGCAGCCACCAGTCTCTCTCCTCTCCTGGAATGTTTCTCTGGTGCTTTGTGCTGGGGCATGTTGACTGCTTCTGCACTTGAGAAAGGGGTTGTGCATTTTTTTCTCAAGGTCTTTGGTGCAAATGATTTCAGACTGCCACCAGGAAGTCTCCTGCGTGCATGAATGGCGGAGATGGCCCTCTCTGCGAGTGCCTGGGTCTTTCCCGTCAGGGAGCTGGCTGTTTTGTCCTGCCCCTGGTTCTGGGTTGGTGAAAGGCAGACAGCGTGCTGCTGCTGACTATTCGGTTGCCACAGCAACACACCCCGAGCCGTCATGCTTGTGGCTGTCAGTGACGTCTACTGTGGTACACTTCTAAGCATCGTAGCCTTGCTTAGGATTTGATAAATACTGTGGAATTTTCCAGATTGTAATAAGCTACACTCGTGCTGTGCTTAAGGAATGTTTGTTAATTTGATTTAGTGCTGAAATTTTTTCTTTGACGTTTGTGCCAGCAGGCTTGGGGGATGGGGTATTGGCAGCATCGCTACTGCAGGTTTACCCGCAGCTTTTAAGGGTTTTCCATTTTTCAGTGAGATGAATTTTTGAAAGTTGCATCATCTTCTGCAGCTGTAGAACTTCCACCCACCTCCCTCCCTCCATCCACCAGCAACCTAGCCTGGTGTCATCATGCATTAGAAATAAAATCTGGAAAGGAAACTTTTTGGACACTTAAACATCCTGAGAAATGAGTAAGACAGAAAGGACAGACACTTAAAAATGAAAGACTGTTTCATTTAAATTCTTTCCTGGAAACTTCTCTTATACACTATTGCTTCCTTCACTAATCAATTTGGTGTTTCTCAAGATCTGAAAACTATTTAGTATCCCAGCTTGTGAGCTCATTTCTGTTCAACACAGTCACTTTCAGATTCCAGGAGATATTTACAAAAAAGCAAGTTCCCATCTTGGGAAGGAACAATGAATACAGGTTTTTCTTCATTTTATTCAAGTGGTCGAAATGAGCATGATCATTGACTCTGTCAGTGAACAGTTAATTCCTTCTGTTTGTTTCATGATTCTTGGTCTTATTCTTCTCTGTGTAAAAGCACATTGTGTGTGTGTAATCAGTGACAAATATAATATTCCCAGGTTTGTATCTCAGCCCGTGTCCTCTGAGCCCCACAGCCAGCCACAAGTCCAGCTGCCAACTTGAATATCTCCACTTGAAGTTCTTAAATTCTTATTTTTATATAAGATAAATTCTTATATAAGACAGTTTTATATAAGATAAATTCTTATCTATCTCAGCCATACATATACATGTATCCATTCTTCCCCAAACTCCCCTCCCATCCAGGCTGCCACATAACGTTGAGCAGAGTTCTCTGTGCTGTACAGTAGCTACTTGTTGGTTATCCATTTTAAGTATAGCAGTGTAACACACCGTTGCTGTACAGAGAAATCTCACTAGCTACTGAACTCCTGAAATGCTGGAAAAAAATTTAATTGTATTTTTTTTAATTCATGGCCAAGTTTGTGGCAAATTAACAAGCACAACTGAAGGCAGATTGGAAAAAGTCAGTTGCAGTTCTGAAATTCCTATCACCTTGTCATCCTCTTCCCTCTCAAATCACTCTGCCCGCAGCCTTCCCATCTCAGTTGAGGGCAGTGCCACTCCCCTCCCATCACTTGGGAGAAAAGCACTGGGGTGGTCTCTCCCTCCCCTCGCTGCCTCACATCCCATGGCTGATCCATCAGCAGCCCCACGAGCGTTGCCTCCTAAGCGTGTCTGGCACCTTCATCAGCTCTGCTCTCACCACCACTGCAGTGGCCTCTAATTGGTCTCCCTCCCCTACAGCCTAGTGTCAGTGTCGAAGCCAGGGTCATGCCACTCTTTTCAAACACCTGTAGAGGCTCCCCTGTGAACCAAAGTGAGAATCTTCCCCACAGCCCAGGAGCTAGGATGACCTGAAGCCCATGGCCACTTGGACCTCTCTGCTCACTGCTCTTTCCCCGCTTGCTCACTCCCAGCCCTCTGGTTCCTGCTCACACATGCCACGCGTGCTCCCGCTTGGCGGGCCTCTGCCTGGACACTGTTGCCATCTGCGCCCCCAGCTGCCTGCCCCTCCTCCCCGATGCCCCACCATTCAGGAACCTGCCCCCTTGGCCCCTCCTGCACTGCGCTTTCTGTTTTCCCTAGCACGCGCACCCTTCTGACATAATGTTTATCTTGCATTATGTGTATTCTTTGTTCATTGATGTGTGTAATGTGCTTAGAACAGTGTGTGGCACATGGTAGATGTGCAGTATTAGTTACAGGAATAATATTAAAACTAGCACTTTAGAGATTACAGACATCTATGAAATGAGGGGACTGAGTGTGATAAGATAACAGTTATATAGTCAGAAATATAGTAGTTGTATGGTTCGCTGCATCTTTGTGAAGAAGATTTACTGCATTGGTCTTACCGACATGAAATGTTAACTTCATCAGAGTAATACACACAGCGTGTGTGTGCATCTTGATTCGTGGTTTGTTTGCGGAATGAAACCATGTGCTGGCAGCTCCCTTAGCCTGCTTCTCATTGTGAAGTCTCTGGGGGAAACGTAAACTTCCCAGCCTGCTTTACTGGCAGCGGACAATTTTTACAGCATCTAAGAGGATTTAAAACTCTCTCCACCCCCTGTTGTTGGCGCCATGAATAGTTCCATAGATTTATGGTTCCATTATGTTATTGCACAACCTGGCGTGGGAGCTCACGAGTGTGATGATGTTTTACCAGTGTACAACCTGGTTCTCATCGCTTTTGAGATAGTTCTGCGTCAAAGATTTATGTTTAAGGAAGAAAGTTTCCTTTGAGAGTTGAGCTCACTGTTTCAGTTTTGCAGAAGCACAGACTGGATCTCATGTGACAGCATCTGTGTTCAGTGAAGCACAAGCGGGTCTTCCACTTAGGCTGGGGCAGTTGACCTTCAGACATGACTGGTTTGATAACTTACATGAGGGGAAAAAAAGGACTATGATGATTGTTAACAGCTGCGAGCATTCTAGTGTGCTTTCTGTTCAAGTGTGAGAAGTTCTAAGATCTACTTTTCTGAGTCAGTTGAAAATTATGTGTTTATTTTACCTGGGCTTGAATCTGTATCACCCTACCCGGAGTGGTTGAATGCTGATGATTAAACATCAGGAGAGATATACACCCACCCATAACAACAAGGAAATAATCAGTATTCTTGCTTTTCTTATTGAACTATAAGGAAGGACCCCAGTTATGAACCTTTTTAACACTACCAGTTGTGAATATGCCTGTGAATAATGTGTTTAATGCACCACTTAACCAAAATATGTATAGATGAAAAGATTTAATGTCTGGGATTTGACTTCCGGTAAGTTGGAAGATGGAAGAGTGGCTGAGGCAAAGAGGAAACCAGATTGGTTACGAGTTGATAGTTGTTGAGATTAGGTGGTGCGTACACGGGGCTGCAGTATGCCGTGCTCTGTTTTGGTACATGTTGGAAATTTCCTCTGATAAAGGTTAAAAAAAAACTTGGGGGAAAATGTACCATTTAAACTCAGCCCAGAGCTAAATATGTGTTATATCAAAAACAGTGGAAAATATGGTGTGGCTAAAGGTGAACTAAGTTAAATAACATAAGATTAGAAAGGTGTGGTACCATTGTCCTAGCTGATTGACCTTTACAAACTGACTTTGCCTCAGTTGTACCATCTGTAAAATGGGAATACTCTTTATACCTATCCTACTTTGTGTGTGTGTGTATGTGTGTGTGTGTGTGTGTTCAGTTGCTACATGCTGTCCAACTCTTTGTGACCCCCATGGACGGTAGCTCACTAGCTCCTCTGTCCATGGGATTTTTCAAGCAGGAAAACTGGAATGGATTGCCATATCTTACTCCAGGGGATCTCCCTGGATCAGGGATCGAATCCACATCTCCTGCATTGGCAGGTGAATTCTTTACCATTGCACCACCAGGGAATCATAGGACTTAAAAAAATGCTATATAGCTGAAAATACTTGGGAAGTGTAACTCATTTCAGGTAGTATTTATTGAGTATTCACTATACGCTCAGCACTGGGGATGCAGTGATAAATAAGAACAGGTCACTGCCCATCAGGGAGCTGCAGAAAAGTAAACAAGAAGAATAATGCAGTGTGGGGAATGCCATGCCCTGGCTGAGAACATGTGCTGTGCTGCAAGAAGCCTTGGGCGTGGCAGGAAGTGGTGAGTGGTTAGGGAGGCTGGAGAGTGTGTATTCCTGTGTGTCTGTGTGTACCTACTTCCTAGAGGAAGTGATGTTTAGGCTGAGAACCATGGGTCCAGTACACATTCATCAGGCAGAGGAGAATAGAGTTGTCAAAGTGGAAAGCAACATGTATACATGCCTGAAGGGAAAAGAAAACAGCACAGAATGTGTGTCGAGCTTCCAGCAGGAAGTGGGGAAAGATGAGAGTGAAGAAGAAAGCCGGGCCCAGATTAGCAAGGGCCTGGTGAGACTTGTTAAGGAGTTTGGACTTTAATTTGAGGACAGTGGGGAGCAATTCTCAGCAGAGAAGGACGTGATCAGATATGCGGTTTAGGGAAAGTATTCCAAGTTGCAGTGGGAGGAGTGGATTACAGACAACAGGTAACTAGAATTCAGGAGAGAGGTTAACAGAAACTTTATATTGACTCTACCAGTAAATCTCCCTCCTCGTAGGTTCTAAACCAGTTAATGAATAAGGTGAGTCAGTGGATGGAAAATCAGAATATTATTTTTGCTTATTTTTTCAGTATGGATGTCCAGTTGACTCAGCACTGTTTATCAGAAAGATCATCCTTTCTGAAGATCACCTGTTTATCAAAAAGGTCACCTTTGTCATAATTTAAGTGCCTGTGTATGTGTGGGTTCACTTCCATACTCTCTGTTCTATTGGTCTGTTTGTCCTTACGGTCATTCTGTACTACTCTAATTACTGTAGCTTTGTAGTCAGTCTTGATTTCTGGTACTGTAACTACACAAACTCTCTTTCTCTTCTTTAAGATTTCCTGGGCTGTTCCATTTCATATAAATTTTAGAATCAGCTTATTAATCCCTACTCCCCAAAAAACCTTCTGGATTTTGAATGGCATTACTTGAACTCTGTAGATACTTTGGTGGGGAGGTGGGGGAGAATTGGCACCTTTCCAATCTATGAACATGGTATATTTATTTACATAGGTCTTATTTTACTTTGTAAAAACTTCTCAAGTTATATATTTATCATCTGTGTCTGTTTCTCTACTTGTGTTATATTACAATGTTGTTATTGATGAAGGCAAATTTGGAGGATATAGATTGTGTGTGTGTGAAGTCGCTCAGTCATGTCCGACTCTTTGAAACCCCGTGGACTGTAGCCCGCCAGGCTCCTCTGTCCATGGGATTCTCCAGGCAAGAGTACTGGAGTGGGCTGCCATTTCCTTCTCCAGGGGATCTTCCCAACCCAGGGATCGAACCCAGGTCTCCTGCATTGCAGGCAGATGCTTTATCCTCTGAGCCACCAGGGAAGCCAGAGGATATAGATTAGGAAAATCAAATGGGCCTAGCTACTGATCTTCAGAATTAGACAGACTCCCTCACTCAGTCTCAGTGATGCTATGCTCGGGCAGACCCATGTGATGTAGAAGAGCCTGCTCCTTGGGGAACAGCAGAGACAGTCAGTTTCCAAGAGGAGGACAAAGAAGAGCTGAGCTAAGCATGCCCAGTTTATTTTTCCCAAATTCACATATCAGAGAAGTCATTTCACTCTCCCAGGATAAGTGAATAGGGAGACAGAGAGTTCCAAGAGTGTTTAATTCTGCCCAGAGGCCAACAGCATCCAGAGAGAGTGTCCGTTTGGTCTCCTCTTTACATGGAAAGAAATATCAAGGTAAGACAAACAAATTTTCTAACAGCTTTGAACTATTATTATAAGTATTTGGGGGAAATATTTTGGAGATAGAATCAAGAAGTTTGATAGTATGTGGTGGATAAAGGAGAGGAAAGACTTGAAGAGAATGCCTCGGGCAACTGACTTCAGCAGCTGGATGGATGACAATATCATTCCCTGATTAGAGAACACAGGAGGAGAAAGATATTGGGGAAGGAAGGTTATGGGGTCAGTCTTAGACTAGCTGCATTTTGAGGTCCTTGTGGGAACATCAAGGGAGGCATCCATCAAGCAGTTGCATAAATAAGTAACGGGGAGTGAACTGTGGGTGTGGGTTTTACAGTCATCCACCTAGAGATTGGGTTGAGAGACTGTAAGAAGGCAACCCAGACAGGACCTTATTCTCATGAACATGGCTTATACCTTATCTCCCACCTGTGGACCAGAGAAAGAACTTCCTCATCAGGCTGCTTCCCTGTGACCCTCCTCTCGTCTCACTCTTTTTCTGAACGCTTTCCCTTTTCATGAGTCACTCAGGTGATCACTCCTGGCCAAATAAGCTCAGAAAGATGTGTCAGGTATTACACCTGGGGAGGTCAATTCCAGATGCACAGGTGAGTCCCAAGACCTACCTAACCTGATGTGTGTTTTTTGTTTTTTGTTTTTTTTGATGTGGGCCATTTTCAAAGTCTTTATTGAATTTGTTACAGTATTGCTTCTGTTTTCTGGCCAAGGCAGGCATATGAGATCTTAGCTCCCCATCCAGGAATCAAACCTGCACCCCCTGCATTGGAAGGCAAAGTCTTAACCACTGCACTGCCAGGGAAGTCCCTGGTATATTTTTATATAGAATAATCCTGGCTTTTTGGTACCAGCTTATTCCATGCTTAAGTGCCCTAGGTACAGCTAGTATTGGCCCCCTTAATTAATGAGAAAAGTAGTCTTTTTGGTCTGGGATCTTCAAATGGCCAGATTGGAAAAAATATTTTTCTAGGTTGGTTGTTTACCCTATTGGATTCCCTACAAGAAGCTTCATGGTCTTCCCGTCTTAGTTGATTTCCATTATGATCTCTCTCTCTCTCTCAAAATGATTGTTTTCTTTTTTTTCTTCTCTGTTCCACAACTAGATATTGTGTTTGCATCAGTCTCTTTTTTAACTCTCATCATCTTGAATCTCATTTATAGAATCACAGGCATCCAAATTAATGCCTTGATAATATCAACATTGTAGCTTTTACTTGTAACAGAAAATTAGAATTAAAGTTACATATAAATGAGCTAGTAATCAATTTTTTAATCAGCCAAATTGCAGGAAGAGAAATTTTAATATCATCATATATATCTCAGGTAGTCTTTTTATTCCTACTAGTAAAAATTCATCAAGCTGTATACTGATGTAAGATTAAAACATGTAAACATCTAAAGTGATTATCTTAGTTCCTTAAAAGTGAGAGAGTTATGTCTCTAACCCTTTGAAGACTGTAGCTGTGGGGTATCCCAGGAGCTAATAATACAAACTTTGATTAATGAAACACAACTGGGTCAAACCTTGTCATGATTATCTGAGACCTATAGTGTTGAATGTCTTGCACAATGGTTAAAAGATAAGATTTTGTGACATCTCTTAAGGAGATGAAAGACCTGTGATTTTTAAAGAGCAGATGGAATTGAGATGCCCACTGGTTCCCTAAGCTGAATGAAGTGTCTGGGATTTTCAGACTTTGCTTTCTGTGTTATCTTTCTTAATCTGGGAAAGGTAAGAAGATTGCTGGTAGGAAAAGGGAACCAGAAGCAGTATACAGAGTTACTCTTGGACATAGTAGGTGCTGTTTAGTATTTTATGTGTGTTTCATGTATACTTTCTAAAACATTCAGATAGTGTATTTTCCATGAAATGTTTAATAGCAGCCATATGGTCACCAGGAATCACATTCCCGGGAGGCCTTAAAATTGTGTTTTAGGAATGTAGTGGTTATTAAGCATGAAGGTCAGAATTCCCAATGTTCATATCCTAATTCTGCCTCTTCCTGGGACAAATTATTATTATTATTATATCTACAAATTTAGATTCCTCATCTGTAGAATAGAAAAACAAGAAAACCTGGCTCATGTGGTTGTTAGGAAGATTAAGTAACACACACAAAAATGGGTCCAAGTGCCTGGCATAGAATAATCACTGAATTAATGTTAGTAGTTATTGTTACCCTTCTGGTTGTTAGAATATGAATGCCTATAAATAGAAGTGCAGTCTCCAGGATCATGTCTTTAACTTTTCATTATGGAAATTTTAACACTTGGAGAAGTAGAAATAAATTTTGCTACATCTGTGGTAGCTGTTTGACATCACCAAGTCTTCAGTGTTGGCCATTGGAAAGTAAGTGCTGTGTGCTGTGCAGAAGACGTGTAGGGCACTGAAAATACTCTGTACGGCGTGTCTTCCCAGGTGGCTCAGTGGTAGAGAATCCACCTGCCAACGCAGAAGACACAGGTTCGATCCCTGATCTGGAAAGATCCCTGAAGAAAGAAGTGACAACCTACTCTAGTATTCTTGCCTGGGAAATCCCATGGACAGAGGAGCCTGGTGGGCTATAGTACATAGGGTTGCAAAAGAGTCTGACACGACTTAGTGACTAAACAACAATTCTGTATGATTCCATAATGATAGACACATGTCATTATATTGGGTTGGCCAGAAAGTTCATTCAGGTTTTTCTGAAACATCTTACAGAACGAACTTTTTGGCCAATACAAAACATTTGCCCAAACTCATAGAATTGAAAAGTTAAGAGTGAACCCTAAGGTAAACTAGAGACCCTGGGTGATAAGGAGGTTCATTGGTTGTAACAAATATATCACTCTTCTGTGAAATGTTGATAGCAGGGGAGGCTGAGCATATGAGGAGGTACAGGGTATCTGGAAATCTCTGCACCTTCCTTTCACTGTTCTGTAAACCTCAAAGTGCTCTAAAAATAAGTCTAAGAAATAAAAGAAAGCAAGTCCATTATTTTGGACCCTGTCTTTGTTAGTCACCATTGTATCTACAGTTCCTTGAAAATCATTGGTAAACTATAGGTGGCCTTCAATAAATATTTGTGACTGGATACATGAATATGTTTTGTCCTAATCCAAGCATGAGAATAAAGGAAGACTCATTCTGTTTGGGGTCTGCTTGTAGCCTGGTTGTAGATTTACTCTTCCATTTGCTCATTAATAGGCTCATTCCTTCATTCAGTGAAGCTTTATTGAATGTATTTTATGGATCAGCAGTGGCAGCTCTGAAATTTCTGGATAAATGAGCTAAGGAATGGCAATCCATTTGGAAAGGGATTGTCTAGGTAGCATGTCTGGATGCTGTGTTAGCATAATGTGTGCAGACTTTTCACCTGGCAGGTTGTTTGTTGCAGGGGCGACGGGGAGGGTGTGGGCGGCTCTGGTGTATTTAACTGGAATGGAGTTCACACTTCCTCCCCCACATCACGCCTTAGATCAGCTGTCACATACAGGCCTCTCATTTAGCGCTTTGGATTGTCCCTACATGAGAGAGAAGTGAGTACATATTTAAAGTCATTCTGATGCAGGGGAAAAGGACTGGCAGAGCTATGTCCAAAGCATTAAAGACATTAGAGAGGAAGGAGCTGCTAACTTGCCTGGAGTCTGCGAGGAGGGAATAGTGCGTAGGGGAATAGTGCGTAATTCTTCAAGGAAAGTGACATTTGAGCCAAGTGTTAAAAGATACCTGGAGATTCATGGTCCCAGCAGTGCGTACAGGGACCTGGGGAGAGCGTGGTGATGGCCAAGGGCTGGGTCTGGCTGGACTGCAGGGGTCTTGAGGGCGGGGAGTTGCAGTGAAAGTAAAAGTCGCTCAGTTGTGTCCGACTCTATGCGACCCCATGGACTATACAGCCAATGAAATTCTCCAGACCAGAACACTGGAGTGGGTAGCCGTTCCCTCCTCCAGGGGATCTTCCCAACCCAGGGATCGAACCCAGGTCTCCACATTGCAGGCGGATTCTTTACCAGCTGAGCCACAAGGGAAGCCCGAGTTGCAGGAAAGCCTGACCCTATTTCCTCAGGTCTGCCAGCCTACTCACAGGCTGCATCTCTGGGTGGGCTGGCACACTGGTGGAGGGGTTCTGACAGGCAGTGTGTTGGTCACATTGGCACTTTAGAGAGAAAACTGGGGAGGTGCCGGGCAGTGTGGACTGGAGATGGGAGAGGAAGTAGCTGGGAGAGTTGCCAGTCTCAGGGCTCCGTGGTTGATGACTAATTGGCCAGGCACCAGGAACTTCTAGTAGCTCTTGGAAAGGGGCAGATGGGCCCACCTCATGCACACTCTTTGAGTTGGGCCGCTGTAGACTGGGTTGGCAGCAGAAGTGACGGAAGAGCCAAGTTTCCTTTCAAAGAAAACTCTTTTGTGTGTTATGGAAAGCAAAATGCCAGGAGTCAGCATTCGACTATCTATATCAATAGCTAGGCTTAGGATGAAGAGATAAGAAAGCTAAGCCGAGAAGGCATTAAATCCATTTATATACGTGTTAAATACATTTATATATATATATATATATGCAGATGTATATAGTCAGAATATCATCATGTGTGTCTATAAATCACATATATACATTTATTTATATATACATGTACATTCAGCAGGCTTATCTTCCTAATAAATTTTTAAAGAAAATTTTAATTTTAGAATAGTTTTAGATTTATAGAAAAATAATGAAGATAATACAGAGTTTCCACATATCTCACTGCCAGTTTCCTCTGTTACTAGCATCTTACATGAATATAGTAAGTTTATCATAATTAGTGAACTAATGTTGCCATTAATTAAAGTCCATCCTCTTTTCAGATTTCCTGAGTTTTTACCTAAAGTCCTTTTTCTTGTCCTGGATCTTATTTAGGAGACCACATTACATTTGCTTGCCCTGGTCTCCCTAGGCTCCCCTTGGCTGTGACGGTTTCTCAGACTTGCCTTGTTTTTGGTAACCTTGGTAGTTTTGCAAAATTTTGTAGGATGAACTCAAGTTAGCATTTGTCTGATGTTTTTCTCATGATTTGACTGAAATGATGGATTTGGGGGGAGGTCCACATAGGTGGAGTGCTGTTCTTATCCCATCAGAGAAAGGGTCCATGGTCTGAACATGACTTTTCATGGGTGATGTTGACCTTGGTCTCCCAGCTGAGGGAGTGTTTAGCCGTTCTCTCCACTGTAGAGCTGGTCTGTTTTTTCTCCTTTTCCCCATCAACTCTTTGGGAAGAAGTCACTGTACATGCCTCGCTCTTCAGGAGTGGGAAGTTGAGCTCATCTGCTTCAGGGTGGAGTATCTACATTAATTATTTGGAATTCTTCTGCAGAGATCATTTGTCTTGTCCCTCCCATCCTAATTAGGTTTTGATAAGGGAATTTCTTATCTGTCCTCTAAATTCAAAATGCTAGTTCTGTGGCACATGCATCATACTTGCCATTTTCAGGCAAGTGACATTTCCCACATGTGTTTTCTTGCCTGATATATAAGCAGATCTATGCCTTATTTACTCAAGCAGATTGCAAGTTTCTTGAGGACTGGGACAGCATCTTATTCAAAGCCCTTTACTACTGTAGGTAGTTAATAAATACTGAATAAATGGTTTTTGAATGAGCTTAATTTAAAAATTAACCATAGTTAATAACTGAAACCAGTTATCAGAATCTCCGTACATGAAAACTGTAGTAAGATGAGGATACTATTGAAGAGAGCTTGAATTTGTAATAGTCACTCATAGGGTACTTCCTGTGTGCCAGGCACTTTTCTAAGTAGTTTACATATATTACCTATTTAATCTGCTGGATAGCCCTGTATCATTGTGCTATTATACCCATTTTATAGATAAGGAAACTGAGGTGAACACAGTCTAAATAAGTTGCTCAAGATCACACAATTAGGAAGTGGTTCAGCTGGATATTTGATCTTAGACACTCTGGCTATAGAGTTGTGAACTCTTAAACATTGGGCTCTGAATTCATCATAGTGATAATTAAAATGGTATCTCATTTAGGTGAAAAAAAAATTTTTATTTAAGCACTTTATTCCTATCTGTTAGGATACTCCTGGTGGCATGGCTGGCAGCAGTCTTGCTGTATTTTTCCTAAGGGAAGTGAATGGCTGCTGCTCCTTCAGATTTTGTCTTTTTTAAATGAGTAATTTTTGTGTTTTACAGCTATTTTATTTCTTTAAAATACACTCATGATGGGCATTTCATATACAAACCATATCTTAGACATCTCTCACTCCCAAATCATGTCATCTATTGAAAGATAGTGGGTTTTTTATTTTCTCTCTGACGTTTTTAACCAGAAGTGGTTGCCGAGTCTTGCCAAATAAACGCTCCTTGAGTGTGTTGCTTGTCCCAGTGGTCACACCTGTGGGTCTGAGGAGGCAGCCTAGATTCCTGCGGCAACGTAGGCGAGGGAGGAGGACTTTTCGTGAAGCCACCCAAGCCATGAATCGGCCCTGGCTTCCTGAACCACAAACAAATGGGAGCTTTGTTCTCCCCGTTGCTCATTTGGTCCCAAGTATGACTCAGGGTTAGGCTGGGTCCTTCAGGCTCCGTGCCTTTGGCTGTTGGAAGGAAGTGGGAGGGCTGCAGGGAAGTTCTGGGACCTTTTCAAACTGAAAAGAGGAGGCTGCCTACATGATGGGAGAAGAGGTATTTCTTTTTTTTTTTTCTTCTTTTTTTCTATTTTCTTTTAGAGATGGAATAAGTTCCCTTAACTTGTATCTTACCTATACTATTCTCTAACAAGCTTTGTGATGAGTTTGCATTAGTAGGTTATAATGAAGTGTTTGCTAGCTAGGATCCCCTGTGGAGGTGGGAGGGGAGTTGCTGTGAATGGGTTAAGGAACAACCTATAATGGGGAGGATTATTTTCTACAATCAGATGTGACACTGGAACTATTTAGCTGTTTAAACCACCCCCCACCACTTTGGTCAATTTGGTCATTAATTTTTACAGATGTTTCTAATTTCTCTGTGTCTGGGGTTTTCCTGTGCTCATACTGCAGAGAGTAATTTGGATGGGCAGCCTGCACAAGCAGTAACTGTTACACCATGTCACCGAGATGTTTAGCAATTACAGATGTTTGTGTGGTAAACAAATGCAGCTTGCTCTTCAGGTTAGCTTAGGAGAGAAGACCACGTCCACACAGAGTGAGCCAGCTATGGGGTGTTTCACTCTGGGGTGGGGGGCATGGACATTGGCGTTTTCCTGGTGAATGAAGAAGCTGTGAGTAGTGACTTCTGGGTGCTGTTGAATTGCTTTTTATTGAGGTAAAGATCTTTGGCTGATTTTGTAGTACTGGACATTTCTATCTGTTTGCTCATATATAGCATAAAATAGAGACACTAAATTATTTGATTTTCTAAGAGTTTGCTAGTAATAGATAGTCTGGTTTCTCTCTGTGAGTTGTTCATATTTGTCTACCTAAAAGCAGAAGTCTGTCATTTTCCAAACACAAAATAAAATTCCCTAAATAAGCCACAGGACAAGTAAGGCTTCCAATGTGTCATATGTCTTCCATATTCCTGTTTTTTGTTGCAAAAAATTTTTTTAAGGGACAAGTTGATGATATCTATAAAATATATTCCTCTATGTCTTTTTCTGTCAGCTCTAACATAATATTTTCACAATTACATAAAAAGGAAAATAGCATGAAAAAAAGGAAACACACTGTTTTAACACACTATTTTAAGAGTAGGAGGAGTTCTTGAAAAGTTTTTTGAATGGTCTGTTGCTTGCCTAGAAGGATATGAGTGCAGGCAGCAGTTGGCTAAAATAAAAAATATATTCATCTGCAATGGCTTGAAAGAATTTTCCTATTGAAAGATATCTTAAATTTGCTGATTATTATTATCACTGGATGTCACTGATCTGAGTTGTGAAAAGTAAAAATGAGAATTAGGTATTTATATGCAAAATTCAGATGGTGACTCTTCATTTGGGAAATGAGTAAACGCTTGATGAAGCATAAGTTGGAAAAGTCTTGATGATGGCCTCTCTGGCTCCATCAGATGAGGGCCTGGAGATGGGCCCCTTAAAGGTTAGTGACCTGTAAACTACTCTTTGCACTGCTGAGTGCCCCCCAAATCCTTTGCTTACTTGTTTCTCAGAATGGAAATAGCTCTGTTATTCCTCTGCTTATAGAAGCTCTTTGCAATAATTATTATAATAATAACAACTCAAAGTTAAAAAGAAACAAATAGAAATTGTCCTTAATTCTGTGATCCAGGAATAACTATAGTCATCATTTTATATGCATCTTTGATCTGATCCTGAATGTGCATGTAGCACACGTCACTCTTCATACAATAATTAGGTCATATTAAATGCTACCAGTGTTTAAAACTTAATATGAGTTCTCCTTTTCTGTCAGAGAGCTGTGTGATCATTCATTGTCAAGATGCACCACCATCTATTGAACCATTCCCTGTGTGATAACCATTTAGGTTGCTTCCAGATTTTTGCTATTAAAAATAACATTTTGTATATGCATCATTGTACCTTCTCTGATTATTTTCTTTGACTGAATTTTTAAAAGAGGAACTTCCAGATTGTAGTGTGACTTAATTCTGGTTGTTGTTGTTTTAAATGAAAATAACCCAAGTAAGTATATGATTAAGAAAAATTCCAACAGAACAAAACCAAGACTGTCTCAATCCCACACTTAACTTTACTTCCCAGTGGAAATCCCCCATAAGAGCTTTCTGTGTACCCTTCTAAAAGTATAAAATCTTTTCATTGTGGTAAAATATATATAACATGACACCACTTTATTCCTTTTTGAATGTACAGTTCAGTAGTGTTAAATACATTCACATTGCTATACAACCATCATCACCATCTATCTCCAAAACTTTTACGTCTTCCTAAACTGAAAACTTTGTGCTTATTAAATGCTAACTCCCAGTTCCCCCTCCACTTAGCAGTTACCTTTCTACTTTCTTTCTTTTTCTTTGACTACTTGTGTGAGTGGAGTTATAAAATATTTGTCCATTTGTGGTTTGTTTCATTTAGCATAATGTCTTCAAGGTTCATCCATGTGCCTGAATTTCCTTCCTCTTTAAGGCCGAATAATACTCCATTGTATCGGTACAGTTGGTTTAGCTATCCCTCCGTTGCTTCCCTAGTGGCTCAGAGGGTAATGAACCTGCCTGCCATGCAGGAGACCTGGGTTCGATCCCTTGGTCGGGAAGATCCCCTGCAGAAGGAAATGGCAAGCCACTCCAGTGTTCTCGCCTGGAGAATCTCATGGACAGAGGAGCCTGGCAGGCTACCGTCCATAGGGTCACACAGAGTCGGACATGACTGAAGCGACTTAGCACGCGTGCACACACACACACATACGCACACCCTTCCATTGATAAACAGGTTGTTTCCCTCTTTTTACTACTGTGAATAATGCTGCAGTGAACACTGCCATACTGACTCCTACTGTCAGTGTTTGGGGATATATCCCCAGGAGTAGAATCACTGAACCATCTAGATTCTCTTTTTATCATTACAGGGAGCCTCCATACCGTTTTCCACACTGACTGCAGCATTTTACATTCCCACCAGCAATTCACAAGAGTTTGTCTCTCCATTTGCTTGCCAACACTTGTGATTTTCTGTTTGTTTTTCTTTTTTAATAATAGCCATCCTATTGGGTATGAAGTAGTGTCTCATTGTGGTTGAGATTGGTGTTTAACTTGTGTTCATGTTGCCTATCACTAAAAGGAAAGGATATTATTCTTCTCATCTTAGAATGATGAGTTGAGAAGAAAGTCTTCTGAGAATCCCTATGAACTAGCAGATCAGGTACATGATCCTAAGAGATTGTAAAATTGCTTCAAGGAAGAATTAGTTCCCCCTGTTCCTGTGGCTCCTGCAGAACAGATGAGCAGAGAGTTTTGATGGTTGCTGAGCTTCAGAGGTTTAAGGGTGACAGGTTTATGAAGAGTGGATTCAAAGCCATTCTTTTGAGAAAAGATGAATTTCTCTTTTGTGCTATTTTCATTCTATCTAAAAATTTTTATTGGAGTATAGTTTCTTTACAATGTTGTGTTAGTTTCTGCTGTAAAGCAAAGTGAATCAGCTGTATGTGTGTATATGCATATACATATATACATACATATATATATATATATATATCTCCTCTCTTTTTTTGGATTTCCTTACCATTTATGTCACCACAGAGCATTAAGTCGAGTTCCCTGGGCTGTACAGTAGGTTCTCACTAGTCTGTTTTATGCATAGTAGTATATATATGTCAATCCCAATTCATCCCACTCCTCCTCCCCCAACCCCATACTATTTTAATTCTAAACGATAGTACTTGTTTCATCTTACGTTGTGGGGAAAGCAGTTTTATGATTAATTTTTCTCTCTTCACGTTCTGCTCTGAAATTCCTTGGGGACAAGAGATGAAAGTCCTTCCTTTCGCACATCATTTGCCAACATGTTCATTTGCTTCAGTGGACATTCTTCAGTGGGGTGGGCTGAGGTATCTGTAAGTATTTCATCATGCCCTGTTGTGTTCATGTATTAACAATTATTTCATAAGATTTATAGTCCTAGAGTTTGCAGATACTTTTGGTTCCTGAAGTTCAAAGTTTTAAAATTTTCTCTGTGGCCGTTAAAATGATCATGCTTCAGTACCTAGCTTGTCTTTTTCTCTCAGAGATTCTCACTAGTTGTTCTAAGCAACTAGATTTCGGTGGGATGGATTAAGTGTAATGCTCTATGAAAGGGCTTCCCTGGTGGCTCAGACAGTAAAGAATCCTCCTGCAATGCAGGAGACCTGGGTTTGATCCCCGGGTTGGGAAAATCCCTTGGAGAAGGAAATGGCTACCCACTCCAGTATTCTTGTCTGGGAAATCCCATGGATAGAGAAGCCTGGCAGGCTACCGTCCATGGGGTCACAAAGAGTCAGACACGACTGAGCAACTAACAGTTTCACTCTGGAGGCTTCTCTGGTGGCTCAGATGGTAAAGAATCTGCCTGCAATGGAGAAGACCCAGGTTCAATCCCTGGGTGGGGAAGATCCTCCAGAAAAGGGAATGGCTACCCACTCCAGTATTCTTGCAACTTTAAAACAACCCATTAAGCTTACTCTGCATGGTAGTCTGTCTTTGATTACATATAAAGAATTTAGATCACAGAGATAGTTCAGTTAGTCAGCAACCTGTTTTGTAGTTTTCTGTGGCATTCAAGGCCATTTAAAAGGTGTGAGATGAAGAAAAAAAAATGTGAGATGACAGCCTTATTCTGAACTCAGGCTCTTCATGTCAGAGGCCAGATCCTAAATAAATAAATAATCATAAATGCTCTAGAAACACATGGAAGCATAATTATAATAACCCCTACTTACACCTCTAATAGCAATGTCTCTTTCTCTAAACTTGGGCAACAAAATGAACAATTTACAAATTAAAAGTTTTCCAGTATTGACTTAAAAGCCAGTTCTTCATCAAAGGACCATGGTTAAGTCATTTCACAAATGGCCTGTGACTCAGGAGTGTCACCTCAATTAAACTCATCCTTGAATTTTTAGGAAGAAAATAAACATTATTTGGAAAATTGAAGACAGATATTTGGGGGTCTCTATCATTTAGAAGCTATATTTCTGTTTTGCTCATTTAAGCTGAGGATGTTAGAAGTGATAAAGATGGATTTACTGCCTCATTTTCTTTTTCTTCTTTCACTTACTAAGTAAGCATTTTCACCCGCCAGTGATTTTAATATGTTTTGCTTCATTTGTTTTGGTAGCATCTGCTCAGTCTGTTCTTTTTATTTTGATTTCTTCGTTGGATTTCTCATTTTTTTTCTCTTCACCAGAGGCAGCTTTTCTGAAACTTCTTGGGTACCTTTTCTAGACTGTTAAGAAAAATAGATAAGATATAAAATGTCAAGACTTTAGATCCTAGAATTGTTCAAATATGTCCTTTTGGGACAGTGCCTAGTACTGTCCATTTACTGCATTGGAGAGCTGGATACAGTTTATGTCTTATATGTCTCAATTTTAGATTTAGTTTCTTTTGCTTCAAACCTCAGTATCCTCTCTGCATTCAGGTGTTGTTAGTAGCAGAGAAAGTAGACTTGCTCAGAATTTAGAATTCTATTTTTTTCAAGTGATGTGAATACAGATACTGCTATTTTTGACTCAGAAGAAGCCAAAATGTTACAAAGATGGTAACTCTGTGCCCATGCATGGATGTAATTTGCCTAAGCAATGCATGTCATATTGTCGATTTGCAGCATAGAGGTGAACAGAGCATAATTAATTTTTACGGTGCTTACAGTAAAGTGTCATAGGATCACTGACATTTTGGTGTAATTTTTGTTTTCATTGCCCAAGAGCTCAAACAATTCCAGGTTTTTCTGACTAGAGCCTTCAGTCTTAGGTCATTAGGCAGGAGAGGAGAAAAGTGGTCCAGGTAAGAGAGGACAAGGGGTCTTGAGAAAATTCATGAGAAACCAAAAGACATACAGCTGGGTCAGGGAGACATCACAGTACTAAAGTGGTTAAATAGGGCCACAGAGCAGTATGTTTGTGTGAAGCCCAACCCTGACATTAGTCTAAAAATCCTGTGTGAAATGAAAATCTAACATGGGTTGATGATCTTGTCATGAAACTGAATGACTAGAAAGAGGAAGGGGTACTCTAAGAGGCGATGACAGAAAGCAGCGAATGAAGATAGTCAGGAAACTGGAACTCAGGGGATAATTTGGGAGTGTGGAGTAGTGTTGGTCCTTGTGGCAAAGAGAGAAGGATAAACAGAGTTGAAGAATTGTGTTGGGGTTAATGGTTGACCATTCTCTGGTCCCATTGATGGATGAAAAAAAGGGAGTCCCCTTTAATTGGAGACATGGTGGCCAGCTTGGAAATAAGAGAAGTAGCTTCCCAGGTGGTGCTAGTGGTAAAGAACCCGCCTGCCAGTGCAGGAGATGTAAGAGATGTGGGCTTGATCCCTGGGTGGGGAAGATCCCCTGGAGAAGGTCATGGCAACCCACTCCAGTATTCTTGCCTGGAGAATCCCATGGACAGAGGATCCTGAAAGACTGCAGTCCATAGGGTCGCAAACAGTCAGACATGACTAAAGCAACTTCGCATGCATGCACAGCCAACAGTGAGCATTGATCATTCTTCCTTGTCCTATGATGGGAACGGTGTGGAAATCTTCCCCTGAAAGTCCCTGTAGAATTGGATAGATGCTCATCTGAAGACCACCTGTCTGAAAGAGATTAAGTATAATAACTTGGGAGTAGGGAATAGGTTATAAACTCCAGAAGTGCCATCACTGGCCTCTGTCCACCTTTGTCAACATCCTCTATGAATCTGTGTTGTGTTTTCCATGCCAAGCCTATAGCAAGTCTTCGTGGAAGGCACAAAGAGGAATTGCTGCTCTCGGGAACTCAAACATGGAGAGCACTGAAATGAACGTTCTGTATTGTAACAGAAAAGGACAAGGGATTTCTAAAGACCAGAAAATGCATCCGTTGGGTATTTTGCTGTGCACATTATCTTCCCCACACCCTCATAAGAAAACAAGATATGCCTTTAGAAAATAACATATAACCGCAAAAAGTGCCGTTAAGAAAGCACATGATTAAAGTAGGTGATTTCATGGTTTTTTTCCTTCTTTTAAAAAAATCTATTCATTTTTAATTAAAGGATAGTTGCTTTAAATATTGTCTTGGTTTCTGCCATACATCAACATGAATCAGCCATAAGTATACATATGTCTCCTCCCTCTTGAACCTCCCTCCTACCCCATCCCACCCCTCTAGGTTGTCACAGAGCACTTGTTTAAGCTCCCCGAGTCACAGAGCAAATTCCCACTGGCTATTTATTTCACATATGGTGGTGTATGTGTTTCCATGCTACTCTCTGCATTTGTCTCACCCTCTCCTTCCCTCTCTGTGTCCTTCATTGTGCTCTTTGTCTGTGTCTCCATTGCTGCCCTGCAAACAGATTCATCAGTACCATCTTTCTGGATTCCATATATATGTGTTAATATGTGATTTTGTTTTTCTCTTTCCAACTTATTTCATCGTATAATAGACTCTAGGTTCATCCACCTCCTTAGAACTGACTCAAATCCATTCCTTTTTATGGCTGAGTACTTTGTCAACAAAGGTCCGTCTAGTCAAGGCTATGGTTTTTCCAGTGGTCATATATGGATGTGAGAGTTGGACTATAAAGAAAGCTGAGCACAGAAGAATTGATGGTTTTGAACTGTGGTGTTGGAGAAGACTCTTGAGAGTCCCTTGGACTGCAAGGAGATCCAACCAGTCCATCCTAAAGGAGATCAGATCAGTCCTAGGTGTTCATTGGAAGGACTGATGTTGAAGCTGAAACTCCAATACTTTGGCCACCTGATGCGAAGAACTGACTCATTTGAAAAGACCTTGATGCTGGGAAAGATTGAGGGTGGGAGGAGAAGGGGACGACAGAGGATGAGATGGTTGGATGGCATCACTGACCCAATGGACATGGATTTGGGTGGACTCCAGGAGTTGGTGATGGACAGGGAGGCCTGGAGTGCTGCAGTTCATGGGGTCACAAAGAGTCGGACACAACTGAGCAACTGAACTGGACTGAACTGAATATGCTGTTGTATACCACAGCTTCTTTATCCATTCATCTGGTTGATGTACATCTAAGTTGCTTCCATGTCCTAGCTATTGTAAATTGTGCTGCAATGAACATTGGGGTACATGTGTCTTTTTCAACTGTGGTTTTCTCAGGGTATATGCCCAGTACTAGGATTGTTGGGTCAGTTTAATTCTTAGTTGTTTTTTTTTTTTTTTTTAAGGAATCTCCATACTGTCCTCCTTAGTGGCTGTGTCAATTTACATTCCCACAAACAGTATGAGAGGGTTCCCTTTTCTCCACACCTTCTCCAGCATGTATTGTTTGTAGATTTTTTGATGATGGTCATTCTGACCAGTGTGAGGTGATATCTCATTGTAGTTTTGATTTGCATTTCTCTAATAATGAGCAGTGTTGAGTGCATCTTTTCATGTGTTTATTAGCCATTTGTATGTCTTTGGAGAAGTGTCTGTTTAGGTCTTCTGCTCACTTTTTGATGGGTTATTTGTTTTTCCTGATATTGAGTTGCATGAGCTGCTGTGGTGAAGCTGAAACTCCAATACTGGAGATTAATCGTTTGTCAGTGGTTTCATTTGTTATTATTTTCTCCCATTCTGAGGGTTGTCTTATCACATTGTTTATAGGTTCATTTCCTGTGCAAAAGCTTTAAAGTTTAATTAGGTTCCATTTGTTGATTTTTGGCTTTATTTCCATTACTCTGGGAGGTGAGTCATAGAGGACCTTGCTGTGATTTATGTCATATGGTGTTCTGCCTGTGTTTTTCTCTAAGAATTTTATAGCTTCTGGTCTTACATTTAGGTCTTTAATCCATTTTGAGTTTATCTCTGTGTATGATTTAGGAAGTGTTCTAATTTCATTCTTTTACATATAACTCTCCTGTTTTCCCAGCACTGCTTATTGAAGAGACTATCTTTTCTCCATTGTATATTCTTGCCTCCTTTGTCAAAGATAAGGTGCCCATAGGTGTATGGGTTTATCTCTTGACTGTCTGTCTTGTTCCATTGGTCTGTATTTCTGTTTTTGTGCCAGTTCCATACTGTCCTGATGACCGTAGCTTTGTAGTGTAGTCTGAAGTCAGGACGGTTGATTCCTCCAGCTGCATTCTTCTTGCTCATTATTGCTTTGGCTATTCAGGGTCTTTTGTGTTCCCATACAAATTGTGAAATTTTTTGTTCTAGTTCTATGAAAAATGCCATTAATAATTTGATAAGGATTGCATGGAACCTGTAGGTTGCTTTTGGTAGTATAGTCATCTTCACAGTGACTATACTATATTGATTGGAGAAGGAAATGGCAACCCACTCCAGTATTCTTGCCTGGAGAATCCCAGGGACGTCAGAGCCTGGTGGGCTGCCGTCTATGGGGTCACACAGAGTCGGACACGACTGAAGTGACTTAGCAGCAGCAGCAGCATACTATATTGACTCTTCCAACCCAGGAACATGGAATATCTCTCCATCTGTTTATGTTTGATTTTTTTTCATCAGTGTCTTACAGATTTCTATATACAGCTCTTTTGTCTCCTCGTGAGTGTTAGTTGCTCAGTCCTATCTGACTCTTTGTGGCCTGCCAGGCTCCTCTGTTCATGGGATTCTCCAGGCAAGAATACTGGAGTGGGCAACCATTCGCTTCTGTGGGGGATCTTCCTGACCCAGGGATTGAACCTGGGACTGTTGTATTTTAGGTGGATTCCTTACCATCTGAGCCACCAGGGTGGCTTAGGTAGATTTATTCCTAGGTATTTTATTCTTTATGTTGCAGCAACAAATGGGATTAACTCCTTAATTTCTCTTTCTTATTTTTCTTGGCTATACATTCCTATATATTCCTAGTGTATAGGAACACAAGTAATTTCTGTGTATTAATTTTGTATCCTGTGACTTCACTAAATTCACTGATCAGCTCTAGTAATTTTCTGATAATATCTTTAGGGTTTTCTATGTATAGTATCATGTTATCTGCAAAGAGTGAGAGTTTTACTTCTTCTTTTCAAATCTGAATTCATTTTATTTCTTTTTCTTTTCCAGTTGCCATGGCTAGGACTTCCAAAACTATGTCGAATAATAGTGGCAAGAGTGGGTACCTTTGTCTTATTCCTGATCTTAGAGGAAATGCTTTTAGCTTTTCACCACTGAGAATAGTGTTTGCTGTGGGTTTATCATATATGGCATTTATTAGGTTGAAGTAGGTTCCTTCTTTGTCCATTTTAAAGAGTTTTTTAATCATAAATGGGGTGCTGAATTTTGTCAAAGCTTTTTCTGCATCTGAGATTATTGTATGGTTTTTATCTTTCAATTTGTTAATATGGTGTATCACATTGATTGATTTGCATATAGAGAGGAATCCTGCATCTCCAGGATAAACCCAATTTGATCACTGTGTATGATATTTTTAATGTGTTTTTGGATTCTGTTACTAGAATTTTGTTGAGTATTTTTGCATCTATGTTCATCGGTGATATCAGCCTGTAGTTTTCTTTTTGTGTGATGTCCTTATCTGATTTTGGTATCAGGGTAATGGTGGCCTCGTAGAATTGAGTTTAAAAGTGTTCTTCCTCTGCAGTGTTTTGGAAGAGTTTGAGAAGGATAGGCATTAGCTCCTCTCTAAACATTTGATAGATTTCACCTGGGAAGCCATCTGGTCCTGGGTGTTTGTGTTTTGGGAGATTTTTGATCAGTTTCAGTGCTTCTCATTGGCTTGTTCATATTTTCTGCTTCTTCCTGGTTCAGTCTTAGAAGGTTGAACTTTTCTAAGAATCTGTCCGTTTCTTTCAGGTTGTCCATTTTGTTGGCATATGCAGTTGCTCGTAATAATCTCATATGATCCTTTATATTTCTATGTTGTTTGTTGTAACCTCTCCTTTTTCATTTATAATTTTGTTGATTTGATTCCTCTCCTTTTTTTTCTTGATGAGTCTGGCTAACAGTTTGTCAATTTTATCTTCTTAAAGAACCAACTTTTAGTTTTATTAATCTTTATTATTGTTTCCTGCATTTCTTTTTCATTTATTTCTGCTCTGATCTTTACAATTTCTTTCCTTCTACTAACTTTGGGGGGTTTTCTTCTTTTTCCATTTGTTTTAGATGTAAAGTTAGATTGTCTATTCAATGTTTTTCTTGTTTCTTGAGGTAAGATTGTATTGCTATAAACTTCCCTCCTAAAACTGCTTTTGCTATATCCCATA
Organism: Oryx dammah; assembly: GCF_014754425.2. Classification (NCBI taxonomy): domain Eukaryota; kingdom Metazoa; phylum Chordata; class Mammalia; order Artiodactyla; family Bovidae; genus Oryx; species Oryx dammah. The sequence goes on from NW_024070207.1 coordinate 114,693,798, forward strand.
AGTTTTGAGTCATTGTGTTTTCATTGTCATTTGTTTCTAGGAATTTTTTGATTTCCCTTTTTATTTCTTCAGTAACCTGTTGGTTATTTAGAAATGTATTGTTTAATCTCTATGTGTTTGTGTGTTTTTTTTTTTTACAGTTTTTTTCTAGTCTCATGGCATTATGGTCAGAAAAGATGCTTGATATGATTTCAATTTTCTTGTATTTACTGAGGCTTGATTTGTGACACAATGGCAGATGTGGTCTATCTTGGAGAATGTTCCAGGTACACTAGAGAAGAAAGTGTATTTTTCTGCATTTCGATGGAAAGTCCTGAAGGTGTCGATTAGGTTCATCTGGTCTAATGTGTCATTTAAGGCTTCTGTTTCCTTATTAATTTTCTTTTTTGATGATCTGTCCATTGGTGTTAGTGGGATGTTTACGTCCCCTACTATTACTGTGTTACTGTCAATTTCCCCTTTTATGTCTGTTAGTGTTGGCCTTATGTATTGAGGTGCTCTTATGTTGGATGCATAGATATTTAAGATTGTTATATTTTCTTCTTGGATTGAGCCCTTGAATATTATGTAGTGTCCTTCCTTATCTCATGTAATATTCTTTATCTTAAGGTCTATTTTGTCTGATATAAGAATTGCTACTTTGGCTTACTTTTGATTTCCATTCGCATGGAATATCTTTTTCCATCCTCTCACCTTCATTTCCATATGTGTCTCTGGGTCTGAAGTGAGTTCTCTTATAGACCGCATATATATGGGTCTTGTTTTTGTATCCATTCAGCCAGTCTGTGTCTTTTGGTTGGACCATTTAATCAATTTACATTTAAAGTAATTATTGATATATGTGTTCCTATTGGCATTTTCTTAATCGTTTTGGGTTTGTTTTTGTAGGTTTTTTCCTTCTCTTGTGTTTCCTGCCTATAGAAATCCCTTCAACACTTGTTGTAAAGCTGGTTTGCTGGTGCTGATTTCTCTTAACTTTTGCTTGTCTGTAAAGCTTTTGATTCCTCCATCAGTTTTGAATGAGATTCTTTCTGGGTAGAGTAATCTTGGTTGTAGATTTTTCCCTTTCAGGACTTTATGTCCTGCCATTCCCTTCTGGCCTGCAGGGTTTCTGCTGAAAGATCAACTGGTAATCATATGGGGTTTCTCCTCTGTGTTACTTGTTGCTTTTCCCTTGCTGCTTTTAATATTCTTTCTTTGTGTTTAATCTTTGTTCATTTGATTAGTATGTGTCTTGGCATGTTTTTCTTTGGCTTTATCCTCTATTGGACTCTGTGTGCTTCTTGGACTTGATTGATTATTTCTTTTCCCAGGTTAGGGAAGTTTTCAACTATGATCTCTTCAAAAATGTTTTTATATGCTTGCTTTTTCTGTTCTTCTTCTGGGACCCGTATAATTTGAATGTTGGTGTGTTTAATTTCCAAGAGTTCTCTGAGACTATCCTGATTTCTTTTCATTCTTTTTCCTTTATTCTTCTCTTCAGCAGTTATTTTCACCAATCTTATTTTCCAGATCATGTATCCATTCTTCTGTCTCAGTTACTTTGCTATTGATTCCTTCCTGAGTGTTTTTAGTATCAGTAATCGTGTTGTTTGTCTCTGTTTGTTTATTCTTTATTTCTCCTAGGTCTTGTTAAAGGTGTTAATTGATTCTTGCATTTTCTCCATTATATTTTTGAGGTTTTGAATCATCTTTACTATCATTACTCTGAATTGTTTTTCAGGTAATTTGCCTGTTTTCTCTTCATTTATTGGGTTTTGTGAGTTTTTACCTTGTTCCTTCATTTGCACAAAATTTCTCTGTCTTTTCATTTTTTTCTAACTTACTGTGTTTGAGGTCTCCTTTTCCCAGGCTTTAGGGTCATATTACGTCTTCCTTTTGATTTTTGCCCTTGGTGGGTGAGGTTGATCCAATGATTTGTGTCGGTTTCATGCTGGGAGGGACTTGTACCTGCATTCTCGTAGGAGGAGGCAAGTTTTTTTCCCCTCTCTAGTGGGCAGTACTGTATGAGGCACTATGTTTTGAGGTGTCTGTGGGAAGCCTGTCTGCTGATGATTGGGTTTGTGTTTTTATCTTGCTTGTTGTTTGGTTGAGGCATCCTGCACTGGGTACTGCCAGCAGTTGGGTGATGCCTGGTCTTGGATACAGGTGGAGGTCTTAGTGGGAGTTCTCACTAATTAATACAACCTAGAAAAACATCTATTTCTGCTTTATTGACTATGCCAAAGCCTTTGACTGTGTAGATCACAATAAACTGTGGAAAATTCTGAAAGAGATGGGAATACCAGACCACCTGACCTGCCTCTTGAGAAACCTGTATGCAGGTCAGGAAGCAACTGTTAGAACTAGACATGGAACAACAGACTGGTTCCAAATAGGAAAAGGAGTACGTCAAGGCTGTATATTGTCACCCTTCTTATTTAACTTGTATGCAGAGTACATCATGAGAAATGCTGGGCTGGAAGAAGCACAAGCTGGAATCAAGATTGCTGGGAGAAATATCAATAACCTCAGATATGCAGATGACACCACCCTTACGGCAGAAAGTGAAGAGGAACTAAAAAGCCTCTTGATGAAAGTGAAAGAGGAGAGTGACAAAGTTGGCTTAAAGCTCAACATTCAGAAAACGAAGATCACAGCATCTGGTCCCATCACTTCATGGCAAATAGATGGGGAAACAGTGGAAACAGTGTCAGACTTTATTTTCTGGGGCTCCAAAATCACTGCAGATGGTGACTGCAGCCATGAAATTAAAAGATGCTTACTCCTTGGAAGAAAAGTTATGACCAACCTAGATAGCATATTCAAAAGCAGAGGCATTACTTTGTCAACAAAGGTCCATCTAGTCAAGGCTATGGTTTTTTCAGTGGTCATGTATGGATGTGAGAGTTGGACTGTGAAGAAGGCTGAGCGCCAAAGAATTGATGCTTTTGAACTGTGGTGTTGGAGAAGACTCTTGAGAGTCCCTTGGACTGCAAGGAGATCCAACCAGTCCATTCTGAAGGAGATCAGTCCTGGGTGTTCTTTGGAAGGAATGATGCTGAAGCTGAAGCTCCAGTACTTTGGCCACCTCATGTGAAGAGTTGACTCATTGGAAAAGACTCTGATGCTGGGAGGGATTGAGGGCAGGAGGAGAAGGGGATGACAGAGGATGAGATGGCTGGATGGCATCACCGACTTGATGGACATGAGTTTGGGTGAACTCCAGGAGTTGATGATAGACAGGGAGGCCTGGCGTGCTGCAGTTCATGGGGTCGCAGAGTTGGACACGACTGAGCGACTGAACTGAACTGAACTGACTGAGGATCAGAAGTTCTCTGAAAGTCTAGTGTCCTGGACTCAGTACTCCCATTCCAGTGGCTCAGGCCTGATCTCTGACCAGGGAACCGAGATTCCACAACCTGTTTGTTATGGCATTAAAGGGATTAAAGCAAACACACAAAAATAGAAAAAGAAACTATAATCAAAAAACAAACTCCAGACAAATGGTAAATACAAAATCAGACAAGTAATACCAAAATCAAAGGAACATACACACACACAAGAAAAACCAACAGTACAAAGGAAAAAGAGAGTACAAGAGTGACATGGTGAGTGAAGGAAACCAAAAATGATGTTGACCAATTATAAACAAAACTAACTAAAACTCAAACTGGAATACAATACCAAAGCAGAGTGCCAACTGGGGAATAAAGGAAACAAAACAAAACAAAGTAACAAACATGGTTAAATAAAGAAAGAAAAGGAAAAAATAGGAAAACAAAGTTAAGTAGGAATATATTAAAAAGGTTTGTATATATTAAAGAGTAACTACTGCAGGGAAAGGACAGTAAGAAAAAAAATTTTTTAAAGAGAAAACCCCATAGAACTACAGAAAGCCATTGTAGAAGTAGATGAGACGTATATAAAGGAAATAAAAAGTGTGAGTTTTTAAAAAGTTCTCAAAAGGTTAGATAGAGTTAATAATAGTAATAAAATCAACAGTGACAGAGAAAAAAGAAAAACAGAACATGTCAAAATATCAGAAGAATAATAAATGTCTTTCTTGGATCTCGGCTGCCAGCCTCCTTTCCCTCTCTGTGAGTCACAGTCCGCCTCTGCCTCCCTAGAAGGCTGGTCTCTGGACCTGCTGTCAGGACAACTCAGACTCTAATCTGGCCCTATTCTCTGCATGATCTTGCCTCCAGTGTCCACAGCTGCCAGAGCGAGAAGGCATTTTCTTTTGTGGAAACTTTCATTGTCCTTTTGTATATTCCATGGACACAGAGTCTGCCTAGTTGATCATGTGGATTTAATCTGCATCTTGTCCAGCTGGTGGAAAAGGTTTTGATCCTCTTCCTTTGCCACACTGCCCCTGGAGTTCAGTTGTGTTTTTATCTCCACTTCTGCACATGGGTCATCCACAGGAGTTTGCTCCTGAGGCTGCCCTCGAGGACTTGGGTCTGCCCTAGTGAGGACCAGGTGTGGAGGTATTGCAGCTGCTTGGATCACAGGGGCCCTGGCAGCACCAGGTACTCAGTGGAGCTGGTGACCATGGGCATAGGAGATATGGCACTGTTAAAGTTTTTTCTACCCTCTGGCAGCTCTGTCCTAATGAGGATCAAGCATGGAGGTAGCATGGCTGCTTGGATGGCAGGGACCCTGGCAGCGCCAAGTGTGCAGGGATGCCAGTGGCTTCAGGTACAGGAGTTCTGGCACTATTAGAGTCGTTATCTAGCTTCTGGCAGCTGGCCTTCCAAAGGCCTCCCTGCCTGGCTGTTCCTTTTCTGTTGCTTGCAGCAGTCAGTCAGTTCAGTGACTCAGTTGTGTCTGACTCTGTGATCCCATGAACCGCAGCACACCAGGCTTCTCTGTTCATCACCAGCTCCTGGAGCTTGCTCAAACTCATGTCCATTGAGTCGGTGATGCCATCCAACCACCTCATCCTCTGTCATCCCTTCTCCTCCCGCCTTCACTCTTTCCCAGCCTCAGGGTCTTTTCTAAGGAGTCAGTTCTTCGGATGAGGTGGCCAAAGTACAGGAATTTCAGCTTCAGCATCAGTCCTTCCAATGAATACCCAGGACTGATCTCCTTTAAGAATGGACTGGTTGGATCTCCTTGCAGTCCAAGGGACTCTCAAGAGTCTTCTCCAACACCGCAGCATCAATTCAAATTCAAAAGCATCAATTCTTCGGTGCTCAGCTTTCTTTATAGTCCAACTCTCACATCCATACATGACTACAGGAAAAACCACAGCTTTGACTAGACGGACCTTTGTTGGCAAAGTAATGTCTCTGCTTTTGAATATGCTATCTAGGTCGGTCATAACTTTTCTTCCAAGAAGTAAGCGTCTTTTAATTTCATGGCTGCAGTCACCATCTGCAGTGATTTTGGAGCCCAGAAAAATAAAGTCTGACACTGTTTCCACTGTTTCCCCATCTATTTGCCATGAAGTGATGGGACCAGATGCTGTGATCTTCGTTTTCTGAATGTTGAGCTTTAAACCAACTTTGTCACTCTCCTCTTTCACTTTCATCAAGAGGCTCTTTAGTTTGCTTTCTGCCATAAGGGTGGTGTCATCTGCATATCTGAAGTTATTGATATTTCTACCAGCAATCTTGATTCCAGCTGTGCTTCATTCAGCCTGGCATGTCACATCATGTACTCTGCATATAAGTTAAATAAGCAGGGTGACAATATACAACCTTGACGTACTCCTTTCCAAATTTGGAACCAGTCTCTTTTTCCGTGTCCACTTCTAACTGTTGCTTCTTGACCTGCATACAGATTTCTCAGGAGGCAGGTCAGGTGGACTGGTATTCCCATCTGTTGAAGAATTTCCTGCAGTTTGCTGTGATCCACGCAGTCAGAGGCTTTGACGTAGTCAGTAAAGCAGAAGTAGATGTTTTTCTGGAACTCTTGCTTTTTCAACGATCCAACGAATGCTGACAATTTGATCTCTGGTTCCTCTGCCTTTTTTAAATCCAGCTGGAACATCTGGAAGTTCACTGTTCATGTACTGTTGAAGCCTGGCTTGGAGGATTTTGAGCATTACTTTACTAGTGTGTGAGATGAGTGCAAATGTGCAGTAGTTTGAACATCCTTTGGCATTACCTTTCTTTGGGACTGGAATGAAAACTGACCTCTTCCAGTCCTGTGGCCACTGCTGAGTTTTCCAAACTTGCTGGTATATTGAGTGCAGCACTTTCACAGCATCATCTTTTAGGGTTTGAAATAGCTCAACTGGAATTCCGTCACCTCTGCTAGCTTTGTTCATAGACTTAAGAGAACTATTTTTCCTCCTTACACGTTCTGTGACACAACAGTTTGAATGAATGAATGAATAAAAATGGCAGCCAAGCGCAGAGTGAATTGAACTTTTGCTCTAACAGACCAGAAATTTTTCTACAAAACGGTTTCTCTTAAAAGTGTATTTATTCCGTCTTTCCACACCCCAAACATGAATCTCATTTTTCAAAAAGTCAGGCTTGGTTTTTGAAAGGTAGCAAAATCAAAGTATGTTCACATTAAGTGGAGACAGTTGGCAAATAGTTGAGAAAAGAAGATAGCTGTGAAATCTGTGTGATTTTAAGGGTTTGATATACTTAAGTCTGTACTTCTAAGATCAGGGGGAAAACAACCAAACCTCAAAATCTGGGGAACCAGAGTTCCATCACATTTTGTTTTTCTACCATTTGAGAAACTATTTGTAATAATTACTTTGGTTTGTGTTTAAAATGAGTTTTTGCTTATGAAGAACTAATAGAAAACTGAGAACAATTAAGCTGTGGACCCTGTGCAAATAGGTCACACCCCTTAAACCAGTGCTTCTTCAAATACTGGGAAGTGAGAACTTGATAAGGAATCATACGTTAAAAACAGTTACCCAGTTAATTCAACTCTTTTCGGTCCCTTTCCCGTGTATAAATAGGAATTCGTGGGTTTAATTAGAGGAGCAAGAAATATATTTTTTACTTTGAAAACATTTGATAAAATGACTTGATGCTTTTAGTGAAACAACATTAATTGAAAATGACTTTATATCATCCACTTAGTCACTGAGGATGTGAACTGATGGATAACTATAAGTGAAGTGTGATGATAAATGGCCGGGGATGTTCTGTATGGGTGGTATCTTGTGAGTTACCATCATGACTCATTTTACATCTGTTCTTAGCATCCTTACTAATGACTTGGAAAAGGAAATATAATGACACACTAATGGAAGCTACATGTGATTTCTAGTTAGGATGTGTTTGCAAATCAAGTCAGACCTTAAGAAAGGCATCAGTAATGTGAAAGGTAGGCCATTCTTTCTACCTATGTTAGTGTGTGCTATTTTCTGAAAACTTTCACTCTAAAAGTAATCACTAGTTTGTAGAAACACTGGATAGTAGAAAAATATATAGCCAATGGGAATTTCCCATATGATTCAGGGATCTCAAACCAGGGTTCTGTAACAACCTAGAGGAGTGGGATGAGGAGGAAGGTGGGAGGGAGGTTCTAGAGGGAGAGGAGACATGTATACTGGTTCATGTTGATATGTGTCAGAAACCAACACAATTCTATAAAGCAATTATCCTTCAATTGAAAAAATAATTTAAAAAATATAAAAGTAAAAGGCATTATAATTTAATCACCCTGGGGTCCACACTGTTGACATTATTTTGTATTTGCTTTCATTCCTTTTGCCATGCATTTTTAACTGGTTGAGATCATACCACATGCATAATTTTTTTTCACACACATAATTGTGTATCTTTTCCACTTAGTATTATATATGATTTCCCATGTCATTGCAAACTTTCAGTAGACATCTCTCTAGAAGGCCGTGGAATGTTCAGCTTTGAGGCTCTAGTTACCTAGAAGATCTGGGAGATCTGGAATTGGATGGTTGCATTGATCCCTGTCAATATTGTGTTTAAATCTCCCATATTATAGCTAAAAACACAACACTGTGTTGAAAACAGAGATAAAAATAACAGGAAAGCCATTTTGCCTTGTGGGATGGGCTGTGTAGCAGTAGGCATTCCACAGAGGTTTGCTGAATTTAATGTACTACCTATAGGATCCAAAATGAATACCATTTGTCCCTTCCTTCCTGGTATTGAAAGAAGCCTTTAAGAGCAGCATTTGGCAGTAAAGCCTGGCCCCTTCCAGGAAGAGGCCTGTGAATCCATCTTTTCATGTCAAAGTATTTGTCAGCAGTATCCACTAGCATATTTGGAAATCTCTACCACATGAGTTTATGGTCTCATTCAGCCACTGTTTCTTCACTGCCTTGGGAGGAGTATCAGTTTGGCCTGGCAATTTCAGATTTCTTCATCCATTATTGAATGGTTGCCAAGCTTTGTGAAAGATGGCTTGGGGTGATTTTCAGTGGTGGTGTGTTTACTCCTGAGTATCAAAATGCTCAATAAAAGGCTTTCTGTTCTCTGACAACAGGCCGTTTTCCCCAGACACATGCCTTGTTGTTTTTCCATCGTTAACAGTAGATAACAGTTTGGGAGCAGCCAGAATCAGTTGGCCTGGGCTCGAACTTGAGGGGCTTCTGGCCACTCACTGTTGGGCACCACCTTACCGAAGCCTTACTGACCTGAATGCTCTGTGGTTTGTCGGCTCTGGTCCTTGTGGCTTCTCCTGTTTGCTCTGTCTGCCTTTCCTTATAGGCAGTGACTATATGGTGATGGCTGTTGCCTTTCTTCCTTGATCGTTTTTCAGAATGATCGCTTTCCTCTGAACCTGTCTCTGCTGTGTGACTATCTTCTAGAAGTTGTTCATGCTGTCCAGTCCCCAAGCAGAGGAGTGGGACAGTTAACCTGCTGTTTTTCAAAGCTGTTGTAATTGAAACAGTCTTCCTTTGTAACTAGATACATGAAGAGGCATTATGATGATTGATTTTTTTATTTGGTAAAATTCAATAACAGTAATAATGGTTATATACTTTACATACATTTTTCCATTTAATCTTCCTAGAAAATCTATGAGATACCTATTATCTCCATTTCAGACAAAGCAACTGAGGCTAAGTAAGTTGCCCAGGATCACATAGTTGTTAAGTCTGATCTTAGAGGGGATTCCTATTAATACTGATTCACTCTTAACCACCAGATGCTGTCATGAAAGGGAAAACAGGTTGATTTGTTCCATTCTTACATCCCTTGCACCTAGAAAGTGCATCTTACACAGGACTTCCCCATAAATCTAAATTTTTTTATTGTTAATATTTAAAAAAAATTTTTGGCCATGCTGCCCAGCATGTGGAATCTTAGTTCCCTGACCATGGATTGAATGTACACTCCCTGAATTGGAAGCATGGAGTCTTAACCACTGGATTGCCAGAGAAGCCCCAAAATCTAAATGTTTTAGATGGATGTTGAATTTATTGTTGACTGAAGTAAATTATGAATATTTCATACCTACAGTGTGCAAGACACATCACAGAATACAAAGATTACCACAATACAGCCCTTGCCTTCCTGTCTTGCTTATAGTCTCAGTCTGTTAAACAGATACATACATCAGTGGCCATAATTACAAGGCAGAGAGTAGTGAATGCTGTTCTAGAGATTCAAAGCAAGTTCAGTAGGAACAGGAAGAAGTGAGAGAGAATTCCAACAGTTGGCATCTAGGATATTTTTATGGAAGGCACAGAATTTGGGCTCACCCCTCATTGTTAAATGTCTTAATAACTGCTCTGAGTCATTAAACTGCTCTGAGTTTAATTGGATCTTTTTGAGGACCTCCATTCTTGGAGCACCTTGGGGTCACCTTTCTAAGAATTCAGCTCTACATCTAGAAGATATAAACAATGTGGACCTGGCCTCTGGATGTGCTTAAAAGTCCCTGTTTTGCATAAGTATGTGATGTGAACTCATTCCTTCTAATAAAATATAAAGGTAGTGTCATTGAGTCTTTAAGCTTTGATGCAGTTTTCTCTTCTGTTCTTCTGTAAAATTGGGGAGCCTAGTTGATTCCAAAAAGGAGTCAATGTTATTCTCTGGGAATCTGTGGAGCAGCTGATGAACATAAAGAATGAGTCCTACAGGATTCAAGCCAGAGCTAGTAATATTTACATTAGCCAGATTTAGAGATTGTCTTTATGGAGACAGTCGGTTATCTTTCAGAGAAGTGGAAAGAGTCTTTACTGGAAGACTGAGGTGAGTTTCTGGATAAAGATGGGTTTGTTCTGTAACTCACCTCACTACATGCTGTCTGCACCCCTAATGATTTTGTGGTTGAATATTAAATAGCAGGATATCAGAGCCTCATAAGCAATTTTTTTTTGCCATTCTAGTCAGTATTCCTACATAGAGAGAGGCTGGTAGGGAAAGAGCAGTATACCTTAAGCCTTTTTAAAAATTGTGATAAAATATACATAACATAAAACTTACCATTTTAACCATTGTTAAGCGTACAGTTTGGTGACATTAAGTACATTCACATTTTTACACAACTATCACCATCATCTGTCTGTCTCCAGACCTCCTTTCACCTTGCAAAACCAAAACTCTGTACCCAACAAGTCTCCATTCTTCCTGCCCCAGCCCCTGGTGGTCACCATGCTACTTTTGTGTCTCTGTGATTTCTACTATTTTAGGTGTCTCATATGAGAGGAATCGTCTAGTATGTATCCTTTTGTGATTGGCTTCTTTAACTTAATGTAATGTCTTCATAGTTCATCCATGCTGTACCATATGTCAGAATTTCCTTTTTTTTTTTTTAAGACTGGATAATCTTTCAGTGTATGTCCTAGCCTTGTAAATAGCAATTTTACTTGAAAACCAAGCAACAAAACATTGCTCCAAGTATTACCTCTTTTCTTTCTTTTCTTTGATGGGGTGGGAGGGGGGATTTTGAAATGTTTATTTTAGAAATACGTAAAACTAAAATGAGTACTCCAACAGCTTGCAGAGAAGAAACAAGAAGCTACATGTTTATAGATTCACATTTGCATGAATATTCTTGCCATGATTCTAAGACCCAGAATAATTAGAATAGAGGACATTACATTTTCATTTGAAAAATACACAATTAAAAAATTTTACATGTACAAAATATGACTAATATCACTTTTAGAACAAAAGCAAGCTGCTTCTAGTGTGTCAGAGTTATAAGGAAACCAGCAATGCTCATACTGATTGGTTATTAGATCTTTATGCCAGCAATATAAATACATTGCAGAAGCTTCCAAATGTTGTTAAGGAACTGTCTGAGAAATTAAAAGCATGTCCTGAAGTAACATAGTGAGACCTTATTGGTGACACTGAAAATCAGGTATCAGCCAGTCACAGTTTTCATGATGATGCCCCAAAATATAGGTCAGCTTTCTAAACCAGCTCAGCCTGCTTTTTCATTTATTATGGACTTCATAGCTTATTAACAAGCTTAGCGTAGCTTATTAACTTATTCTGACTGAAACTGTTTCATTTCCTTTCCTTCCTCTGAAGGACAGAAAAGCTTGTCTGGAAATTTCTTTTGGGGGAAAGAAATTTCCCATTTTTGTCTCTATCTTAAGGCATTTTTGGAGACATACTTGACTAAACTGTTTACTTGAAATTTGTTAGATTAGAAAGATGCTTTTTCATATGTGTCAAGAGCTTATGTATTTTTATGTTTTTTTAAATCTTTTCAAATGGTAAATGGATTGATGTTTTAACAGTAAGCTAACTGTTCAAAACTATCACAGGCCTACTATTTTTTTTTTACTGATGTCACCACACCAGCATCAGAGACTTGAGAAACACATTCACTGTGGTTCTTCTCATTGGGATAGATTTTCCACCATGCTTCTCTGAGCCTCTGCTTCCAGCTTTTTTGCCTCTCTAGTGAGGGTCTGCAGATGACACCACCCTTATGGCAGAAAGTGAAGAGGAGCTAAAAAGCCTCTTGATGAAAGTGAAAGAGGAGAGCGAAAAAGTTGGCTTAAAGCTCAACATTCAGAAAACGAAGATCGTGGCATCCGGTCCCATCACTTCATGGGAAATAGATGGGGAAACAGTGTCAGACTTTATTTTTCCGGGCTCCAAAATCACTGCAGATGGTGACTGCAGCCATGAAATTAAAAGACTTACTCCTTGGAAGGAAAGTTATGACAACCTAGATAGCATATTCAAAAGCAGAGGCATTACTTTGCCGACTAAGGTCCGTCTGGTCAAGGCTATGGTTTTTCCTGTGGTCATGTATGGATATGAGAGTTGGACTGTGAAGAAGGCTGAGCACCGAAGAATTGATGCTTTTGAACTGCGGTGTTGGAGAAGACTCTTGAGGGTCCCTTGGACTGCAAGGAGATCCAACCAGTCCATTATGAAGGAGATCAACCCTGGGATTTCTTTGGAAGGAATGATGCTAAAGCTGAAGCTCCAGTACTTTGGCCACCTCATTCAAAGAGTTGACTCATTGGAAAAGACTGTGATGCTGGGAGGGATTGGGGGCAGGAGGAGAAGGGGATGATCGAGGATGAGATGGCTGGATGGCATCACAGACTTGATGGACATGAGTCTGAGTGAACTCCGGGAGATGGTGATGGACGGGGAGGCCTGGCGCACTGCATTTCACGGGGTCGCAAAGAGTCGGACACGACTGAGCGACTGAACTAACTAGTGAGGGTCTGAATTTAATGTTCTTCGTACACCATTGGCACTCAACACCTCTGTCGAATACATATATGTTGACTTAAGAACATAACAGAGTTTGGGTGTTTTCCCATCTGTATACACGCCAATTCAGCTGCTGACTTATCCCCGTCATGACTGTGGAGTATGAACATGTTGTCAGTCTGTGTGTGTCTCCAACCTCTCTTTTGTATCCTTAGTTTCACTGCCTCAGTTGGATCATTGTGTCAACCTCCTAAAGATCTCCTTGACTTTCGCATGCTCTTTCTTCTTTATTCCTCCCAGTGCCACCAGATCACTGGTCTTAAAGTCACAAATGTGATCAGACCATACGTCTGCTTACTCCCAGTTGCCTTTAAGATAAAGCACAGACTGTAACATTGGCCCCATTTATCTTGCTGACCTCCTGGTCCAGGCATCTCCCCCTCCCTTCACCCTACCTGCAGGATCCCTCCTTTGTCAGCCCCATTCTGTGCTGTGAAGCCCCCATTCCCTGCTTACCTTCTTGCCTTTGCTCCTTCTTTTCTTTAGCCCTAATGCTTTTTCTACCATTTTCTACTGGGCAAATTCCTACTCATCTTTCAGAATTTAACTCCAGTTGCATCACTGCTCTGAGACTTATTTTCCCATGTAGAATTGTTAATGGCTTTTTTTTCTCTTTCATATATACTTTTATTGTCATTTTATCTCTTTGCACTGTGGTTCTTGGTTAATTAGTATGTCTCTGCTGCTAAACTTTGAACTCATTAAAGATCCAGGACTTGGCCCATCTGATTTTTGTATACCCAGGTTCCAGCATGGATCGTGGCTTATGGTTGTGTTGTTGTGCTCTGTTGCCCAGTCCTGTCCAACTATTTGCAGCCCCATGGGCAGTAATCCACCAGGCTCCACTGTCCATGGAATTCTCCAGATGAGAATACTGGAGTGGGTTGCCATTTCCTCCTCCATGGGATCTTCCCAACCCAGAGATCAAACCCATGTGTCTTGTGTCTCCAGCATTGGCAAGCGGGTTCTTTACCACTTCACTACCTGGTAAGCCCCTAATGTCCCTGTAATAGTGGTCAAAGTCAAATGTTCACTCATGATGGTATTTCTAGAAAAGAATGCTGAGTAAATGAACACGTGAGTGAGTGAAAGAAAAGAAGGGAGGGAAGAAGGAAGGGAGGAGTGAATGAAGGAAGAGTGATGGAACACTTTAAAGGTAGAAAGGAATACTGAATAATACTTTGCCCTCAAGTATCTCATACACATAAAAATGTCATGATCACATGTCAGCTGCATGTCAGTAGAATACATTTAGCTAGCTGGACTTTAGTTGCACCTTAGAGGTGAGAGGGAATTCAGATATACTAGAGGAAAAGATGCTATCTCAAGTAAGGGGAATAGCCTAGACTATGTTGGGACCGAGTAAGTCAAAATACTGTAGAGCTGGGAAGGATCTTGTATGCTCATTGAATTCATACAGCTGCTTTATTAGAAAATTAGGACTTGCTCCATGTACGTGTAGGCAGTTTCTTATTAAAGCCCTGGATAAACATAACTGAAACTGGCCCTGTGATATTCCCTGCTGCCCTACCATCTTTCTACATTCTTCTTAAATTCTCTAAATGCATCTAAAAGGAAGGTATTATTAATCAAAAGATAAAACTAATCCTCTGGTAGAAGAAAGGCATGAGATTCCCTTTTATGTGTCCTAACAGCAGAAAAGAGTCTTTTGAAAGCATAATGGCAAACTGTTTTGCCAAAGTAGTATGTGAAATGGAAATTTACTTTGGCTTATTTATCCTCTTTGAATAAGATGTCCTACAACAAAATAGCATGCAGGCTCCTCTCTCGGGAACAGTGGGGGTAAAATAGAAACAGCATTTTCATATACTGTCAGACTTTTGGAGAGCTGCCTTCTATGCTTTTAATGTTGTCTGAATGTACATCCTCCACCTCATTGAGTACTTAAGTAGGTTTTGATTTGTTCTTTAGCACTGCATTTCCCCAGCACGAGTGGAAGCCTCTACTACACCTTCAGAAAGTTATTTTGCTTTGACAAAGAGAAAATTCATCCCATCCCATTAATGCATGTATTGGATGGTTCTTTCCAGTTTTTTTAGTGCATGGTCTCCTGAGGTATTCAAAAAGCAAACAAATGAACCAAATGATCAGATCCTGGCAGAAGTTAAAGTGCATGATAAATTCTAGAATTTGGCTCATATTCTCAGGTACATCTTTCCTGCTGATACACACATGTGTCTCAGAGAGAGAGTGTGTGTGTGTATTTAACATACAAATATAAAACAGACTTCATATAAGCACATTCAGTAAAAGGATAGATACTAATGTTTCTATTGGACAGGTTGACACAGTAAACCCTGGAAGATCTAACGGAAGCATCTAAGATGGGATTAGGTGTCTTACAGTCAGAGAAAGTTTGCTCTTTGTCTAAGAGCACAAGAGAAAGATGCCAGCCATGGAGAGATCTAGCACATTGCAGTGATTAGAAGTAAACCCTCAAATTTCTTCAGGACTTTGGGAATTTACATGAATAACCATTGAGAAACAGTATATATTCTGAGTGTTTTTAAGTAGGTATAGTAAGGGGTGATGGTGGAGAGTGATTAAAATATGAGTCTACAGGAGATCCAAAGAAGCGACTTGAATTGGGGAATAGGACCGTTGTCTAGAAAACTTTCAAAATAGTCCCTGTGACAGAAGCTAAGTCCATAGGCTGGGGTCAAAGAGGAAGGGATGAATCTGAAAGCAGGAACTGGGTGGTGGGTTTGATATAGAAAGGTACAGTAAGAGAGTCAAGAGTGGGTTCCAAGTTGTGAGTCTAGGAGACAGAGGGGATTAGGCAAGAGAATTTGGGAAGCAGAGGTGATAATGTTCTCACCCAGCTCTTCCATAGCTTGCTCATTCTTGTGATGTGTCGACAGGTATCAAAGAAGTGGGGTGTGTTCAGATAAGTTTAGAAAACTCCGAAATAATGTTAAGGATACAAGTAAACTGTAGCTACAGGACTTCTGCGAGCCCAAGTATTCTGTGTTTCCCACATTTACCAGATTGTGACATTAGGTGTTGAGGTGCTTAGTTGGTGTGTTGGTGGAACATCTTGGCAACACGTTTTGGAAAATTATTTCAGAACAAGAGAACGGGGTGTATGTGTGTACACATACATGAGTGATAGTGACCCCTCCAAGTGAGAGTCCTTTGATCATAATAAATAGGAACTTGAGACAATGTGAGGGAGCAAGCTAGGAAGAGTATTTGGAAGTCACAGGCAGAGAGAGGTCCACCAGAAACCTGGCTGAGATTGGGTTCTTCTTTATGGCAACCAATAATTAATAGGAGATTGGAGTCATGTGCATGAGAACAAGGGAGTGAGACAGGAGCCATAGAGGGCCAAGAATACAATCTGCTGTTATCAGAAACCAGGCCAGAAGAGCTGATATGTGACAGTGACAAACAGCAGGACTCCAAGAGGGGTCTGGATTGTCAAGGAGGACAGCTCCTTGTATGTAGCTCTTGTGATGTGGTAGGATGCTAATGGTAGGGCAAAGGGGGAGGAGATGTCATCCCCAAATTTCTGGCTCCATTCAGTGAACACTTCCTGGCCCTTTACTTTGTGAAGATAAGAGAATAATTAACATCTAGGTTTTGCTCTCAAGGAGGGCACTGTTTCTGAAAAGAAAGGAGGAGAAAAGCAGTTAAACTTCAAATACTTCTAAAGCAGCTGTGAATCTGACAAGGTCTTTAACTCTGGTTGGGCTGGGAGGTTTCATGTAACTTGACTAATCACTAACTCTTCAAGACAGCCAGGGAAATACACATTATGTAAATAATTGTAAGTCTTAAGCCCAACATTATAATCAGAAGATTACTTTTTACATTTTTTCTCTTATAGCCAAGTTTGAAAGAGATTCACATGAAGCATGTCCCTTTGGAGATGTTAGAATTAACACAGCAGTATGTGAGCTATTTCCAAAGTAACCTCTGTTCCTAGGATGGAGGTCCAAATATATTTTTTCCTACTGCACTCTGCATTTGATTTTTAGAATTTTGAGATGTATTTTATTCTGGCATATCTTCTGTTGAGATCAAGTCATTTAAGCTGAGCCAGTCAAAGGTGGGTGAATTTACAATTGTTAATGTAAATTTCCCAGCGAGTTAAAAAAAAAATCTTCTATTAAAAGTGCACAGATGCTCCGTTGTGTGGACACTCTTTTGTATTAGTGCTCTTCTGGCTCAGACAGTAGCTTCTGCCCTGCTCCTGCCTCTCCTTGCTGAGCACCGAGAAGACTTCATAATATCATCAGTTGTAGGTGTTCGTGAAAGGAGCCTGTAAGAATAAATAAAAAAGGTAACAGTGAGTTTAAATAGCAGTTTGTATATCTCTCTGAGTTATGGTGGGAAAGGAAAGCTGTAAGGTTGTGGATATGGTCATATACAGACACTGTTTTGTCTCTCTTCTCATCGTGATCTCCCATGACCTGTATCTTGACCAGGACTTGGGATGACCATGCTGAATGGGTGGGCACCCCTCAACACACCACTCTGGAGAACCCAGGGAAGTGCTGATTCAGTGCTTGCAGGGACGTTCAGCATCCTCTTGCCTTTTCGTCTGCTTCATGGCTTCATGTGTTTCGGATGTTTAATAAATCTGTACTGAACATAAAGGGAAAGTGCTGTCAGATACTAGTGTAGTAAAATTTATGCCTTCAAAGAGCCATCCTTGATCTTGTATCTCACCAGCCTTTTGAAACGTCATCTCTGTGTTTGGCTTTGTGTAAACACTTGAATGATGTCTCCATTTAGCTCCTCAAAAGATCACCCTTTCCTAGAATAGCCGCCAGAAAGCCTAGTCTCCCCACAGTGGGTCTTCACCAACTGCTAGGACGTACAGAGCTCTCTCCCTCCTCCCCTTGCCCCGCCAACCTGGTTGCCTTTGTGATTTCAGTTTTCTGTGATCGTGCTGGAGAAGAGACTTCCAGATGTGAAACTGAAACTTTCTTCTCCTTAGCATTGTCCTATAACTGGAAACTTTTTTTGCACTCAAACGAACTTGCATCTGAATTAGAATAAAGTCAGAGGAGTGGTTTTTGTGCTTGGTTTGAGTGGGATCCTGGTCTCAGGCTCCAGCAGTTGCAAAGAGAAACAGATATTATTAGTCATTAGGGAACCGGATTCCACTTGAGTCCAATCCAGTGATGGTGTTTCCTACAAGCATTAGTTTCTTCATTTTGGCACAGAAAAGAACTTCACTAACTGAAATCATATGTGAGTTATCTGTCCTGATGCTCTGTTAGCAAAATCTTGCTGAGCTGGAAGTGTATATGATGCTCTTACTGTTTACAAAACTCCCCCGAAACTGTGGCTAATACTTTTGTTAAGAGAGCTCACAGGTGAGGGACCTCTGATATTAACTATTCAAAGGACAGAATTTTTTGAATTACTTATTTTTAAAAATCAGGCTTTAATTGAAGTTTAGGGCATGACAGGAGCGACAGAAGTTGACACCAACTTGGTGATGACTGTGTGTTGAAGATAGTCACCATCTGTAGAGCTTCCCCCTCCATACACGTCAGCTCCAGACATACATCCACTCCCAGACCAGCAGTGGCCTCTGGGTTGGGGGCAGTCAGACCAGAGTCATGTGGATGTGGATCCTGGGAAGTCTTTAGCCACAGCACAGAATAGAGGAGGGCACGTGGGCTGAGCTATGGAGCAGAGCATGGGAGTTCCTTCTTTGGAAAGTGAAAATGAAAGTCGCTCAGTCGTGTCCGACTCTTTGCAACCCCATGGACTGTACAGTCCCTGGAATTCTCCAGGCCAGAATACTGGAGTGGGTAGCCTTTCCCTTCTCCAGAGGATCTTCCCAACCCAGGGATCGAACCCAGGTCTCCTGCATTGCAGGCGGATTCTTTACCAGCTGAACCACAAGGGAAGCCCCCCTCCTTTGGAAAGCACTTGATAAAGTGGACCCATTTGCAGATCTCTTAGAAGATGGAAGAGCTGCGTCCTGAGCAGCATCAGCACAGCCCCAAAGTGTTGGGCCCGTACTTGCCCAGGATAAACCGTCTTCTTTGCGATACCCAGGAGGGCAGGAACTCTGAACTCGGCTGAGGAAGCCAAAACAAGAGATCTCAGATGCTCTTCCACATCCTCTACCGCCTGCCAAATGGATGAGAGATGTATGGATACGATTCCCCAGTTTTTCCATCCACATAAGCCCGCATGATGGCTGACCTTCAGTTACATAGGACCCTGTGTGCACTGGAGCTGGGCATTGCTCTCATAATGTGTGCCCTTTAAAATCTAGGGTTTCCATTCATGTTTAGCCCAGATGTTTTCAGAGGTAGAGGAAGCTAGAAGTCTGGTGAGAAAGAAGTATTTCACTACCTTTTGTCTTTCTTCTTGTATTTAGAGGAAGGGTAAGGGACAGAGGGTCAGATAGGGTATTTGGAAAAGGTGTAGGGTGTTTGGGGTGGACACAGTGATGAGGGAGTACTCTAGGCTGTTACTGGGGAGGAGCGAGCATTGCTATCTCCCCTTGAGAGTCTTGTGAGAGTCTCGTCCAGTGAAGAAACCTCCCACCCCAAATGCCAATGAAGAGCAGCAGGGCTTGGCCTTCCCTGAAGGTTGGTGCAGTCGTGGGGATCTACACACCTGGCCTTCAAGGTAGTCTGAGCCCAGGGAGGCTAGATACAGTCTTCCGGTTTTGGTTCAAAGCCATCTTACTGTCCATTCATTCATCTGCTATCCGTTCATTCAGCCTTTCAGTCCTCCTTTGGTGAAGGGTCTCGTGGCCACCTATGCTCCCCTGGCCCCCACCCACCATCCCCCTCAGTGATACTGTCACCTTGTCTGCTCTGTTAAACTTCATGTCTTCTCTGAAGTGACTCATTTAGTAGCAATGACAAGTTCTTATGCCAGTAAGACTGAAGAAGAGGAAAGCATTTGGTGGAAGGAGGTAGAGAAGAAGAGCAAGAAAGATGTCTTATAATTTGTCTAGGTTTGAGACTAAACACCCAAGCTGTTAATCCCAGGAACAGGTAATTGGTTAGTGTTAATAGAATCCTTTTACATCGAGGTTGGTGGCTGTCACAGTTGAATGTACATCATGATGCCCTGGAGGGTGTGTTCAGACAGAGACTTCCGGGCACCATCCCCCAGCTTTATGATTGAGAAAGGCTGGGCGGGGCCTGGGAATTGGCCTTCCTGACACAGTCCGCAGATGAGGCTGGTGCCACGGGTCTGGGAGGCAAACTTCTCTAAGTCTGGGTCCTAGAGAAAAGAGAGGTTCCTGGAAGACCAGGCTGATCGGGGAGGAGCTGGCATTCCTCTCGACCTTTAGTCAGGGCCCATATGAGGAAGAAGAAAGAAGTTAAGATTTAGCAACCCCCAGAAGATGACAGCCACATCGGCTTCACCACCACCCCAATTCTGGGATCCATGCAGAGGCCAGTGTGCTGTATTTTCTGAAATACAAAGAAAAAAATAGAGTAATCTTTGCTTTCTTATGTCTTTCTGTTCAGAAGTAGGTGTATTTAACTGGTGGCCTTTCTTGATGTCTCTTAGCTTGGTAAACTGGGATATCACTGGTAAATCAAGACATTAGAGCTGGAGGGCGACAATTCTTTTCATTACCAAATAAGGGGGAGTCATGAAAATACACAACCTGTGAAGGCTTCTCTAAAGGAAGGCATCTGGTTAAGGCCCAAACCATTGGATGTCTGATTTTTTCAGGAGTGAAAGCCAAGTCAGGATTGGGCATTGTGTTTACTGCTCTGTTTTCCTAATTTTCTCTCTCTACTGTCAGCAGTAACTCAAGGATTCATTGTTTTTGTTTTCTTCTTCCTAATTTGTTGACAATAGTGTTGCTTTATTCTGGTCCCCAAAAGGGAAAACCAGAGAAAGGGAGAGAGATTCTGTTGGAAGTGTGAGTAGGAATGTGGCTAACACTCTGAGAGCCTCTGTTTTTATTGTCACTTCCTGACTTTTCAAGATAATTGTAAGGACAGTTTTTCATCAAATGTGACCTTATGGCTAAATAACAACCAGCTTTTTTCCTCCTTGACGTTTTGTCAGAATCACACCATGTTATTAGTTTGAATACTTAGTGGTGGTTGAGGAGCAGCATAATATTTGGGGTTTCATTTTTTATCCGATATAGAAAGCCCTGTGGCACTAAATAAAAATGTCACCGTGTAAAATTTAAAGGCTGTCACAAATGTTTTTAAAAATTCATGAAGGGCTGAGGATTAGATTTATCTTACCCTCTTTTTGTGATATATCCATATTTAATGTTAGTTTCAGCATTTGAAGCATGAGGAACTTTTTCGAATGAAAAACTGTGGTGAACCAGTTGTATCTGAAGAAGCAGGCCCCAGGGCTGTGTTTGAATCATGCAGTTTACTCCCCTTCGTGTGTTCAAGGGGCAGATACGCTTGGTTTTCCTGGTGGCTGGACTTCTCCCTGGGAAAAGCCCTCGTTGCTGGAGAGGTTGCCGCATGTGGCTACTTGGCTCTGACAGCTGTTTCCCTGCGTCAGGGGCCGTTTTCCTTGGGCGTTAATCCCCAGCACACATATGTGACAGCAGAGGAGCAGAGAAGGGCCAGACCTCACCTTTGGAACTCTTGTTTTTCTTCTTTGTGGCTTTGAGTCGCTGAGTTGCCTGTGTTTAGGGGACTACCTTTAGTCAGAGACAATATCCAGTCTTCCCTGTGGAGGGTCCAGAAATAATGAATGACAATAGAATTAGCTCTGAATGAAGAGACGAAATGAACTCAAACTCATGTAGTTTTTAAAAAAATTGCTAAGTAGACGTCTTGGGTCTGCAGCATTGGCCTTACCCAAAACCCTGGAGGGTTTAAAAGCTGGTGAGGAGGAAGGGAGCTGTTGGCCCTGCTTGTTCCACCTTCAGGGCAGACAGACCTACCTTGGAGGACACAAGCATACTTCCTCTCACCGCAGGTTGGCTGGTAGATGGCTAGAAGGAGACGCAAAAAGGCACGTTTGCTTTGGACCATGGCTTCTGCCTGTCCTTCCACCTGTCCATCATCAGTCTGTTCTTCTGTCCCTCTATCCCTCCATTCCTCCCTTTTTTCTGTCCTTTTGTGCTCTCCCTCTTCCTTCTTTTCTTCCACGCTGCAGACACTTTTAAGCACCTGCTCTGGGCCATAGATCGAGCCAACTTCTCATAAAATGAGGGGAAATGTACCTGTTTTCTCTGCTGAAAGTAATCAACCTTTTAATAAGAGCCAAGGAAGAATGGCAATAAGAGATATGGCTTGCCTACAAGGATAAGCCCTTTTGAGCTGGTTTTCCCACTTACTTGTCCCTGTGGCCCAGACCTAATTGAAGACGGGCAGCCATTACCTAGAACAGTACCAAAATGTAAGTGTGCGGTTTGGGGGATGAGTTGTGAGCTTTTCGTCATCATGATCTTGATGTTTTTATTCCTTTGTTTAATGCAGAGAATCATCTTGATAAGTAAAAATCATCTTTTCCCCCCTCAGACTGTTGGCAAGAAGTTACCTCCAACTGCAGCAACTCCAGACTCGTCAAAACCAGAAATGGACAGCCGGACAAAGGGTGAGTTTTCTTTATCTGTTTTATGTTTGAAAGCAGTGAATGGTTTTATGATCATTGAGCCACTTTTGAAAAATTCTTATATAATCTTAATAGCTTTTTTAATAGCACATTAGGGAAAAAATGCACCCAGATAGGTTTCATTGTGTTCTACCAGTAGGGTGGGCACGAGTTCAATTCAGAACTCCTCAATGGAAGAAGATGCTTTCCTGCCATTTGTTTCTCACCTGCATGAAGAGCCAAGGGCTTATCCATGTATACTTGGATCCATCTGCATAGTGGAGGAGTCAGGAAGGTTTTAGAAAATGGCAATTCAAGCAGTGTCGAGATTCATAGGCCTTCAAGTCAGAGAGGCTTTATGTTTTAGCCTAACCACTCAACAGACACTCCCAAATCTTGACTCCTCAGCACAGCTCTGCTTGTATTCCTGTAGTTACAAGTGTCTGTCTTCTGTCGAGCCAGATATGCTCTTCCTGTCATTTTTACCCATCAGTTCTAGTGTCTGGGTCTATATTGATTTTAGCCCATTTTTCTCCTGACAGTCTTTTAAGTATTTGAGGATAATTGCCCCACCCCAACCTTCCCAGTGGTCAGTGCTCCCCATCCTAGAGTTGTCAGAGAAAATACAGGGATGCCCAGTTATATTTGAATTTCAGATAAACAATGAACAATTTTTTGTCTTTAGTATGTCCCATGCAATATTGGTTATTTATACGAAATTCAAATGTAACTGGGCATCCTGTGTTTGTATTTGCTAAGTCTGGCAGCCCTCCAATTCCTTTAGTCATTCTTCCAATAACTGGAATGTTCTGAACATGCTCTAGTCAGAAATAAATACTGCAGTTCCTTCTAGGGATTTCACTTATTTTTTTTCCAGCTTCAGATTTCCTTATGAGGATAATGTAGACAGACTACTAATCTAGTTTGGAAATCCAAAGATTGAGAGAGGCTCTATCATACATATGTGATTATGATTAATATAAGAGCAAGTACAAGTGTATTCTTTTAGTTGCAGAAAATATACCAGGAACTCCTTTTTCAGTGCAAAACAGTAGTTTTGAGAGCAAGTAAATGTTACTGCCTTAGACATAAAAAATGAATTTATGGGACTGCCAAGCCCCAAATAGTGTTTTAGATAAATACATTCATGGGTGTTATAGGTGCAGCTGTCTTAATGGTTCAGGTTCAGATGAGGTCGACATGCCTTCAAGGTGTTAATGATACAATCAGACTCTCTTTAAGAGGCAGGAAGCTCACTAGACTAATGCTTTAATCCAGTAGCTCCCCAACTTGATTGTGCCCCAGAGAGCTGGGTCACACCTCCAGAATTTCTGAAGCAGCAGGTCTGGGGTGGAGACTGAAATTGTGCTTTTCCAACAAATTCCCGGGTGCTGGAATGCTAATGCTAAATCTCCATTTAAACACTAAAACCTTCAAGATTCTTGAAGAGCATCCTGAAACTTTTTCTTTACATGAATTCAAAGTTAAACTATTTCCATAATGTTTTCTGCTGTTGGACAGTAGCCCATCCTTCCATTCAACTGCTCATTTTGTAGTTCTGGCCATTGACAAGTTTATCAGTGATCCAAGTTATTAGGCAACTTTGCTGGAATGGCTGGAGTGGAGGATGGGCAGGAAGAGGGGAAGACACATTAAGCCTCAAAGGTAATTGGAATGGGGTCCCTGGGACAGGCTGTCCTTGTGACAGGTGACAACCAGTGGCCTTCACCAACCTCAGTCATGTTTGCAGAAATAAGAATCTGAGAAACAGAGAATTTTTTTAATGGAAAAGCGTTTCAATAGACGTGAAAAAAAAATGCCTTATAGATTGTTCCTCTCTCTGCAGAGTAAATAGAAGCTAGGGTGACTTGTGAGTTGGTTTGGGGGAGGCAGAGCTGGGGGAATCTGAGTGTCACTTGTAAGACTGTGATACAAAATAGGACAGTCTGCAGGACATGCTTAAGTGACTCATCCTCAGGCCTCAAGAACTCACACTAGAATAAGAGCATATCCTTGATAGATCTTTTTGTCCTCAGTAATGTCTGCAGGCAGGAGACTCAAGTCTTTTTTGGCAGGGTTAGGTGGTGGGTGTGGAAGGAGTTTTAGAGAAGTACTGACCAATAGGAATACTATATGAGCCACATACAAGATTTTACATTTTCTGGTAGCCACATTAAGAAAGAAAAAAAGAATAAAACAAGAAAAGAAACAGGTTAAAAAAAGAATTAAGTGAACTCAATTTAAATATATTTTATTTAGCTCAATATATCCCAAGTATTATCATTTCAACAAGTGTAACCCATAAACAATTATTAAATGAGGTATTTTAATTCTCTTTTCATCTGAATCTTCAGAATCCAGCGTGTATTTTCCATGTATGCCACATCTCATCTTGGCTTAGCCACGTGTTGATTATCAGAAGCCACACTTGCCCAGGGGCCACCATATCAGACAGTGTAGTTTGAAAGTGATTCTGGGATCTAAGGTGGGCTTCCTGGGCCTGGATTTTAACACAGTTCAGGATGCTCAGCTCCCTTGAGCACGTGGGAGAATCCTGACTCTAGCCCATGCCTCTTTCAGCCCTACAAGTGTCTATTAATGACATCTATCACTAGATGCATCCCAGAGTGGGGCTGAGTTGTTAATAACGAGTGGTTTTACATGGTGGCGGGGGTGTTCTGCTGAGAGTCAGGAAGCACAGTTTCCGGGATTAGCTTTCTTCTTAGCTAGCTGTGTGACCATGGGCAAATAATTTTGTTTCTCTGGTCTTGCTCTTCATTGTCTGCATTGTCTCTGAAGTCAGAGGGTTGTGCTCAAGAGAAGCCTTCAGGTCTCTCCCAGCATCTTCACTATCTGATTCAGTTCCAAAAGCTTTATAATTCATAGTGAAAGCTTTCTGCATTCCAAGAATTGAACAGCCCTTGGGAGAGGCAAAAGAAAGATGTGAACAATTGAGTTGGAATATGAGAGGATGTCATTTGGCACAGATGCCAGAGATAAGTCTGTGTGTAAGTGGTTGGGAAGAGTGGTCACTCTCAGTGAAGCCTGGAGAGGTTTTTATTGACAGCCATGTTTTCATGGAGCCAGAGCAAGATTGCTGCAGTTTAATCTCACCCCTCACATACTTTCTGGCTTCCATTGTAAAGAGCAAATTCTGGGGTAATGGTTCTCCCATGATTTCCACGAGGGCTCCTAGTCCACCAGGTAGCCCCCTCCATTTGGAACATTTTGCTGCTTCTGAATTTTGATGTAGTACCCAAGTTCAGGTGGAAGGACACAGAGGGCTGACCCACTTTTCGAAATGACCCTAAACTTGGGGAAGAACACAGCCTCCTTCCTTCCGTTTGGAAGACACACCCATAACAACTTGCCCAGCAGTACAGAGGAGAGATGTGCCTTTCAACATAGCTGTCTCCTTAGCGCGTTCAGATACTGGGTTGGCCAAAAAGTTTGTTCAGGGGACTTCCCCAGTGGTCCAGTGGCGAAGACTCTGAGCTCCCAGTGCAGGGGGCCGGGGTTCAGTCCCTGGTTAGGGAACTAGATCGCACGTGCCACAACAAAGAGTTCATGTGCCACAACCTAAGACTGGGTGCAGCCAAATAAATAGATAAATATTTTTGAAAAGGTTTCTTTGGGTTTTTTGGTAACATCTTACTGAAGAACCCAAGTAGTCTTTTTTGCCAACTGGATACAAGCTCACGTCACGAATAAGCATTATGATGATTCAAAAAATATTCAGTGTAGATTGGTATCTTCTGAGAGAAGTGAAACTCAGCTGATCAGGATTTATTTAAACAACTAACATCATCTCCCCACCCCCAATAAAGCTTTTTATGATATTGAAATTCATCAGAAATGCATGCTGTCGAACAGATTGCCATAATTTTTGTAACAAGAGAAAAGCTGTCTAAATATTCATAAATGTAGTGCCCTGAGGTGCCTCCAGCTCACCACATCTGGAGCTCCCCTCTTTCTGACTACAATTGATGCAGATTTGTGGCCTCTGTGGGATAGAAAAATAGCCTGAAGAAAGAGTTCTTTAGCATCTTCTTGAACAAACAGTTCAGTCTTAGAGATTCAGAGGACCAGTTGAACAGGTAGGTTAGAGAAAAAATAGTCCTTGACAGAATGTGTACAAAGGCAGGTCAGGCTTCTAAATAAACGATGCCTGGGGATCAAAGGCTAAACTTTGTCTGCTTATCCTCCCCTCACATTATCACTGGACACTTGCACCACCTTTCTGATCACTTTGTCCCTTGACTTGCTTCTTAGGCATTGTTCCCTGTGACGGTGACATGTAGTGCCTTGTGGCTATCATTGATCCCTCATGGTGGGGGCGGTGTCTTCTACCCACCACCCCCACCATCCAGTCCAGGAAAGTGCCATGGACTCAGTGGACACTGGCAACAATGGTGGTGGAGCAGATGGAGAATTAGAAATGATTTCAATTTACCAGGCTCTGTACCTAACAGAGTCTTGCCAAAGCAGTGTAGTAGCCACAAGTCTCCTTTCCCAAGTTCACAGTCACTGGGAGGGAAAGAACATATTTGTTGACCCTCAAGCTTATTTCAGATTCCTAGGGGGTCAGCAGTGTTGCTCTGTGGGACTTGACAGATCCTTGTTCTTTCTAGCCTCTGCCAATACCCAGCCAGCCCAAGAGCTCCTGGTTTACGCTAGTTTGACAAGGTCACGTTTCTGGGCTCATTGCAACACAGGGACTGCCCAGGAGCCCTGTGGAGCATTGCACCAAACAAAAACTAGCAGTTACAGATTTGGAGGAGAGGCAGAAGTGAGCGAAATTTAGATGAAGCAGCAGGGTTTTGATACGTTCCAAGCAAAACAGGGCTGTGTAAGTGGGGCCACATCACAGCTGGTCTGTGAGCTGAACCCAGGTCCTGTATCTTTGGGAACCAATGATCCATGAGCAGGGCTGTGTCCAGTACCCCTTACAGGAGGCCCTGCGCTGGTGTGGGGATTCCAGGCTTCTTTTCTGTGTCACAGTGACTTGTTTCCTTCAACAAAGGGTGGAACACGTCATTATTACTAATACGATACATAAAAGCAAAGTTTCTGATCACCTGTGGTCTTAGAGGACAGACTTTCTCAGGGAATAAGAAAGCAGTAGTCACTCTCTCAGAGAAGGGGCTTCTTGGACCCTTTGCAGCTGTAGCATGTGTGCTTGGAAGGAATACTATTTCCAGTTCATGTTGCAGCTGGCTGTATCTGCATTTGTATCCGCATTTGCAGATTTTTACTTTCTCAGTCTGAGCTAATTTTCACTTTCTCGCTACATGTTTGATTAGGAGAAAAAAGGGTCACCTCCCCTTACGTTGGGATTTTTCCCAGCCTTGTTGTTGTTGTTGTTGTTGATTCACTAAACTGTTTCTAGCTCTTTGTGATCCCACGGACTGCAGCATGCCAGGCTCCTCTGTCCTTCACTAGCTCCTGGAGTTTGCTCAGATTCACGTCCATTGAGTCAGTGATGCTATCTAACCTCACCCTCTGCCACCCTCTTCTCCTTTTGCCTTCGCCCAGCCGTACCTCTGAACTCTTCATCTTTTTTGTCAGGATAGGTGTTTTTGCTCATTTATCTTCTCCAAAGCTCACTCACTCTTGGGCCTGGAAATTTGGGCACATTTGATATGAAATGTGTGTCCTGCTGCTGCTAAGTCACTTCAGTCATGTCCGACCCCATAGATGGCAGCCCACCAGGCTCCCCCGTCCCTGGGATTCTCCAGGCAAGAACACTGGAATGTGTGCCCTACCCAGCCCTTTAGCTTTTCCCACACCTGATGTGTCCTAAAGCCCTCAGGCTCAGTGTCTCAGGGGTCATTGTTCACCCTAGGAAAGCACCTTTCAACAAATGCTCCCAACACAGATTCAGAGTGGGGGGTCTTTCTGCAAGGGTGCCCAGCCTACCCATGCTGCAGATGACCTGGATTTCAAATGCAGTCCTCTTAGAATACAAAATGAACTCTCGTTCTGCTGTCCTAGTGGATTTCCTTCCTCCCAAAGACTCAGAGTTTCTCCTCACCTGAGCAGGAGAAGGGGTCATTGAGAGGAGCCACTGTCTGCTCCATATTAGAGAACAGAAAGGCTTCCTTTGCCTGTCACATTTTGATTTTTTTTTTTCTTTTCAAAGTAAGAGAGTACAAAGTGGCATAGTTCATATAGATGAAATAATTTGAAAGTCATATTCCCATCAACATGCAATACCAGAGGGGTCAACTTTTTCGTGACAGAAAGCACTGGGCCAGAGTTGACAATGTAGTGGCAAAGACGCTGTGTTTCATTTCCCCGAGTTTAGATATAGACCTGGTTTTCTCCACCTGGGCCCTGTGAACATTTAGACCACATCAGACTTTGCTGGGGGCTGTCCTGTGTCCATTGTACTGTATTGAGCAGCTTCCCAGATGTCAGTTACCACCTCCCCCCACACTGTGACAGCCATAAGCATCTAGGGGCTTTGTTGGTGTCTTATGGGAAGCCAAGTCAACCCAGTTGCGAACCGCTGGTGTGGACTATCTTATGCCCCAGGAGGCACCGCTGTATCTTCTGCCACCAGGCACATGCTGGACACTCAGTATTTTTTGAATAAATGTATTCATCCCACCCCTCCCATGAGTGTTAAAGAGAATAAGTGAAATAAGACTAGTTATCTGCTTCTTGTCATCAAGAATGGTTGGGAAACACCCCGCCCCACTCTAGTCAAAGGCCTGGAACATTGTCCAGGCAGGGCCAGTGCTATTTTCCTCTGCTAGGAAGGGACCCCAGGTTTCTGCTTTAGGAAGTGATTTCCCCATTTCCGAGTTTCTAAGGCTTTAATCCAAACACATCACTCTGACTCTCCTCCCTGTTGCCTTGTCCAGAGCTCTGCATATACATGCTTTATTTCCTCTTCTTAATGATAAACTCCTTGAGAATCAGATAACTAGTCTTATTTCAGTTTTCCCCAGAACATGATAGAAGTCAAACCCTTATTGCAATTCCAAAGTACAAAACACTCCCGAAAACTAGAAGGCTTTATCACTCCTTGGGTGATAAAACTTGTTCTGGGCTAATGTGAATGTGAGTATGTGTTAAGTCACTTCAGTAGTGTCCAGCTCTGCGACCCCCTGGACTATATAGCCTGCCAGGCTCCTCTGTCCATGGGATTCTCCAGGCAAGAATACTGGAGTGGGTTGCCATACCCTCCTCCAGGGGATCTTCCCAACCCAGGGATCAAACCCCTGTCTCCTAAGTCTTCTGCACTGGCAGGCCAGTTCTTTACCACTAGCTCATTCATCCCATTTGGGGTGACGAAGCATCCATTGGCTGAAAATTTTTAATGTATATGATGCTTGAGCATAGCCCCAGATCCCAGCTGGGGATGTTACATATTATATGGTATGTGCAATGTATTTCCTTTCTAAAATCTGAAAAATTCTGTCGCCAGGGCTTCTGAATAAGGGATTATGAACCAGTAGTGTCTCAGATAATATTCGTCAGTTTAATGAAAGAATTTTCAGATTTTGATGTTGGCAAAAGTAGACACCACTGAGCTTGATATTTTTGTTCTGGTGTCCTCAGAAGAAAAGAAAATCTCTGGTTCTAGGCATGGCCTGATACTTTACATCTCTGCTGAAAGTTCTAGAAGGCTTCCGACCAGACTTTGTGACACATGAAGTTTTGATCTTCCTGTCCTAAGTTGAGCTCAAAGAATTGTCCTAAATTTAATGTTACTTTCTTGCTGTGTGTATATGTTTTCTTTGTTGATATGTTTATTCTGTTTCTCTGCTTTTTTTTTTTTTTAAGGTGAGGGTATTTTCTTAAGTTTGTTGCTTTTTGTACAAATAGACTATAAAGGCAGTTGAAGGGTGTCATGGGTGTGGTCATGTGAATTAAATTCCTTGAACAATCTGTTTTTAATCTCATGTAAATTTCTAGAAATTTGGGGGGCTTTTTTTGAAAGGGATGTGAATTATGACTGGACTTATTGGTGTTTCTTGAAATTGCAATGCCAATCATCACTTATAAGGGGCTCTTGATTGGGAAGTGGGCAATTTTTGTTTCAGGGTCCTTGACCCTTCTGATACTGTATACCAGATATTGTATAACACATTTTCTCGGCACCTTTGAATGTATCTGTGTTTTTTTTTTTTCTTTTCTGGGAAGAGTCATTGCTTTTTATCAGATTCTTAAAGGACTCTGAGACAAAAAAAGGCTTAAAAACTGACTTAAGGTTTCAGTCTTATGGTAATTTATTAATATTTTTAAATCTTCGTAAGAAAAAACAGAGACACAATCATCTTAATCACTGGATAAATCATGTCTTTATTTCTTGATGTGCATGTGTGTATTCATTCCTATTTGATCTTGGACTAATTAAATCCATCTAATTGATGAATAGATGGAAAATCCCTGCCTCCAAAAATTAATTTCAGTCCTTTACTCTCCATCTCTGTCTGCTACTCATTTAAAATTTATAATCTTCCCATGTTCAAAAGGGATTTGGAATTATACCCTTCTTTCAAGACCTATCAAATGCCTGCTCTTTTGTGAACTCTCTCCTGAATATGATCTTGCCTTTCTCTGAAACACCGTGACAATATTCTGTCATAGTGAGTTGACGCTTATTTGTGTATTAGGTTGGACTTCTGTGTGAGGGTGGTTGGACTGACCTGTATATCACAAGCCCAAGAACTGACAGTAACTTTTTTATGTTGTTGTTTAGTCACTAAGTGGTGTCAAATTCTTTTGTTGCCCCATAGACTGTAGCCTGCCAGGCTCCTCCGTTCATGGGATTCTCCAGGCAAGAATATTGGAGTGGATTGCCATTTTCTTCTCCAGGAGATCTTCCCAACCCCGGGATCAGATCAAACCTGCATCTCTTGTGTCTCCTGCATTGTCAGGCAGATTCTTTACCACTTAGCTACCAGGGAAGCCCATCTTTTACATGGTGGTGACTTAGTAAATATTTGAATTAAAGTAGGAAACATTTTTATTCCACAGACTAGAAAATCAAAATCATAGTCTCAGTTAATATATTATTTTGTATTTGAATTTACTTTTGAATATCTTAAAACCATTGATATAGCCAAACCAGCCTAAGGTTCTTATTTCCCAATACTGCTGAGTTAGGGCCCAAATGCCTCAGAAGTAAAAAAAAAAATTCTTATTTTCAAATATATCATAATAACTTAAAATGTGAGGTAAGTAGTTGTCATGTTTGGTCAGGAGTGTTGTGAGTTACAGTGCTCATGACCGGAGCCCTGAACGGTCAGAGGCAGCTGGGACTTATGTGTAGCCCAGTGTGTTCCTTGATGCCTCCATTATTTCACTGAGATATTTCTGAGGATCTGGGGAGAAGATGGACAAGCCTCACTCTCTAATTTAACCAGATAGTTCTGTTTTTATTTGTTTTATATTAGAGTTCTAGAATAAGCTTAAATTGGCTCTAAGAGTCCTGCTAAAGTTAGCCAAACCCTCCTCTTGGTCCTCCTGGGCCAGCCTCTCTTTCACACCTGAGGACGTGAGGTCCAGAGCAACAGCATGATTGCCTCAAGTTGTGTGCTTGGGAAGGACTGGTTGGGGCCAAACCCAGTCTTGACCATCCTGACTTCTAGCACAGAATCCTCTCTTCCCGCTTTGCTATCCCATAGTCCTCTACTTTATAGGTGTTGCTAGAGAAATCATCAAGAAACACTGAATGGGAGCTATGTCAGGTTCTAGAGATACAAAGAT
Organism: Oryx dammah; assembly: GCF_014754425.2. NCBI lineage: Eukaryota > Metazoa > Chordata > Mammalia > Artiodactyla > Bovidae > Oryx > Oryx dammah. The sequence goes on from NW_024070207.1 coordinate 114,725,696, forward strand.
GGGTAAGGTATCGTGTGGGAACCTGCTTTACCAAGAGAGGTATTTAACGGTAGCCACTGGCACTATCACCTCCTTCTTTTATCTAAAATTGGTGCTTTCTAGATCATTTGGCAACCCACTCCAGTATTCTTGCCTAGAGAATCCCAGAGATGGGGGAGCCTGGTGGGCTGCCGTCTATGGGATCGCACAGAGTCGGACACGACTGAAGCAACTTAGCAGCAGTAGCAGCAGCAGATCATTTTGCGCCTAAGGCTTTACATATAAAACAGCATAGTTACATGTTGAAAGTGTTCTAAAACTGCATTGCAGTGATGGCCACCCAACTCTATAAATTTATTAAAACTCTTCAAACTGTACAACTTACATGTGTGAATTTTACGATATATAAATCATACATCATTAAAGCTGTTTTTTAAAAAATGACAGAGGAACACCTACCCTCCTTTAGCTCATAAGGAAACTGACCATAAAATGAAATGGCCTCATGAAACATTTTAAAAGCATATTAGTACTTTCTTATAAAAATGTTTTCTCACTTCTGTTGGTTATAAGTCAATTTCATAGTCATTTACTGACCTATTATGAGGCCAGGTCCTAAGGTAACAAGGGAAGAGTTGGTGGGGGAGGGTGGGAGAAGGGATGAGAAAGATACATAGGAAGAAGGTTTGGGGTGGGGGAGGCAGATTATAGTGAAGTGTTTCAGAAGAGGTTATTGAAAGTGTCCTCTTTCTTCTGAGTTCCTTCATGTCAGGGAGCCTTCTGCTTTGAGTGATAAATACCTACCTCACCACAAAGTGATGATAAGCAGTGATATTTTATTAAGTCAGATAACAAGAAATCCAAGGACAGGTCCCCTGAAGTTGAATAATTTGACAGACATCTCAACAGTGTCAAGGCTCAAGGTCACTTCCTGTTTGATTTTCTTGGCTTTCCTTTCATAGTTGAAATGTGACTGTGGCAGGACAAAACGGTGTACTGTCTTCCAACAAGGGTGAAACAGTGTTAAATGCAAAAAGGCCAGGGTAACTATTTTTCTCATGTATCTTTTTTTTTTAAAATCTGGGAACAAAATCTAATTGCCTCTCCCCACCCCAGAACATTTCTTCTCACATCTCATTGGCTAGAAGTGGATCACATGCACACTTCTCAACCAATCACCCACAAAGGGGAGTGAAATAAATATTATTTGCCTAAAGAGACCTAAATTGACATTTTCCCAAAAAAGATACACAGATGGCCAACAGACATATGAAAATATGCTCAATGTGGCTGATTATTAGAGAAATGCAAATCAAAACTATAATATGGCATCACCTCACACCAGTCAGAATGGCCATCATTAAAAAGTCTACAAACAGTGCTGGAGAGAATGTGGAGAAAAGGGGACACTTCTACACTGTTCGTGGGAATGCAAATTGGTACAGCCACTATGGAAAACAGTATGGAAGTTCCTTAAAAAACTAGCAGTAGAGCTACCATATGATCCAGTAATGTCATTCTTGGGCATATATCCAGAGAAAATCATAATTCAGGAGGATACATGCACCCCAGTGTTCATTGCAGCACTATTTACAGTAGCCAGGGCATGGAAGCAACCTACACGTCCATCAACAGAGGAATGGATAAAGAAGATGTGGTACATGTATACAATGGAATATTACTCAGCCATAGAACAAATGAAATAATGCCATTTGCAGCAACATGGATGGACCTAGAGATTATTAAGTAAATGAGACAAAAACAAATATCATATGATATCACTTATATTTGGAATCTAAAAAATTGATACAAATGAACTTATTGACCAAACAGAAGTGGACTCACAGACAGAGAAAATAAATATACAAATACCAAATGGGATAGTGGGAAGTGGAGGAAGATAAATTAGGAGTTTGGTGTTAACATATACACTACTATATATAAAATGAACAACAAAGACCTACTGTTATAACACAGGAAACATGTTCAATGTCTTGTAATAAATTGTGTGGGAAAAGAATCTGAAAAAGAATACTATACGTGTGTGTGCATAACTGAATCACTTTGTTCACCTGAAACAAACACAGCATTATAAATTAACTGTATTTCAATATAAAAATGGTTATAAAACTATTATTTGCCTAGACATACTTTACTCATCCCCAGGGCTGTGGGAGGGTTCCCTATTCCTGAAAATAATGCCTGAGCAAATTAGGATTCTATGAACTGGGAGGGGGATGGGGAACAGTGACCAGGAAGTTAACCAACAATGTCTACCACACTTAATTGACTATTTTTGATAGGTAGAAAGGAATAGAAACATGACTTTTTCCTTTTCTTTGTTGGCCACAGATGTCTTATCTTCTGTGTAAAACGTTTCCATGATTTTGATCCAACAAATTATTCTTAAAGCAAAGACTCTGCAGGGCAGTTCTCTAATAATACTCCATTTATTTCAGTGTTGTTGCAAGTTTTGAGGTGGGGTAGTCATATTTCACTAACACAGTCAATAGGAAAATTGGTAAGGAGCTGTCATTATCCAATTTAAAGATGCTTAACTTTCCCCCCTCCCTTTAGAACATTTGGGTCCATTCAGAATTTTGGAGGTTTGCTATAGCTAATTTAAGAGAGCTGGAACCATGTGGGTTTAGGAATATTTGGGTGGATTGATAGTGATGGGATTTAGAACTAGTGCCTCTTAGGGTGAGTTAAGGAGCAAAAGCCATCAACTTCCTAAGACAGAAGGGTTCCTGCCCTAGGCTAGGGGATATAACTGCTATCTTCAAGTCATTGAATGGGAAGCAAAAACATCTGTCAACAAAGTTAGTCCCCCTCTTTCCCTCTCTCCCTTCCTCCCTTGTCCCCTCCCTACTCTCTGTCATATCCCAAACCTAGACCAGTGTGTCTGTATTATAGATGTTTTATTGCCTTAATTTTATATATCACTCTCTTTGATATGATATTAACCATAATAAAAAAAAATCCCCACAATTTAGTGATGTAAATTGTACCAGGGATAATGGATACTTACTTATATACCTCTAGGTTGTAATCTGTAGGAACTGGCCTAATCCTTGGGAAATATCTAAAGCCATTCAGAGTCATTGTGGTTGTTGACTTTGCTGCAGAATAATAAATACCCAGTAGGTGCTAATTCTTTCGAATTTTTCTTTCTACCTTCTGTCCTGAGTCTTTAAACCTCTTTTCAAAGTCTTAATTTCCCCAGTACCTTACAAATATTTTCACTGTCTTCTAAACAGGTGCTTCTGTGGAAATAGTGAAGGTTTTAGTATCAGGTAGATGGCAACCCACTCCAGTGTTCTTGCCTGGAGAATCCCAGGGATGGCAGAGCCTGGTGGGCTGCCGTCTGTGGGGTCGCACAGAGTCGGACACGACTGAAGCGACTTAGCAGCAGCAGCAGCAGCAGACTTTCCAAAGCATGTAATTCAGAGCATATTTGAATGGATTTTGACTGGCCTTAGTGTTTTCTCTCTGGGGTGAAAGCTGTTTCCTTACTGTCAACCCCCTTTCTGAGTAGGCAGGTTCCCATAGAGGGACCTTGAAACATATTTGAAAAGTTCGCCCCCATCCCACGTGTGTGTAAAGAACATTTGGTCAGGATTTGTTGGCCATTTGTGACTGACATGTGATCACATACAGCTACATCGACTTCTGTCTCTTAACAGACCATACTGGAGTCTTTTCCATTGTTTTGAGTACCATTTTATAATGTATGCATATGCTTGATTTCTGATTTAGTGATGAGCAGAAGAGAGGGCAAAATTTAAGCTTTTAAGCTCTTTGTAGATTATATCTACGTATGCATCCACCTGAAGAAGATATAAAATGGTGTGTAAAATAAAGAGTCTATAAAAGGACACCCCTGTTTTCTGAGACCAAGGAAACCATTTTGCTTTTCTGTCTGAGAAAAGCAAAGCAGTCAGTGGCTTTCATGACATCACCTAATTTGTGAGGGAAAAGAGTGAGAATAAAAAAATGCATGAACCAAAAATGAGCCATCTTGGGTGGTTTTCCGAGGGTGAACCTTGTTTCTTTATGCAGCAGTTATGTCCTGTCGGTTAAGTGTGCCTTTCTCTGCAGTTGATGTGATAGAGAACATCTCCTCCTGGGACAGCTCATTAGATACAGCATTTTAAAGGTTGTGTTTTCTTTTCTCCTTACAGCCAAGGATTACTGTAAAGTTATATTTCCATATGAGGCACAGAACGACGATGAATTGACAATCAAAGAAGGAGATATAGTCACTCTCATCAATAAGGTAAACAAAGGTTCCCTCCTATCTTCTAAACTCTGAACTACTTTGAGGTGTTGAGTGGATAGTATGAGCTTTTGTTTTAACCTTTGAAATGATTTGCATGATCCTGAATTCCCAAGGAAGAATCTTGCGTCTTTCCTCTCAGTCAGGCTAGGCCAAATGTATCCAAGTGAATGAATGAACTTGAAGCACAGCTAGATTCCATTTGCCTTGGAGCCAGCTGCAGATTTGCGTGGCCCCATCCCAGAAAGGCTAACCTGGGGGACGGAGAGCGGCCTGCTTGACTGGCGAGTCCACCCTCCACAGAGGCCATGGCTGCAAAGCTCTGTGTCATGAGGGACCCAAGGAGGGGTTCCAGAAAGGCAAGGTTGGGCCTCACAGGCAGATAAGGCTTAAAGAATGTTTACTGTTCAGATCAAAGACAGGTAGCATGCCTGAGAGAATCTTGCCCATCTTACTCAGGCTGAGAAGATGTGATGATTTTATGATCACTGCATCTGTGTGAAGTGACACAGCTTAACAGGGCCTGCACCATGGACTTTATGCTTTCATGCAGTGGTACTCATCAAGAAGGTGGTTGAAAGATCTATTATTTAAGTAATTCCCAGAATATGTGGCCTTTTCCCTGAAATATAGGGTTCTTATCATGGTTGACCATGAGGAAAACCTGAGCTGTCTTTAGGATGCTTAAGGGCGTGACTGGGGAATCATCACTACTGCTTACATTTATGCGGGGCTAGAAAGCTGAAACTCTAATACTTTGGCCACCTGCTGCGAAGAGCTGACTCATTTGAAAAGACCCTGATGCTGGGAAAGATTGAAGGCAGGAGGAGAAGGGGACAACAGAGGATGAGATGGTTGGATGGCATCATCAATTCAATGGACATGGGTTTGGGTAGACTCCAGCAGTTTTGGTGATGGACAGGGAGGCCTAGCATGCTGCAGTTCATGGGGTCGCAAAGAGTTGGACACGACTGAGCGACTGAACTGAACTGAGAAAGCATGGACAGGGTGGAGAGGGCAGAGAAAGGGGAGCGAGGGCAGGGGGTTCAGGTGGGAAGCAGGCCCTGGGTCCTGCTGCCTCTGGCCATCACTGAGAGGGGAGGGATGTGGTGTTACCTGCCCCCCATCTCCCACTCCCAAATGTGTCTATAGGTGATTGGTAGGATTTACCATTATAACCTTCTAATTAAGGACAGTGACCTTTAAGGAATGGCTGGGGAGGCTGTGTGTTTGAAGAGCCCAAGCCCCAGATGCCAAGGAATGTAGGACCCCAGAGTTTAAGTAGCTTGCCCAATGTCAGATTATTTAGGGAGACAGCTTGGCGCTCTCACCTTCTACATGGAAAGTGGCATGCTGGGCAATCCTCAAGCACCTTTCTGGACCAGCAGAGTGTTCCCTGCTTGCTGAGGGCCCCAGAACATCCATCTTCTCACCTCTAAAACTTTCTCCTGTGAACTTAATTTGATTCACCTCTGTAGGTGCTGACTGTGGCCAGAGGAACCCAGAGGAGGGAAAACAGTGCCCTTTTTGTTCCTTTCAGCCGAGGAGGCAGAGAGGTTCTCTTTGCCGGCCTTACCCTTATCCTGTGGGCCTCCTCCAGGCTGCATTCCTGGGCACAGGGCATTGCCTATTTTAAATCAGACCCTGAACCAAAGACATGAAGCAGCTGTGAAGCAGGAGATAGATACTCCGATAATTGGCACAGAGATTAGGTTTTATTACCACGGGGGAAGGGGTGGAGCTGTTCCCCACCCCCCGCCCAGCCCCAGATAATGAAGCGACCAGAGTTTTAAACAACTGCCATTCTTTGCAATGTGGAGGGGGGGGTCACTTTCCTGTTTTTGTTTGGAGGGGGACACCCTCTTTTCAGTTGAAAACCAGATGTACAATAACATTTACTAAGGTTTGGGGAAAAGAAAACACTGCCGCAGATGGTCTCTTGTCTGAACTCATCTGTTTCTACCTCAACATCATCTTATATTCCATCCTTGCCATTTGATTGTATACGATGAGAACTCATTCATCCTGGTGATTTCACTCCTTCATCCCAGCCTGAAATCCTGCTGGATAAAAGAAAGTGGAGTTTTCTAAAGAGCTTCTTTAGTCAGAGTGGGACTCTCTCCTGGTCCCATCCACCCAGTAGGAAGCAGGAAACCAGGTGGAGGTGGAAGGCTGCTCTCAACAGTGTCCTGAGGGTTGCGACTGCTTTCCCCAGTTCCCTAGCTGAATGTTAAGAAGCAGTTTGGACCTGTGAAGCAGCTTACAGATAATTACAACTACACTTGCAAAATGAGCACTTGGCATCCTCCCTGTCCACTTGATCCCTGGACCTGGCTTCCACATAGAGGGGTGGCAGTACTCTCTAGTTGCGGTGCGCGGGTTTCTCATAGCGGTGGCTTCTCTTGTGGAGCTCGGCTCTGGGGCATGTGGGCTTCAGTAGCCATGAATCGTGGGCTCAATAGTTGCTGCTCCCCAGGCTCCAGAGCACAGGCTCAGTAGTCATGTTGCCGGGCTTAGTTGTTGCAACAGCCCACACTCTGTAGAGTGTTTCTCCCAAGGCCACACTTGCCCCTTAAGATGGCCCACACCCTGTCTATGGAGTGTGTTTCTTTCTAAATAAATCCACTTCTTACCTAAAAAAAAAAAAAATCTGCCTGCAATGCAGGGGACACAGGTTCTTCCCTGGGTCAGGAAGATCCTCTGGAGAAGGGAATGGTAACCCACTCCAGTATTCTTGCCTGGGAAATCCCATGGACAGAGGAGCTGGTGGGCTATAGTTCTTGTGGTTGCAAAGAGTCAGACACTAGTGAAGTGACTGAGCATGCTCACTGCAACTAGAGAAAGCCTGAGCAGCAACAAAGACCCAGAACAGCCAAAAATAAATAAATAAAATTATATTTAAAAAAAGAATTTTGCAATGGGTGAGATTTCAGCAAGAATTGGAAAGAAAATATGCCAAAAATACTTTGCCTGCTGAAGATGGGAAGGATGGAGTCTGAGTCTGTCAAGCCTGCTTTATAAAAAAATCTTCCTCTTGCTCCAAGTTGAGGGATCACCCACAAGTTCATTTAGATGACTGTTTGCTTTTCAGATTGCAGAGTGAATAGTTTCACCATGATTTGTTTAATCTACATTTTGATATGGTTCTTTATTACATTATGAGTTGAGTTGAAAGTTTGGAATTGCTGTTCTCTTAGTGTTGGTGGCTTTTGCTGTAGTTTCTCAATTTACCCCAAAAGCCAGCCGCAGTCTCATTTTGTAGTCAGTTAAATTGATTTATCTTTGCCCTGCTTTTCTGAGCCATGGCAGGAGTCACAGGGCAAACATCACCCTCATTTTCAGTCCTGGGTTGTCAGTTCATAGAGCTTGCTAGGAAATGAGTCAGACACCTTTAGTGGGTGCCTGTAAGCGCTCCTCAGTTCCGGAAATAATGTGCACTGGCCTGAACTATTTGTGTGTCCCTGGAAACCAGGATGAAATGTGGCAACTCCAGTGGTGTGTTTTTTTTAGTTTATTTATAAAGAATTCTTGTGGATTTGGGAACATTTCCATGGGTGCAGAACACACCTGTGTTTAGCTTTTATTTCCAGTCCCTCAAAAATAGCTCCTTCGTCTGCATTCCTGCCGCCCCCATCCCTGCCTTCCTGGCTTGTGCTCAGAGCATGATTGAAAGGGTTCAGAAGCCTCTGGGTCTGGTTTCCAACCCGAGAAGCTCCCTGGAGAAGGACTGAGAGCAGCTGGGGGGCTCAGGTGGGGCTCAGCTGTGAAGGATGTGTGCGCCCTGGCTGCTGCTGCCTGGGGCAGAACGAGCCCAGCTGTGGAGAGGGCCGATGTCCCTGCCCTTGGCCAACAGCCTCCTGGCCCCAGAGTAGTGGTCTCCACTCACCAGGGAGGAAGGGCTTCCCACGTGACTCCTTTAGAACTCGGGTATATCTTATCAAAAAGCTCCCCTGAGTGGCTGTGTCTTTGACCCATTAAAGGCAAACAGACACTCCCATTTCTTCATGGTTATACAGCCTATTTAACAATATCAAGGTAAATATGAAGAGAGGTACTATTATTGACTAAAATCACGGTGTAGTGTAGTTGTAGGGAAGGAGAAGCAGACAGCATTGATGTTCGGGGGAGAAAACTGATACGTGTGCCTCTCAAGAAAGAAGGAAGCCAGAAGAGTAGCTACAGGTAGGAGCGGTTTAAGGTCACCACTGTGAAAAAAATCCCAGCTAGGGATGTTGCCTGTTCTTAGGAGTTTTGCCTGTTTCTAGGGATTTCACCTGTTCTTGGGGATGTTGCAAACCAGGAACCCCAAATGCCTGAGGTCACAGCAGTCCTGGGAGTTAGATGGCACCCTGGGTGTTCTGTCCTGATGACAAAGGAGGAACAGAGAGAGGCCCAGAGCCCGGAAGCGACTTTCCCAAGAGACTCCTAGTCACCAGCAGCCACACCAGGGCAGAGGCGTCTTCTGACCTTGACTGTGGGGGCTGGCGGGACGGGACTGCTGTTTCCTGTGGGGCTGTGGGTTCTTGCAGTAGGTGGGGCTTGGTCACTCCCTGAGGTGACTCCTGTCTACTGATTGAGTCACGTGTTGTTGCTGGGTATATCTAGGGTAAGTGCCTGTGGGATTTTCTTTCTAAATTCATGACATCATCATTATTTTATCAGGAAAACAATATTATGACACCATTCTCCCATCTGCTTCTGACATTTTGGTATCCATGGCTATGACCTCTTAGGGTCAGAATCATTCAGGACTTGCTGATTCCATTGTCACATCTACAGAAATGGAATCATAGTGCAGAGAACACATTGAGGTCAGCACAGGGCTCATGTTGCTTCATTTTGTGCCTGAAGCTCTCTTCTCCTACTTCTTTCTTCCACTTCTTCCCATGCCCAGCCCATTTCGCTTCTTTCTCTTCTTCTGGATTCTGGTTAGTTTTCTCCTTGCTGTCACCATGAAAAAAAAGAGAAAGAGGAAGAGAGCAGAGAGGGCAAGGGGAAAAGAGAGAAAGAAAAGAAAGTCACCCTGAGCTCCTTCCTAAGTCTTTCTGTTATGATCTGTCCTTTGTTTATTTTAATGTTTATTTTCCCTTCCTGCCTCCTTTCCATTAATTCATTAGTTGAAACATTTATTCATGAGAAAAATGTGTCCAGACTCCCTTGCTCCTCTCCCCATGAGAAAGTGACTTTGGAAATCTCAGGGAAGGTTCTCAGCTTGGAAGAAGAAAGCTGATCAGCTATATAGATTGCTGGCCTTGACCCTTTCTCTCTCAACTGCTGAAGCTTTTAGCAGAGCTAAAGTGTAGGATTAAATGTGGTTTCAGGGGTGAGGAGTAAATTAGCAGGTGTCACCCTGAAAATGATGACACGCTGACAGACCCATTAGAAGGACGTGTTTTATGAGTGAATGAAGAAGTTAAGCATAGGTCTGGGATCATCTGGGTTTACACACATTTGAAAAATGTCAGTGTTCAGCAAATGAGTCATTTATGTCCTCAGATGTATTTCTCGCGGTATAGCCTGTCTTGTTAGACTGCATATGTCCTGACTGGGTATAGCAGTCACAATATATCTTTTCCTCAGACCACTAGAAAGCCCCAGGAATACAGTTTGCTGCTGTTTTGTTTTGCTAATAAAAGTAACCTGGACTCTGAGACCGTTGGGAAGATTCCTGGCACCAGAAACACATTTGATCAAAACTCTTCTTTCTGAGCTTGTGTACCATCACAGAGACACAGTTTTAAATTAGATGAAGATGGTAAAAGTAGGACTTGCGCTTGCCAGTAGACAGTCAAAACAATGCCACCTGGAAATTTCGATAATTGCAGATTTCTCATCGACATATGAATTGGCAGTTGATGCCGACTCTCAGCTTTGCATGCTTCCTCAAATTATATAAAACTGAACGGACCCTGTGTTTGTTCAATTTAATTATCATCTCTCTCCCAAGTGCTGTGCTTAAGTGACAGGACATCAGTCACCCTTTCCCCAGCATCTTGGAATACATTTTTCCTCCAACACACACATAAAAATCTGCAGGTGTCTTAAGGAATTAGAGAAGCTCTTTTTTCTGTTTTCTGTTTCCACCCTTTCTATTTGTATTATTGTTGTAGGATTAAATGAAATGTTGTGACTGAAAGTGCTTTAGAAATAAAAAGTTAAATTACAGTTATTGCTGTGATAAGTTATGATAGGAAGAAGAAAAGACAAATGCCCATTGACTGGGAGTTCTCTCTTGGTATATTGAACTCCCCTGCAATTAAGGGCTGTACTTTCCCTGAAATGCCCCTCTATTATTTAACTTTTCTTAGGATGAAACTGATTTATTATAGTTTTATAGACTCTGTCTTCTTAAAGTATGTCAAAGCTCTTTGCATTCACATTTGCATTTTATTAAAATATACTTTTCTGAGATGGAAAGTAGCGTGGGATGTACTGTTAAGTTGTTGGTTTTCAGTTGCCCAGTTGTGTCCAACTCTTTGCAACCCCATGGACTGCAGCACTCCAGGCCTCCCTGTCCCTCACCATCTCCCAAAGTTTGCCCAGATTCCTGTCCATTGCATTGATGATGCCACTAGCCATCTCATTTTCTGATGCCCTCTTCTACTTAAAAATTAAATAAGTAATACTTACTCTCAGAGAATAAATGAGAACAAGACAGATCAATAGGAAGGCAAGTCAAAATCACCTGTGGCCGCATCGCCTTCAGATATCTCTCTTAATATTTGAGCCATGTTCTTCCAGACTTCACACACACACACAATTACAGTTCAAAATAAAAATAAGGTCATATCATATACACTCTTGTGTAGCCTCATTTGTCCCCAGTATATCATGCCTATCTTTGGCAGCAAGGTTAAATGGTTCCTTAACATCCCAATGTATGGCAGACCATAGTCCTCTTTTACATTTGCTTATTTCTGAGTTTTCCCTATTCTGCACCATGTTGCCAGTAGTCATCACCTTATTTGTAGATCCTCATGTGTGTAAGCATTCCTACCACTTTCTACTACTTGTGTAACCTTGGGCGGGCTACTCAATCTCTCTGTGCCTTGGTTTTCACATCTGTGAAATGGAGATGATAACAATAGCTACCTCTTGGTGTTGTAAAGATGAAACGAGTTAACGGAGGCGAAGCACTTGAAGTCTCTGGCTCATAGTAAGTTCTGGATAAATGTTAGCACTTATTCTTTCATGCTGATGAATTGCTGTATTGCTGCCTCAGTGCCTTTTCTTTAGGCTGCTCTGGGTCTTCATTGCAGTGCACAGGCTCTTCACTGCTGCCATGGTTTGTTCCCTGACCAGGGATGGAACCCGCATCTCCTGCATTGGAAGGCAGATTCTTAACCACTGGACCACCAGGAAAGTCCCATCTCAGTGCCTTTTAAAGGCATTTAAGTGATGTTCTGAAAGATCATCTCCCAATTAGTCTCCCCTCAGGAGCCAATGAGAATGTTTCCCTGTCCTTATCATCCCCTGGTATTGTCATTCTCTGTCATCTCTGCTAATCTGATAAGTGTTTGCATTTTTAAAAATGCTTACTCAAGTAGAAAATTTTGTAATTTTCCAGTTGATTTTTATAAAAATACCATATTATTCATGGCATTATCATGTCATCTTTCACATTACAAATGTTTTTTCTTAGTTTATGACTCATAGAGATATTTAAGAAAATGTCATTAAAAATAAATACCTTTTAAACTTAAAATTTCCCCATTTTGTAGTTAACTACATGTTGCAGTAAAATTCATCCTTTTAAGAATAGTTTTACTTAAAGCTTTTATATTTTAGTCCTAGTTGGAATGGGTAGCTGGCTATTAAGTGTTTTCCTTCTCTGCCCTCCTCGGGGCTTTCAGAGGTTCTATTTAAAGCTTCTGTCCTTACAGTATCTTTTTATAATATCATTCAGAGAACCCCTGAGATTATGCATGGATAAGGATTCTCACATCCTAGACCAAGTCTTGGCAAACTTTTTCTGTAAAGGGCCAGAGAGAAAATATTTTAGATTTTATGGGCTATACAATATCTGTGTCAACTATACAAAAGCAGTCATAGGTGTTGAATGGGCATGGATGAGTACCAATAAAACTTTATTTATGGACATGTAAATTTTACTTTCCTGTAATTCTCATATACTTTGAAATACTATTCTTTTGATTTTTAAAAACCATTTGAAAATGTAAAAACTATTCTTAGTTTCAGAGGTGCACAAAAATAGGTAGCAGGCCACATTTGACCTATGGGAGGTAGTTTGCTAGCCCTTGAAATAGAATGTCTAGAAACAGATCCATAAAAATATAGTCAATTAATTTTTAAACAAAGGTATAAAGAAAATTTAAGAAAGGATAATCTTTTCAAGAAATGGTATTAGTACAATAGACCATCAATAGGCAAAAAAAAAAAAGAGCCCTAACCTAATCTAACACATTATGCAAAAATTAACTCAAAATGAAGCACAGATCTGCATAGAAAACATAAGACATAAAAAAGTTATTTATGAAAACATAAGAGACTTGTTAGGACACAAAAAAGCAAAATTCATGAAAGAAAAAAACTGATGCATTGGAGTTTGGCAAAATTACAGACTTGGTGTGCAAAGGTACTGTTGAGAGAATGTGATTGGTTAGTCTGTTTTCCCTCCAAGATCATCTGAGCCTCAGTGTTTAGTAAATAATTGCTTGATACATAAATTTCCTGAATTTCAAAGAGCTTGGTTTTGTTCTGAGTCTTCCTGGGAATATTCTTTGTAAGACAAGAGACCATGAAGCTCCCATAGCAGAGCTGTTTCATGTACTCCACCTCTACACTCCTGTGCCCCCTTTACCTCCAAGTGGTAGACAAGTGTAGCTGTAGTCCACTGCTCAGGTCTGAACTCGGCTGAGTTGCCTGAGGACTGAGAGTGGACCTGGGAATTATATTTTACACTCACTGCACAGGCCTAGAAGCTAAATTTTCTGTGTATAGAGAAAAGACTCCAAACAAATTTTTATGCCAAGGAATAAGCTTTTCTAAAAGAAAGAAAAGAAATGTACATTTGTCGTATTAAAAAAAAAAAGGGAGATGGAAGGTAAGAATTTACCGTTAGCTGCTGCAGCTGGCTTGGGTGTTCTTGACCTTCATAATGATCATGACTATACCCTTCACTTCTTATTCCTTCCTGGTGCTTATTTGGAAAATGAAGATTCCTCCCCCCTCACCCTAACAGCCTTCTTTGTGTCTCTTAGAGGTGATGCAGGAGCTAAGAACATCTCTTAAAACATAATGAAATATGTTTTATAAATGCCAGTGTCTTTGTAATGAAGCAAAATGATTTTTTATTATACCTACTATCCTTTTAATGGAAGAAAAGCATGTATTTGTGTGCAGAATCAATATAGTTCTCTAAACATAAGTGAAAGTGAAATCTCTGCTGTAGGATGCACAGCCTTGAGAGGTAAATTTTGCCATTAGCCATTTGGATGAGCTGAAGGTGCCATTAGAAACAGCTTCTAAAATTTAGCATTGAGTGGTCCTCTCAATGTAAATGACCTAACAAGTAGAAAATGAGAAGTTTCTATGAAAACATATTGTTATATAATTTCACATGCTTAATTATATTTAAATGGACAAAAAAATGCAAAAGTGCCACCTTGATGATCTGCACTTGACGTAATGCTAGTTCACATGCCTTTATATGTTATGTCTCTGATCGTTCTGAAAGCCAGAGTACAAGTAGCCAAGAAAGGCCCTCTCTGCAAACATCCACTTTTCACATGATTAGTGATGTTTGAAGCAGAATTAAGAGGGTACAAAGTCTTTCATTCTGCTAGAAAAAAAAAAGGACAAAATATAAACATTTCCTAAGACTTAGGATTGTATAGGCTGCAAATGAAATCAGTTGGCAATTTGTATATATTTGTTGTGATTAACTGTATAGCCACATCCCACAGTTCCAGGAGATGCCCATTGTGAGCGATGACCCTGGAGTTGGGCCAGTATGGTAGCCTCTGTTGGGTGCTGTTCTCTGAAGGGCTCCATATAGAAGCATCTTTTTATAAGAGGCAAACCATCTATGAGCCCAGAGGTGTTTGAGGCTTCTGCTCTGGGCTGTCTCCTGTAAAAGTCTCCCCTAATTCCTGTCTGCCTGCCTCTCATAATGCCTGTGAAAACTCTCTTTTCTTTCTGGGGACTGAGATTTGGTTTCAACTTTTCTCTTATTTCTTAGTGAAATCTGGACTCAAATGTTACTTCTCTCGTACATCGTCTCAGTTCTCCTGCATGGATGCAAAGGGCCTTAGAGGGTGGAACTCCACCCTCTCCCAGGTTGATGGCTTCTAACAGTGTCAGGCCTCCAGCAGTATGTCATCAAAATATTAACATTTTATAGATGTGCTGTTACCTAGAAAAAATTGAGTGTCACTAACTTACTGTATATATTTAACTTTTCCATATAAAAATGGTTAACAGTGACTCGACTTTCCCTTAGGGAGTATTCTACCTTCCTTGTTAGAGAAGAGTATATATGACAAGCAAAGGAAACTCCGGGATAATTAAAAACCCTTATATGTGTCTTCATTTCAGAAATTCTTTCCCTAGACTTCTTTTGGGAATTAGACCTTGAAATAGCTCAGACTTTTAAAGATAGAGTTTAAAGTTCTACCTAGAATAAAATAAATTCACTCTGATTAAAGAAACAACATTTTCAAGTGAGAATATAACTTCTGGTTGCAGCCATGATGGAGTAGAGGGTATATTACATTTACCCTTCCACTACTTTGGGCTTCGCAGGTGGCGCTAGTGGTAAGGAACCCACCCACCAATGCAGGAGACATAAGAGACGTGGGTTGGATCCCTGGGTCAGGAAGATTCCCTGGAGGAGGGCATGGCAATTCACTCCAGTATTCTTGCCTGGGAAATCCTATGGACAGAGGAACCTGACAGGCTACAGTCCACAGGGTCGCAAAGAGTCAGACATGGCTGAAGCACCTTAGCATGCATGCCTGCCCCCCACAGACAACTTTAAACTTGGACAAAATACATGAATCAGCTGTTTTGAGGCATTGGGCAGTGCACAGCACAAGGATGTGATCTTTCAGAGAAACGAAGCATAGAGTTCCATGTAACCCCTGGCTTTTTGCCTGGGAAAAGAAAGAAAGATAGTGCTAAGTCTAAATTGGGGCTTCCCTGGTGGCTTAGCATAAAGAATCCACCTGCCAATGCAGGAGACATAAGAAACACAGGTTGGATCCCTGGGTCGGCAGTATCCCCTGGAAGATGAAATGGCAACCCACTCCAGTATTCTTGCCTGGGAAATCCCATGGACAGGGGAGCCTGGAGGGCTACAGTCCATAGGGTCACAAAAGATTCATACACAACTTAGCAACTCAACAAGAACAACAACTTTCTAAGTTGTAGCACAGGGCACTGGAGCACAAACAGAGAGCAGACGACTCATCGGATAGAGGAAACAGAGATTGTAACTGTTTGTAACTCACAACTGCTGAGGTGGATCAAATTTTTAGGGCAGGGAATTGCAGAAGATTGAGCTGTGCAAAGAGTGAGCTCTGGAGGTTTATACATAGGAGTCCCTTGAATCTTTGGCCATATACTAAGCGTGCATCAGTAGGGCAAGAGTCCGCCAGGCCCAGCAGAAAATAAGTATGGGAGGGGAGGTGTGGGTGGGCTGTGAGATGAGTGGATATCCTAGAGATGATCAGTAATTGGAGATGTTAGAGTTCTGGCCAAGCAGACTAGGAAAACTTCATTGATCACACTTGGCATCCAGTTGACAACTCAAAAAGTCAGTCATAGGAATAGGGCTACCCTTGTTGTTTAGTTGCTAAGTTGTGTCTGACTTTTTTGCAACCCTATGGACTGTAGCCCATCAGGCTCCTCTGTCCATGGAGTTCTGCAGGCAAGCATACTGGAGTTTTCATGACCAAGAACCTATGTACAATATGAACTATCATTTATTATTGGTCATGCCAAAAATGTACAACATTTATTTTAATAAACTAAGACATTAAAAAAAAATATTGGAGTGGGTTTCCTTTTCCTTCTCCAGAGAATCTTCCCCACCTAGGGATCAAACCGTGTCTTCTGTGTGGCAGGTGGATTCTTTACCTCTGAGTCACCTGGGAAGCCCAGTGCTACACTAGACCCACCCTGAATGGAGGCTAAAACAGCCTTGACAGGTCGAGCTGATTTGCAAATAACATGCCCACCATAATGAAACTCCACACTCTTGCAGGGAAGACAGCAAAATCCAGTCCTTTGATAATATAGTGTGCGGTGCACGGTTGTTGAGATTATACAGTCACAAATGACAAGATGTAAGAAGAAGCTCAAAAATGTGAGGTATGGTATGGATAGCTTATAAAGGGCATGCAGTTATTTCTGAATACAATTTTCAGGCATCAGGACTTGCTTTAATTAATATTGACATGACTAAAAGGAAGCTTGATTAATGCTGTTTTTGTGTTATTCATCCAAGTTTTTGTTACCAGTCATACAATATGTAAAACGAAAAGGTTAAAAGTATAGCAAAGCCTGTAAGTTGTTGCCCAATAAAAAGTCAGGATTTTTTCTTTTGGAAGTAGACGATCTCTTAGAGGTTACTACTTCCCAGTATCATAAAACAGTGAATGACTGCCTAAGCCTCACCCATCCTAGGATGTGAACACTCGAAATGTGACATCTTCTTTAGTGGGCTTGTCCCTGGAATGGTCTCCTTGACTTCCCTCATTAACTATGCTCTGCTGGGCATTTCTTCTGACACTGAGATAGGCATGGTTCTCTTTTTTCCTGTTACCTCATTGACTGTGATGTTGATGAGTCTGCTGGAGTAACTGACTTAGGGGATGTTGGAAATACTGAGCAGAAATCCCAGCCATGCAGAATAATTGCATCTCTTGAGAAGGTGTTAAGAAGCTGAGGCAGAACGAAGTGCTCCTGGGCTTCGGCTTCCATGGAGTGTCCTTTCAACAGCCCCCCTGAAGCTCCATGCAGAAGGCGTTCATTAGTAAATATTAAACAGCACTTTTCATACTGCTGGTAGGGTGCTGAGAGTGTCAGACCCCCTCGAGGCGCTCAGAGGCCCACTTGACAGCCGCACTGAAATCACATAGCACTTACTTTCTCTGATGATATTTCAGTCATCAGAGAAGGTCATGAAAAACAGCCATGCTGGGTAATTTCTGGGAAATCAGTACTAGGGAGTGTAGGGACAGCTGACCACCAGGAGAGCACTTTTCTTTTTCAAGAGGACCAGCTGGTGAAACCATCATTTTGAAGTTTGCTGGGGTGACATAAGAGCAAGCTATGTCTGAACTATACATTCCTGTCCAAACTCACATAGGCCATGTACAATGTCTTAGAAAATGTGACCTCTCTTTGAAAGGTACTTTTTAAATTGTTACAATTATGAACAAATAATTCAGTACAGACCACCAGGTAAGCCTGATTATATAAATGAAGCTTTCTTGTGTAGCTAATCTAGACCTTCCTCTTCCTTGTTCAACTTGACTTCACTTTGGATGTTTGAAAATTGTGAGAAGTGGAATAGTAGTCTGAGAGGAGATTGGGCCATCCATCAGTTCATCCATTCAGCTGACAGGTACTCGTCATCAGTATTTGCCAGGCACCGTGCTAGGTGTTTGGTAGATACAGAGTATAAAAATAAGATTCCTTGTTTCTATGGAGCTTTCCATTTTTGAAAACTTTGTTACTCCAAGTTATCATCCAGTAGCATTGACATCACTTGAGAACCTGTTAAAATGCTGAATCTCTGACCAGCCCCAGACTTATTGAATCCAAATTGTCTTCTTCACATGATCCACACAAGGACAGTGTACACATTTGAGAAGCCTTAGTCTAAATCATTGATTCTCAGACTGCACATTGGAAGGACACAGGGACCTTTAAAAGGCACTGATTTCTCAGTCTCAACTACCCCACCCCCAGGATTTATAGTTTAATTGGTGTGGGGTATTAGCCCCAAGTGATTCTACATGTGCAGCCAGCTTAAACACGGCTCTAAGAGTTTGCTTTGCACTCTGGACCAAATGGAGCCCCACATAAGGTTGCAGCCAGGTTTTACAGTTTATAAGCCAGGTGGCAAGTTGGTCTTTTTTAAACATTTGAAGTTCTTACACAAGAGGCAGACAGAGCAGGACTCACTGTTGACTCCTGCCGCCAGCTTGGATGTCAGAGAGCACCTCTAAGCTGGTCCCTAGCGTGAGAGCTGTGCACAGTGGTGGTGCTTCCGTGTTCTCCAGGGCCCCTCTGGCATGGTGGAGCGGACTAAAGCCTGACATGGGGGACCAGGCCAGTCTCCCTCCTCAGACACACTCTGGGGCCTTAGCCTCCCTCCAAGCATGTAAGCCGCTGCCAGGGAGTTTCACCGGAAGATGATGCTGAGTCACGTGACAGATGTATTGTATACTTAATCAAGATGCTTTCCTGGGCTCATGATCCCTCGAGGTCTCTGGGACCACCCCCCTGGAATCACAATAATGACGACAGCCACCAGCAGCAGTTCAGCAGTTGCGTTGCTCTTTACACTTCAGACATCTTCTCCTGTGTATCAAGGAACTGAGACCCAGAGTCTTTATCACTGGAGGGCCACTGAAGTATCCGATGGCCCCAATTCACTGTCTGCCTCCTCTCTCTGAGATGCCTTGGTTCATGAGATAGATACAGTGCGGAACATAGGTTGGAGTACAGCACACCTAAGGCTCTGTTTGTTCATTCCTTAAAAGGAAACATGTCATTGTATTTTACAAGGAAAAATATATTTTACTCTAATATCTGCCTGGGGATGAGGCATACAGAAACCGTTTTGAGGACTTAAATCGTAAAAGAGTGAACATCCTATGTCAGAAATATAATTCTGTCCATGCTCTTTGATTCATGATAAGGGTCAAGGTCTACTTTCCTCTGCTTGCATGTGAATAGATCTTATTTCTAGTCATTGTTCTGGAAACTTTCATCTATAATACATGCAGATCTTTTACTCTTTCCCACTGCAAACTTCCACCTCATTTAAAGACCATCCCTTTACCTGCATATACTGCCGTTTCCTCATCCTTATTGAAATCTCAAAATTCACTAGGGTAGCCATCGTCTTGGGTTATACCTGTGGTATATTTATTAATAGTATCCTAGGTTTGGAAATAAATTATATGGTCACTGTAAAAGCTTCCAGTATTTTAACAGCACTGCCTCTCTCCTTAGTGGTCAGCTACTGCCTCATTGTTCTGCCTTCATCCACCCCCTGCCATCCTCCTGGGGGACATTTAAAACTCCACCCTGATGATGTTCTGGCCTCATAAGTCATTGATTGTCCATTCTGCCCCCATCACTCATGAGTGCCATCTTGCCTCACCCCTCACATCACTCTTCAGTAGAGGCTGGTTGGCGCTTCCTGAGAGGCAAGCATTGCCTTCGTTCTAAGGGCCAATTCTCGAATGTTCTCTTCTATGACCCCAGCTTCCTGGTTTCCCTTTCCCCTTCTTTCACTCTTGGTGATCCCGCCCTTGGCCTTTCTCATGACCTTGATTCTTGCCCTTGTCCTCTCCTTCGAGATGAGGATGAGGCTTCTCCTGGTCCCCCTTGTTGTCACTAATCCAGCCTAGCACTGCTGCCTGTGTCTCAGTGCAATCTTGATTTGCCGTGCCTGCCTTTCACTTGGCTCTGAGCTTGGGAGCCCCATAAGGTCACGATGACTTTCTTTCCCCCCTGAATTCCTCTCCTGTCCTGCATGTTTTAGGTCCTAATTAAATAAATTGAATTCGCTGCTGTTTCACACTTCTGGAAACAGAGCCCTCAGACAAATAATTCTCTCTTCATCTCTGCCACCAAAAGCCTCATTCTTCTGTCTGGTTTGTTGAAGAGGACTTATTTTCACTTCTCAGTTTGCTGTCAGAATTTTTCCTGTTTCCCTTAAATTAGCTTCTATTGCTAGGGGAAAAAAAAGTCTCAGTTCTCTAAATCTCGCTCCCACTGCAGGCATCTTGACCCTGTGGCTATTTTCTGTCCTGCTGCAGATGCCCTTTGCATTTTTCTCAGTATTCTAAGTCATGATGTCAGTTTTCCTTTTCCAGTGTACTTAATCCATGAACCTTGTGTTTGTTCTTATACCGGTCAAAATGATTAGACACACTGTGTTCCACCTTCATGCTTCCCCTCTCATACCTTGAATTGCACAGCGATTAGCACTATTCATGTTTTCCTTAAAAAGCAGAACCCAGATGAGCCATCTGAGCTATTCATCACTGATGGGAGGTATCATAAATATACTGTCATATGCACTGTTTTTCCCTGTAGGCGTACATAAGTTCTGAAGTTATTCTGAATATGCTTTTGCTTATTAAAATGTTCTTTATTGTTTTTCTGGCATGCAAAACCGAAAGCTTCATTACAGTGGTTCTTCAGTTACCGATTGCATAAGACTAATGGGAAGCTTGGATTTGCACCATTTAGAAAGTTTTAAAAAGAAAGACAGCACTAAACAATATTTGAGTGCCTTTCAGATGATCTGAAATTAACGTGGAGAAAAATTCAGCCCTCATATAAGCAAACCCTTCACACATGAAAAGATCTAAGATTATTGGAAAAGCTGTTAATGATTCTTTTCTCTTTGGTACCAGAGCTCATGGTTGATACAGTTATCAAAAAAAGGACCTTTATGTTATGTGAGTGCTAGTGTGCCTCACATGTTTCACACACATCTCTAAGCTCCCAGGAGTTAGGGATCATGTTCTTTTGCATGTTTAATGTTTGGTGCCTACAGAATGAACTGACATATATTTTATATGTAATAGTTGTTTGTTAAATGGAATATCATGAATGTTAGAGAAAAGATAAAAAGCTTTCATTATAGTCACTTTCCTACAGGTGAGTTTCAAGTTGGGTTTTGAAGATGACAAGAACTTGTCCAGAAAAAAAACAAGAGAAAAATATATATGCCAGGCATTTCCTCAGAAACAGAGGCTCTGGATTTAAAGACTTAATTTTTAAGGATTAGGAGTAAAGAATTTCCACCCCTACTCCTTCATAAGTTTTCCTGATACTGTTGAGGACATAATGGTTTCTCAGAGATGGAAGAAACTCACAACCCATCAGATTCTGCTTCCACAACCCTTGTTCATGAATCCATTATTTCGGGACTGATGCTAGATTGCTCAGGGAGTGATGTGACATGGGCAGGACCAAAACACTTAGCTCGGCTTCACATTGTCATTTTCCACGAAAGATAAGCATTCTTTCAGATTGTAAGTTTTTTGAACCTTGTTTTATTCTGAGTAAATCTGCACTTGATGCTTCAAGAGTCTTTGTCTAAGGATGTTGCTTGGGACTAGAATTTATGGGGTGATGTAGGACCCACTTCCCAAACCTATGTTCTCTTCTAAAGAGTCGGTCTAGCCTTGTTACAGTTACTCCTGTGGGAAGAGACAATGGTGAGCATTTACTTCTCACCTGAGGTGGACTCTGCCTTAACTTACATAGAATCCTCACAGCTTGGGGCAGATAGAGACTATCTTGTCCTGCAATAATCCTAGTCTTGGACTGAGGGAGATCACAGAACTCAGGGTTAGAAAGAGCCTTCATTGATTCCAGAAATCCTTATTATATGTGGCATTGGTCTGGGGTATGATGGTGAAAAATTCAGCTGTGTTTCTCTCTTTGCTGGACTGCATGCTCTAGCAAGGCACACATGAGTCACATAAGCCAGGGCCTCCCAGGGCTCAGTGCCAGGCCCGAGGCCAGCTGCACATCTGCTGCTTGAGCCTGCCTGAGCCCTCCTCCAGCCCCACCAGTATCATGAAGGACCACAAGTGTGTCTCTGTGAGCCCTGAGCAGGAATTCCTTTCTCAAGCATTTATTTTAAAAGCATTTTTCTGGGGGAAAGCCTTTGCCCATTTGGGTTTTTAGCTGGAAGCTGTCGATCACAGTCTGAGAATTGTCAATGACAGGTGCTTGACAGTGGTGCGTATGTTGTACATACACAGGGAAGGATTAAATGCCCAAGTGAGGGGGTTGACAACAGGCCAGTAGGTCTTGGATTGGGGTGGGAGAGGTGAAATTGGACCCAGAGAACAAATATGAGATTTATTATCGAACTAGAGAAGATCAAACTCCCTACCACCACCCCCAACTGAGGATGGGGAAACCTGCAGGTGGTTGTCTGGCATGAGGCTGAGTGCCTGGAAGTGCCATGGGGCCATTAGGCTCGGGATGGGAGCTTGTGAAGGCTACGCTGAGCTCTGTCCCCAAGACTTGGCACAGAGTAGGCACTCAAACGTTCGACAAGTGTATGAACATAATAGGGGTTATTCCAAGGGAAGCAGGTTTGATCTGGGAGAATGAATAGATTTCTTCTTTCATTTAGTGAGCAAACACTAAGCTCTGAAGGATGGGGAGAAGGGCTTTTCATGATGATGACTGTGCCCTCTCAACACGGGGAGGAAAAGGTACATTAATGAGCTTGCACAGAGTGGGATTTTTCTCCCGCTTGGCTGACTGTCACCCAGCCCTTCTTAATTTCAACAAGCTTTGTGACAGGCTAATCAAAGAGAACATTTGTGTGTGTGATGTTTTCTAACCCACATTTGCAGTTAATGAAATAATTTCATTGTGTTAAAATGAAGAAAATATATTTTCTCCTATCTTTAAGAGGGGGAAAAAGATCTTATCGCTCTCAGTCAGTTCACTCAGTCGTGCCCGACTCTGTGACCCTATGGACTGCAGCTCGTCAAGCCTCCTGTCCATCCAGAATTTACTCAAACTCATGTCCGTCGAGTCAGTGATGTCATCCAACCATCTCATCCTCTGTCATCCCCTTCTCCTCCCGCCTTCAGTCTTTCCCAGCATCAGGGTCTTTTCCACTGAGTCAGCTCTTCCCATCAGGTGGCCAAAGTATTGCAGTTTCAGCTTCAGTATCAGTCCTTCCAGTGAACACCCAGGACTGATCTCCTTTAGGATGGACTGGTTGGATCTCCTTGCAGTCCAAGGGACTCTCAAGAGTCTTCTCCAACACCACAGTTCAAAAGCATCAGTTCCTTGGTGCTTGGCTTTCTTTATGGTCCAACTCTCACATCCATACATGACGACTGGAAAAGCCATAGCTTTGACTAGATGGACCTTTGTTGGTAAAGCAATGTCTCTGCTTTTTAATATGCTGTCTAGGTTGGTCATAACTTTTCTTCCAAGGAGCAAGCATCTTTTAATTTCATGGCTGCAGTCACCATCTGCAGGGCCTCTAAAAGCCGCACTGGGTTTCGAGTCCCAGCTGGCAGCTCTAGAACACCGGAGCTTTTGTCCTCCCATCCAGCTTTGGCGTTTGTGCTGTTGAGTCTTAGGAACCATTGATGGCTGCCTCAAGGAAAGCACTTCCATCTCTCTAAAAGGGGTGTCAGAGCTCTCCGTGAGGCGCTTGCCCCCTTTCTCACTCTGCTCTCCTGTTTCCTAGGACTGCATCGACGTGGGCTGGTGGGAAGGAGAACTGAATGGCAGACGAGGAGTGTTTCCTGACAACTTCGTCAAGTTGCTGCCACCTGACTTTGAGAAGGAGGGAAACGTAAGTCTCTGTGGCTCGGCTCTCAGCGCACCGCCTTGTGGCCTCCATGACGGGCTGGGGGCGTGGGGTGAGGACGTCTGTGGTTGAAGAGCCCTGGCATTTTAGTCTGATGGACCAGCTGCCCCATACCTAGTGTGTGTGAACAGGTCTGTTACCTTCCACAAACCCCAGTTTCCTCATCAGAGAGCCTTCTTCTAGGGTCATTGTGTGACTAGACAAGATGATGTGTGCAAAGCACTTGGTTTGGTACCTGGAGCATTTAAGCAACCAAATAAATGACAGAAACCCTTGGGGGCTCCATTGGTAAGTGGATGGCCTGTATCCTGCATAGTGTGTCCTTGGGTGGTGACATGACTAATGTGGAAGTGGCTGAAGCTGAAGATGCAGGATGAGGCCTACTGATCTTTCTAACTCTGTATCTGTGTACACATATTTGGCCAGGTATACACATGTGTGGGCTCCTTAGTGGCTCAGTAGTAAAGAACCCACCTGCCAATGCAGGGGGCATGGGTTTGATCCCTGGGTTGGAAAGATGCCTTGGAGTAGGAAATGGCAATCAGCTCCAGTATTCTTGCCTGGGAAATTCTATGGACAGAAGAACCTGGTGGTCTACAGTTCATGGGGTCGCAAAGAGTCAGACATGACTTAGCAACTAAACAACAACAAATACACACGCATGCCCATTGTATGTGTGTGTGTGTGTGTGTGTGTGTATCTCTCTGATCTTACTTTCTCTTTCTTTGTGAAAACCCATTTTTACAATGCTGTGGTTTAAATGAGCCAGTCCATCTTTGTTTGCCTCGTGGCAAGCATGTTGTTTCTCTAATGACACTCTAACAGGAAATGTTGAAAAGTTAGAAGCACTTTACATTCTAAGAGGAATGTAAAGAGGAATTCTACAGTGATTTGGTCTATTTGGTCTTTTCCAAGCTGTTCTTCAGCTCAGAGCTCTTGGCTCAGGCTTTCTCATGCCTTCTGCCCACTTTTTCTGGCCTGTGTTCTCTTCATGCCCATGGGGGCTCTATTACTGGACCATAAACTTTGACCCATCACATTCCCATGGAATTGAGGTTTGGGGAAGGTAGCTACAATACTAGTGGGTTGATTACCAAGGATACTAAACAGCATTGGTGGTGTATACACTGCTTAGATGGATGGATATGATTGTTCAAGGAGCCAGATGGTGTTTGTACCCACCAAGATTGTGGCCTGTAGATAGGTCTGAACAATCGGCTACACCTTTTAGGCTTTTTCATGGCTGTCTTTCTTGTTTAGCTGAAGGATGCTTGGTTCCACATCTATATTCTCTCTGGGAATTAAGTTTGAGGTTCAGAGAATTCTGCTTCCCAGTGTTTTCTAGATCCTTGAGACACTGCTGGTCTGGGGACCACACTTTGTCAGCGTTACCTGGAGCTTGTTAAAAATGCTTGACCCTCACCCTAGACCTGTGCATCAGAACCCATGTTTTATCAAGATCCTCAGGTGGTCTGTTTCCACATTACGATTTGGGAAGCTCTGGTGTAGATGCAGGTGTCTGTCTAAGTGATGACAACCCACCTTCTAGTTTCGAACCATATTTTAGGAGGAGAATAAATTTATACAACAGAGAAGGACTCGCCATTCAGTAGATGTCTTCCACCAAGCAAAATCATTTGAGCCATATTTATTGATAATGGTTGTAGTGGTGGGTTATCGGCTAACAGAATTTCATCCCTGAGGAAGAAAAAGACACTAGCCCTTGGCAGTATCTGTATAGTAAATGTTTAAAACTGTGAGACACAGGAAGGAGGTTTGGCAGACATTTGTAGAAAGTGGTTGTGACTCTAGCCTGCAGCATTGAATAGACTGGAACTTGAACCCTGGCCCTATCACTTAATTGTTCTGTTCAAGATCAATTCATTGACTGTTTCCTCAGTATCTCTGGATTCTGCATCTATGGATTCAATCAACCTTGGGTTGAAAATACTAAACAATAAATTTCAGGAAGTTCCTAAAGGTAAAGCTTAGATGTCTTGAATTTGCTGTGTAGTGACAATTATACACATAGCATTTACAACCATTTATATAGCGTTGACTTTGTATTAGACATTATAAGTAATCTAGAGATGACTTAAAGTATAGGGGAGGATGTGCATAGGTTATATACAAATACTTTCCCATTTTATATGAGGGACTTGGACATCTGTGGATTTTTGCTCTCTGCAGGGTTCCTGGAACCAATCTCCCATGAATACTGAGTGACAACTGTGTTCTCATCTATTTAATTGCAGGAATAATCATACCGACCTTGTTAAATTGTTGAGAAGATTAACCAAAATGACACATATGAATTCCTTAGCACAGTGCCTGGTCCTTTGCGAATGCCCCATACATATTAACTATTCCAGTCTTTGTAATTACTATTAGCACAAGTGTGAGAAGACTCCAGCTAAAACTGTGCAACAGTGGTAGAAATCTGACCCCAGTTCATCACATCAGCACAGAGTTAGCTTGGTGTCTTGGTGAGCTTCCCTGGGGATCCCAATGCATCTAAGAACTTTGATGAATAGCCTTTAAACAGAAATCTAGTGCTTTATGTATGTGTAGAGACAAGCGAGTACAGGATGGCATAATCTTCATGTCTTTTTGCATATTTGGGGCATCTGCTGTCTGGCAGTGATGTTTTATGTTTAGTCATTCATCTTCTCTGTTATCTGTTGGGTTCCTTCCTTGGACAGGCTGCCATACTGGTTGATGGAAGCGAAGAAGACTCACATGGCCACTGTCCTTGTGAGCTTAGAGTTGGGTAGCAGGGAACCACCCAGACTACCTGTTTGAGCCTGATAAAGGGTGTTCACATCCAAAGCACTTGGATGCCAAGGCCTCCATGGTGACACCTCTCTCTCTGGCTAAAGGATCTTAGCAAGCTCGCCATCCTACCAGACTTTTGACACATTCTTGATTCTGACTGAGGTAGTATGGTTTTGAATGCTAGGTAAAATCTGGATAAATAGTTTAACAAATGGACAAAGCCTGTGGTTGCCTACCTTGTAGCACCCTGCCTTCTAGTCCCCAGTCATATTTTATGGGGCAATAAATTCGCTTAAGTGAGAGTCCATGGCATACTTTTCTAGAAGCACTGCTCTGTTACATAAAGTATTGCAGGAGGACTCGTGCTGAGAGAGTGAAGTTGTCAGTGATGAGTGGACTCGTCTTGGCTTGCTCACTGAGGCATGCATGCTCTTGGGGGCCCATGGGCATCTTTCCCACCCCAGACAGGCAGCCACCGTCTCTCTGATAGGTCTTTTACCTTTGTTCATAAGAAGCAGAAAACTCAATTTTAAGGAAACAATAGTTATACCTGTCAGACAAAGTAATACCCACAGCTGAGAAGTGATTGTATAATGTGACATTTAACTTTTAGAAGATTCAAAGTATTACATCCTTTTCATCCCCTCTGACCTATAAAACCTACCAACCAGCTTTGCACTGGTTGTTACACCAGCCTTTATTACTGCACCCAGAGTGTTGGTGATTTGGTGACAGCGTGACTGGAGACAGGGCTGTGGTGTGCGGAGTTGACTGTGTAAAGATGATTAGAATCATTAACACGAATGCACGATGTGAATGACAGAGCCCGCAATGTGATTCTGCCATTGGATTCAGCAGATGTCATCTTGTCTTGCCAGTGGCTGGGGTTGCAGTCACTCACCCAGAAAAGAGGACGATGTGCGATGATTAGGGTAGACAGCAGCACACAGCATTTATTCAACGGCAGACCTCTTGAATCAATAGGCATCAGCAACGCCTTCTGACAAGGCTGGCGTATTTTCTTCTGGGGTGTGGATTCAGGTGGTTACTCCTGGGCCTTTTGGAACTCCTGGAGGTCTTTCTTTCAGAGGGTTCTCTCACACCAGGCTTGCAAAGACTCTGGGGCTTTTCCCTAAGACATTTCCGAGAGCATCGGTCAATCTCCGGGTGCATATTTTGGAACAATTATATAAGCCGTTTATAAGAGAACCTAGATTCAGTGGCTGCCTGTTCATTTTGAGCCTCAACAGGAAAATTGAATATCAGAATGGAAAGATTAAATGTTCTGAGAGCTCTGATGAAGGGTCGTGCATGCCCTGTTGTCAGGACTGAGGGAAAGCAGGGGACTTAGACTCTCTGAACTGCAGAAACATCTTCATCATTAAAAATAACAACAACAATAATAATAAAGATAGAACGGGTATCCTGAAAGGTAATGTTTCTGAAAGATAGTGTTTTAAGAAAGTCTTGGGATCCAGTTCTTCTACGAGAAAATGTTCTGATCGCCAGACAGTGGTACTGTGCTTGTCTGCATGGATTTGGGGGCTCATGAGCTTGTGCCATGTCGAGAATTAGGATGTTGCTGAGAGGCCCAGAGGCATTGCCCTAGTGGAGGGTCTGCCTCTCGGCCTCAAGGACACAGAACCCTACCCTTAAAGAGTTTGAAGGCTACCTGTGACTGTGATGCAAACTCACATTGGCAAACTCACAGAGACTTACTCGGGGAGCAGACTGGCAGCTTACTAATCATGACAAGAACTGAAATATCAGCCCATCTGGAGCACGTGGGTCTGCCTGCCCTGGGCATTTGCTCCCTGTGGGCCTGATTCCTTAAAATCCAGATTCTATAGGAAACCACATTTGTTTGGTACTTTCTAGGAAAGCACAGAATGAAAAGAAAAGGAGCTAGTTACTTTCACAAAGGGTCTTCGAGTTGTAGCTTGAGGTCCCTCAGGCACCAGGGGGCAGGGTGAGCCAAGGGAACTGGGTGTTAAGTTCAGTTCAGCAAAGCCTAGATAATGCTGGTGAGAGTCCCACACCTGTGGCCCCCGCAGCTCTCCATTTTTCTCTGTTTTCATGGCTGATTGGATACTTCCCATCCATCATCCATCTTTGGATACACAGCGGTACAATCAAGTGGGTTTCCCACCTTCTCCATTACAACTGAGTGCCAACCTTAAGATGGTTTGGTGGGAGTTTTGTAGGTTTCAAAGTTTTATAGAAAAGGATCTCTCTTGCTTGATTCCCATGATGGCTCATCCTCTCTAGGTGACTTTGGTGGTTTAACTTGGACCACATTCTCTTTACCAAGTTCTCAGGAGGCCCCTTACCTTAGCCCCCATCATCTGATAATCTAGTTTACAACACTATCCTCGGCCAGAATTTTCTTTATTCCTAGTCATGAGCTTCATCCTTTTGAGAACCACTGTCCTTTCTAATTTCTGAAGTTGCCTAATGAATTCTTTCCTTCTTTTTAGTCTTCCAAAAAGAAATATGTGCTTATTAATAAGCAGCATGATGAATAAAACTTGCCTTTGACATTATTTGTCTGTACATTTGATTTTCTGGGTAATTTTACCTGCAGAGATGGGGATCATTGAGGTGTTGATGTTGCCCCAGTGATAATGATGGCCTAATGACAAAACCCCAGCTGAGTTTCTCTGACATGGCCTGGGTGGCACCCTTCTTCCTTCTCTGTTGGTGCTTACAGGTTTTGTTCTCCCAGCTGAGCAGCTCATTCAGTATACTCTTGCCTGAAGTGATTCTTTCTCATCCTGCCATCTGGACTATAATCTCTTTGAAGGCAGACCCCATGTCCCAAGCTTCACCTTCATAGGGTCTAACAGTATGTGTCTTAGTCAGGTCAAGCTGCTATAACAGGTAGCATAGACTAGGTGGTTTATAAACAACAGAAGTTCCTTTCTCACAGTTCTGGAGGCTAGGAAGTCCAAGATTTGGCATCTGTTGAGGGCTCCCTTCCTGGTTCATCGATAACTGACTTCTCGCTGTGTCCTCGTGTGGTGAAAGGGGTGAGGGAGCTTTCTGGGGTCTGCTTTTTAAGGGCACTAATCTCATTCATGAGAGCTCCACCCTCATGACCAATCTCTTCCCAAAGGCCACATCTCCAAATACCACCACACTGGGGGGTAGTTTTCAGCAGAAGAATTTTGCGTTCATTCAGTGGGCAAATATTCAGTCCTTAGGAGCATGGTTAATATACGTTTGGCACTAAGGAATGCCTTGTCATTTGGTCACTTGGTGACAAGTTGTACCTTCCCTTTCTTCTGCCCCATCCTCCTCCTAGCTGCTCTCCATGATAGTATGAGAGAGGAGGAAGAGTAGAGGGAGGGGCAGGGAAAGCCAGGTCCCTTGTCAGATTTCTCTTTTCCATACAAAGCGGGGTCCAGATCCACCATGCAGTTGTGAGGTCTGGCCATGGAATCAAAGCATCACTTTCAAGGTGGGATAGATAGAGTGAGGAGGCAAGCCAAGGGGTTGAATTGAGAGCACCTTAAGGAGAAACTGAACACCAAAGCCTGGGTGACTGCCCAGCAGGCCAACAATGTGGATGAGCCCAGCCAAGAGGCAGACTGTGGATATAGGCCACCGGCCCAGAGGCCAAGAAGAGGAATCTCGAGAGAGACCCTCCAGAGAGCAGGTTTTGTGGTAGCTCTCGGGGATCTCCTGTGGGGGGAACTCTGTAGGGTACAGAGGGGCAGAGCCCCAGATGCACTCTTCAAAAGTGTTGTCAATCCACCAGGGACAGGAGAAGAAAGGGCAGAGTGGAGGCTTCTATGTGTTTCTAGAGCCATGAGGGGTACACTGATCAGGAGCTGTGTATTTGTGTCCCCTGTCCAGCCTTACATGCAGACACCTCCAGAAAACTTAGCCAGGGGCCTGGAGGAGGGCTTCCTTCAGTCTCAAAGTCAGGCTGAAATTGCCTTCCACAACCTTACCATCTCCCACTGACAAAGGGCCCTGAAGGGCACCCAGCCATCAGGAGTCCACTCCTCTGGTTACTTTCAGCAAGTCGTGTGTGTGGGGCCAGAACTCTGAAGACAAACTGGCTTGTGAAGCATAGTGACAAATGACAGTTCTTGCCCAGGAGGATGGTTGGGACTGGCCAGACTTACCCAGACTTGCCACACAAAGGCAGAATCAATGATGAAATCCTTCAGCAGGAAGCAAAACTTGGCTTCCTGCTGTCTTCACTCCAGAACACCCAAATCTGTTTCCTTCCTGGTCATAATAGGAAGAAATGAAATCTGGTTCATATATCCTTTGAAGGATGGTGTTTGCTTCTGTGTCCAAGCCACAGATCTCCACACAGGGAGGCACACGTACACATGGGCCTGTATGCCCTGCACATATGAAGACAAGGGAAGGCATTCTTCTCTCCTGGAAATTAAAAGATGTTGGCTCGTTGACTTTCTGAGGAATATTTTCACGTTGGTTCTTTTTTTAATGAATTGCCACAGTCTGGACAACGAGAGATGTATTTTAGCTCCTGTTAACATGGCTGTTAACCTGACCCCTCTGGGCCTGAGTTTCCTCAGCTTAAAGGAGACCTTCAGACCACTCAGAGCTCTGACATCCTCTGTTCTTAGCACCAACCTGCCAGTTGAGCAGGATGACACCACCTGGGCTTGGAGCTGGAGTGTTTTATTTTCACTATGGAGGGAAGAGAATAAATAGAACAAGTGCCTCTAAAAAACTCATGACTTAAAATACTTGACTGAGTTGAAAGGCTGTTTCTGTCTGTGCACCTACAGGAGCTAGTTAACGCTGGTAAACACAATAGAGAAAGCGTTGACCTACTGCTTATCCTGGAAAATCAATTATGTGACATGCTTATGTCTTTTTATTTGAGAATCATGAACTCTTGTGATGAATTTTCTACTACCACCAATTTACCCACTCTGCCTTCTCAGTTCTCACTGCCCTGTCTTCCTGTGGCATTCAAAGAAAACATCATTGTCAGCTCATATGAATACTTTATTCATCATTTGCAGGGGGTAGTCTAGAGCTACAGGGAACCCTGGTTTTGTTTAGAATTAGCTTCAGAGACATCTCTTTTGAAAAAATGTGGCATCATTTCTCAGGGAAGGAGGCAGGAAGGCTAAGTTTGATGGAATCAAGGAGTGAAGTCAATCAAAGGAGAAAAAAACAGGACAACTTGTAAACCTCCTCTGCTCCTAAGCAAAGCAGGCACCTGGCCAGCGTCAATCAGGCTTGGTGGATACAAGACAGACAGCTCACCAACTGCTCCTTCCTTTCCAAACTGCCCCACCTGCCTCCGCAGCTGCCAGGGTTCCTGATACCACCTTATACCCCTGTCTCCTTCCTCTGCCCTCCGAGCAGGCACTTGGCATGACTGCTCTCCACACACTGTCAGGGAGCACAGTCCTTCCTGTCCCCTCTCTTGGTGTTCCTCTGCCCTGCCCTGTCACATTTCATGTGTCTGTTCCATGCCAAATCTGACACAACACTAAGGGTTTCTTTTTCGTTTGCACAGTAATCTTGGAAAATATGATGACTTGTAATTGTCTTTTTTTATCTGAAGCCCTGTGGTTTGAGGCCAGGTCGCTGGGGGAATGGCCTCAGCAAGAGGAGGCTCATGCAAAATTGGTTAGAAAAATGTTCCAACAACTGAGAGTGAGGAAGCCGTTCAGGGGGTGGGCATGGTTGGGGCTGGGCTGGGAAGAATTGGGCCAGAGGGTGTTGGCAGTTTCGTGCATAAGAAATGACTCTGATCTGGAGGTAAAGGAAGGTTAATTGACAGGGTTTCAATGATAAGTTCATTCGGCAAACACATATCTGTCCCCAGTCTCATTTCTACAAAGACAGAGAGAGAAGGGGAGGGGAAAGGAGCCAGGGTAGAGAACTGGAGGGGGCTGGCAACAGGGGAGAGAGCAGTAAGCCCTGGCAATGGAACACATTGGACTGGTGGAGGGCCTGCCCCCATGCAGAGGGGACCTTGAAGCATCCTTCTTTCTTTACTTTTATAATGAAGTTTGGACGCATGTAGACAGTACACAAAAATACTAAGGAAGCACACATATGCACTCATAATCCTACAAGAGATCAGCATTATAGATTTCTGTCTTTCCAGTCTTTTTCACATTCTGAATGCATTGTAAATAGTTGAGCTCATACTCTAGCTGCAATTTGATACCCCTTTTTCCCTCTTTAATGTTAACATACCACAGTTCCTTGTGCTTTTGTAAACTCTGTGTGGTTTATGGCCGTGAGATGGTTTGTCTGTGGATGCCCTCTGGCAGCATGGCCACTGCACAGGGGTTAAGAGCATGCCTACAGGGCAGATAGCCCTGGCCTAGAGTCCTGGCCCCCTGTCCCGTTTACTAGCCTGGTGACTTTGGGAAATGACTTTATCTCTTGCAGCCTCAATTATATCATCTGAAAAATGGGCATAATAATATCACTCCTTACAGAGTTGTCATGAGGCTTGGATGAGATGATGCTTACTGATTCTCTCCATTTGTGAAACCACCTCCTCCTAAGAGGGAAGTAATAATATTATCTCCATTTTATAGATGAGAGCTTTCATCTAGGTGAGGTCACTTGCCCAGGGTCCATGGGTAAAAATGGAAAGAGCCAAGCTGTGTAATGACGGCCACATTCTGAAGCCCTGCCTCCTGCCCACCATGTTATACTCTTACTCAGGGTCACTTGGCCAAGTCACCCCCCTCAGAGCAGAGCTGAAATTTCATATCCAGAGCCTGCATGCTGTGATGCTCCCTGAGATAATTCTTTGTGGGTCTCGTATTCTGTAGGTTTTACTGAAAGCCATCTCTTCCTGTGCCTTGGTACTGCATCAGGAACCAGGAGGCACAGGTGGGTTGGGCGCTTTGGCTGGTCACAGCAGTGCTTTTTCAGCATGCAGAAGAGTCTGTGGAGCTTTTCTAAAATCACAAGTATATGATAGCCAGAGAGGGTCAGGAGAAGTATCAGCAGCAACACGGATCATATGCTCAAACCTTCCCCAAGTCCATCTTTCCTTAATGATGTTTTTTCAGAAACTATTCGTTTGCTTCTTTATTTGGCTGGTCCGGGTCTTGGTTGTGGCATGCAGAATCATTTTAGTTGTCACATGTGGGATCTAGTTCCCTGACCAGAGAGCAAACCCAGGCCTCCCGCTTTGGGAGCACGGAGTCTTAGCCACTGGACCACCAAGGAAGCCTCCCTTAATGTTGATAATGAGATGGTTCTCTCCTTGCCTTCGGCTCCCTTCTCCCCTGTCCAAGAATGGTGTCCAAGAATTCTGCCCTGGCTGGACTCTCAGCCCCAGGACATTTGCCAAGTCCAGCCCGACTGCCTCCCTCCTATAGCCAGTCCTGGGTGAGCCAGGAGATGCCATTGATTGCATTGCTGCTCATCCCCCTCTAGAATGATAGGGTGTGAGAGAAAAATAAATAGCAGCTGATAGGCAGAGAAACTCTGTTCCAGTGTCCAGGGTATGAATGGTCTGTGGGGGACCCTCGCAGCCTTGAGGTGAAAAGGGGCAAAAGGCTTAGAACCCTGCCCAGCCACAGGGGGCCCTCAGCCTGCATTTTGTTGCAGGTTCCACAGCCAGAGCCCATCTAATTTAGAGCCATTCCCAGTGACTCTTTCTGAATCGCTTGGTTATTCAGCAGATTAAATCTTAATTGCAAATGTGGTTTCAGCGTAGGAGTACCATTGTGCTTGCTGGTTTCAGGCCATTTTTGCTGAGCCGTGCTTTTCCAGAAGGCTGTTACAAATTTAGAAAGGGGGAAATGGTATTTCATTTGTCCATCAGAGCTTTGTTTTGCAGACTGGATTTATTTTAGTGTTTGTTTAAAGGTGCCAAAACCTGACATCCCTGGAGAGAGAATTGCTCAATTTTTTGGAGAGCTTCTCTGGACTGTCCAAGCTACATCTAGAAAACACTGTCTGTGGTCCTTATGTGAGAGGCCGGGCTTGCCAACAATCTCATGTGGTATCATTTTCATTAATTTTTCAGAGACCCAAGAAGCCACCTCCTCCCTCGGCTCCCATGATCAAGCAAGGGGCAGGTAATGTACCTCTCGCTTCTGTCAACACACTATCTTTCTGTTTGTGTATGTTTACAGCATCCTGGGTAGAGCTCAAGAGCTTTAGATTCAAAGGCCACAGATGACCAAATTGGGAAGTAACGATTTGGTCTCGACAGGCAGGTTTTAAATACACTCCTGTTTTTCCTAAACAAGCAAATGTGTCATTAAAATGTATCCCCAATACAGCAACAACAGCAACAGAATCTAGCTTTCAAAGAGAAGGACTGGAAAGACTTTGTTTTGGAATCAGCCAGCTTTGTTTGCTTTTTTAAAAAAATAAAAATAAACCACTTTTGTGGCCAGAAGAACTAGTTGTGTGCTTTGCCCGTGTCTGCCCATTGAGGGTCAGCCTGGGAAGAACTGCTTCCCATGGGCCATGGCGTCTCTGTGCATGGATGGCAGTGCTGAATTTTCAGTTTCTGTCCTGTGCGGTTAACCAAAATTTGTGCTTACTTCACTTGCCCCCAACAACAAAAAAGTGTTTTTTTCTAGCAATACTTTCCCTCATGACTCTTTTCTCATCTGGAAAAGAGTTCAGTTAATTCGCTCTTTCTGCGGGGTTCAGATATTAAGGTTGAATAATATAGGAAGACTTGACGTTGTTCAACACTTGGTAACTCATTGTACACTGACGTCTCATACATAAAGCTGAGCATTCCTAGTTCCCAGAAGAACTGCTCTTTAACATGGTTAGAAACACAGTTTAGGGAGAAATTCCTCCATGAATAGCTAGTTAAGTGGCATTTAAAAAATTAACTCAAACTGAAGAAGAGCAGGGGTGTTTTTAATTCTGCAGTTACGATATTCTAATATAGCATTTAAAGTATGAATACATTTCCCGATTGGTTTATTCAACCCACTTGTTTGGAGTGATTTTTTTCTTCTGGCTCATCCTGTTGGGGGTAAAAATCAGCTTGACCTCACATTCCTTTCCCATTCCCTTTGGCATAGTTGAGAATTACAGAGATTAAGCCCCAAAATGGGATGTTAATTACATCTCCTGCTCAGCCCCCATCCTTGTTTGTGTTGAGCAGTTTAATTTTGCCACCTAGTGGTTCTGGCTGGATAAATATTTCATTTTGCTGAGATGAAAGCAGGGTCTTGATTGGCTTTTTTCTGAAGACCCTTTTCCCTAGATGCCTGAATGACAGGTTATGGAGACCAAGGAGGTGAGTTGAGTGGTCCTGGGCTCAGGTGGCGTGGAATGTCATTAGGGTTGGATTCTTCATGGCAACAGGACTGTCCATTCCTCCTGTGTCTCTCAGAATGGTACTGAACTTCTTCATTAGCCTTAGGAGACCAGATTGTAGCATGGTAGGCAAATCCTTATCCTTTTAAAACAGTTCTACCAAAGGTTGTACTGGATCTCTAGGGGTAAAGCGTGATTGGCATTTAATCTTCCTAGATGACTACTACTTTTCTTTTATCCTCCTGCATAATCTTGGATGCTGTTTTGTGACAGGGACGTAGATATTCCTCTTTTCTTTCTCATCATATTTCCTTGTGTTTGGTTATTTGACTATAAAAAAAATCAGGTACAGAACTGATAGATATCAGATCCACTGTTTAATTTGTAGTGAGTCATTCAAGAGATTAGGTAAAGTGTGTGTTCAGGTGACTCATTACGTTCTTTTGGCTTCTTATGCCTTGTGATTGAGATTTTAGTACCAAACACCCCTCTATAGGGTTGGTCATATAAGGGATTTGTCAATCACTCAACCAAGTCCATAAATCAGAGGAGTACTTGTGATGGGTTTCATGCTTCAGCTATTTTCCAAGTGTTCTTATGAACCTGAGGGCACTGACGATGATGAAGGTCCCAGGCGAGGGAGCAGCTACAGTCCATGTGCGTGAAGAGGAAGTGTAAATTGTCATGTTTAGGAAAATGTGGTACTTGAGGAATTCAGATGGCAAAGGACCTAGGGAAAGCCACCTATTTTTTCATTATATCCCACCACTTAAAGGGATGTTCAAGAGGCCCAGACAACAGTTATAAAATAAGTCAGAGGGATGTAATATATAGTACAAGGAATATAGTCAATATTTTAATAACATTATATGGGGTGTAGTGTACAAAAATATTAAATCACTGTGTTGTACACCTGAAATTATATTATTGGATTGGCCAAAAGATCCATTCAAGTTTTTCCATAAGATGTTACAGGAATACCCAAGCGAACTTTTTGTCCAACCCAATAATATAATATTGTAAGTTAACTAACCTTCAATTTAAAAAAAGAATGCATATTCAAGTTACCATTGCTGCATAACAAACCACTCCAAATTTGGTGGCATAAAACAATGATCGTCTTATCCCGTGGATTTGTTTATTGATTTATACATATTCCCTACCCATGCCACATGGTCTCCTGTGTCTACTTTAATGCTGAAGGAAGTCAGATTTAAACATCAATAAATAGTAGTGGTGTTCTTGTAAATTAAGAATGTATAGGTGGGCAGAGTTAATGGCATATGCCAACAGTGACTTCTGCTCTGTTTCTAAGCAGCTTGTGTTTGCCAGATAACACCAGCCCTCAGATTAGGGGGAAAAAAATCTGTTGACTTTGCTGTACCTGATAAATATTTTAAATGCTAGTGCGTCTAATAAGTGGATAGGAAAACATTTGCTAATAAAATTGTTATCCTCCCCCTGCCCAGGTACCACTGAAAGGAAACATGAAATTAAAAAGATACCTCCTGAAAGACCGGAAACGCTTCCAAACAGAACAGAAGAGAAAGGTATGAAATCACGTCTTCGTTGGCACTTCCAGAACAGCAGGGGACAGAGCTGTCTGTCACAGGGCTACTCCAGATTACCCACAGAATTTTCTTTTTCTTTGCAATATGCAATATGGTGATTATGGTTTTGTTTTGATCACTTTTAAATTTCCTGTGTCTAAGGAAATAGGAGAGAGGGTGATTGTGGTGCTTCTTTGCGCCAGCATTTCTCATCAAATGAAAAATACCCAGCCCTAGTCATTTAACACATTGGAGCTCTTTCATCCCAATCTTGTTGCAATTACCACCTTCCCTACACCAGCAGCAACCTGAAGTCAGGATGCCGAGTGTAAGTCCCGCGAGGGCCTGGATATACCTACCACGTTTTCTGGCTAGCCTAGTGCCCCAGGCGCTCATTACCTGCTGATGAGTGAGTATGGCTTAGAGAGATTCCCATCCAGACAAACGAAAGCTGTCAGTCATTGCTGGGCTTTTGACTCTGGCTACTGTATTATAGACACACATCCCTGGTCAGGAATGTTGAGGATGGGGCTGTCATGGCCAAACTGGGAAAAGCAGCCCAGTGCCCACAGTCCCCTTAAGAGGGTCAAAAATTATCATTTTCAGGGAAGTACCCTAACCTGTATCACACAGTCAGTTTTATGGCTGGGTTTGACTTCTACAGCCTGAGTGTCCCTCCCAAAGAAATCTGTATGCTGTGAAAGGACTAATTTATTAGGTGTCTCAAATTTGATTGATCACACATTTTATGGGAAAAGTGTTAGGTTATTATTATTAACAGGAGGCAGAGCAAATTCCATTTTAAAAAGCAGTTATTTGTAAGTCACAAGAGAAATGCTGAATTAATGCACACAATTATTTGTAGGTGCTCCTGGGTGGCCTCATGAAGCTTTATTGTGAAATGTAATATTTTATATCATTGTGCCACAAGTTTTACCAACACTGCAAGTTCTTAAGAAGTTATACGTCTTTCTTTCAGAGTGAAGAGTTAAAACTTGAGTTGTAGCAGCTC
Source organism: Oryx dammah (assembly GCF_014754425.2). NCBI lineage: Eukaryota > Metazoa > Chordata > Mammalia > Artiodactyla > Bovidae > Oryx > Oryx dammah. The sequence goes on from NW_024070207.1 coordinate 114,764,125, forward strand.
ACTGTGAAGGCCAGGTCTGCATCACAGATCAATAAAAATATGCACCATCCGAATAGTTCTTTGATAGAAGTGTGCATGTTGTGACAGCTAAACACTGCCTCTGTCCTCATAGAGGACATGTGGCTGCTTTTGGGCTTCTCGCCAGGCTCTGTGTTGAGGACACTGCCTGCTCTGTTCCATGCTGACTAGCATATGGCCTTGGCTTACGTGTGAACAGCCGCCCTAGTTGGCTGGCCAAATGGCCACACACTTCTGCTTCCTTCCCCTCTCATGATGCCTTGCTCTAGGCCGCACTGAGTCAGGGTGCAGATGCTCTGGTCAAAAGCAACAGGGAAGCTGGTGAACCAGCCCCACCTTGAGACTCGACCTCCCTAGTAGTTGGGCACAAAGCCCCTCTCCCATTCGTTCTGTAGGCTGCCATTCTGTAGGCTGCCGAGTGCCTGTCCCTCCCAGCAGGAGGAATTTCCACTCTTTTGTATTTTAGCGAAGCCCTTCTTCCTCTGGTCCCTGCGGACCAGGAAAAGAGCTCTAGCAATCCAGGATGGAGCACACTCCCTTACTGAACTCTTGTGGGGCTGAGCACAGTGATGTCTGTATGATACCTGATGGGCTTTTTAAAGCTTTGCCAGTTGTCCAGGTCGCCCAAACGACATGAGTTTGTGTCTGCAAGTAACACGTGTTCAGGGTTCCAGCTTCCGAGTGAACACAGCAGTGCTGCCAGTCCCCCAACGGGCAGCTCTCTGAAGCCCTGTCTTTACAGAGAAGCACGTGGGTGCGGGCTCTTCAGAGCACACACAGGGCAAGGTGAATCTGGGACAGAATACAGGAAGCTGCCACCAAACCCTGCCCAGTTTGGCCACTAGATCTGGCTGTAACTTCATTCTGATAGCTATGAAGCCCCAAACCCTTGGAAACCGATTACCAGTGAAGTCCCAGTTTACCTTCCAAGGTGAAACTGTGCACAGAGAGAATCCAGACTCAGTTGTTGTTTTCTGAAATGCTCCCCGTTAGTGGCTCCTGGCACTCTACACAGGCTAACCTGGGAGGAGACAGGCCTTTTTCTTCCCCACACCCAACAGGGCCCGCTGGTCATTGACCAAACCCATCAGCCATTTACCAGGCGCATGTTCAGTGCCAGGCCCCATGCAGGTCCTAGACAGATGACCAGATGTGGGCCCTGCCCTTGGGGGCTGACAGCCTGCCGGCTGGGCCAAGCATACAGACGCCCGGAAGGTATTCAAGTGGAGCTTGTTTATAAAGGGCTGTCCTTCATGGCTCAGGAAAGGGAGCAGTAGGAAAGTGTGCCTCTGAGGGTGGGTCCAGCTGTTGAGAAGGGAACATGATGGTGTGACATTGCAGCCTGGGGAAATGTGAGTAGGCCCAATGAGGTGTGAGTGGGAGTTTTCCAAGGCTGGGCAGGGACTGGAAGGACCCTCGGACAGAGGGACCAGCATGAATAAAGGCGAGCAGTGGCCTGTGATTCTCTGGGACTCTTTCTAACTTGACCAAGAACAGGTGATGCTCTTTGCTTCCATCCTCACCTTGGCAAACAGCATCAGTGTGGTTTGTTTTTTTTTTTTTTTAAGCAAGAAGTACACAGTCTTTGGTACTGTCCCTTACATAAGTTCTCTCTGTCTTCCTTATGCTTCCTTAAAGAAAGACCAGAGAGAGAGCCAAAACTGGATTTCCCGAAGCCTTCTGTTCCTGCCATACCACCCAAAAAGCCACGGCCACCCAAGACCAATTCTCTCAGCAGACCAGGCGCGCTACCCCCGAGGAGGCCAGAGAGGCCCGTGGGTCCCCTGACCCACACCAGGTATTGCACTGCTCTTGATGTCGAGGGTGGGAGTGGGGTGGGGCAACCAAAGGACACTGGACGCCAGCCACTTGGGTCCTTGCTCCTGTGCTCGGGCAGAAGTGGGAGCGAGGCTGGGAGGTGCAGCCTGGTTTTCAGGATTACAGATGAGAATCCAGGTCCTGGCATCTTGGCCCTGCTCACATGTGGGAATTCCCTATGCACCCTTAGAGCAAAGCCAGCTGCCCTTCAGACCGAAAGTGCTAGGGATGGCCTGCCTGCCTTCACCCCTGGAGGTCCTCTCACTGGCTGCTCCATCCCTGAGCCTCTCCCTGCTCTGTGGCGCCTCCCTCCACAATCCCGGGCTCCCTCTGCCCTTGCCTGCACAGCCATATTGTGGGCCCCAGGACGTAGTCTAGCAAAGATTTGTCTTAGTGTCCATGTCCATGGACTGTGAGACCCTCAAAGGCAAGGGGCGTGCTTCATTCAGGCATGAGTTCTGAGACGGGCCCAGCAAAACTCAAATGCATTCTGCTGCTACCTGTTAGTGTTAGTGATATGATAGGATTAGAGTTGGACAGTGTGCCTTCCAGACCCAAGATGCCTACCACGAGGAACAAGGGAGTGTTGCATTCTCTCCACAAGTTCATTGCTGGAACTTTCTACTGTTGCTTGCACATTCTACGTGTTGATGTGATATACTGGAGCAAGTCGGTGGCTTAGAGTTCTTTATGTGGACCTGTCAACACATGGTCACTCACCAAATTTTTGTTCTTATAAGCTAAGTTTGCACGTGGAGAATCTCACAGGGCTTCGGTGCCCTTGTGCTGAGGTCAGGCAGACTTCTGGGCTCATGTCATGGGAAGAGGGGCAGCGTCGGCAGGTCACTGCCCCTCACCCCTCACTCTCCCTGTCTGTAGATTTCGGGGATCATGGAAAGCATCTGAAAGGATAGAAGGATATAATTCCCAAGTATGTAGCCCTAGGGCTGTAAATCAGTTTCACTTCCATTGTCATATTTATGATTGTGTGTTAAACTGGAATAAAAATAGCTCGCTTTATATTTTAGAAAAAAGGTTTAATCGTGGTAAAATACACATAACACATGATTATCTTAGGTGTGTGAGCCCATTGGAGGAGCAGGTGGCTCACCCATGACATTTGGCAGGTGTCCCCCGAGGTGCAGTGAAACCACTGCCCCCTATGATGGCCTGGGGGGAAACTAATGGGACCAGGGCCACTGTTGAGTTGGTCAGGCTCCTACGTGCTGCATCCTCTTCTGCCAACTGACATGTGCACCACGAGGCCCCTTGACAGCCACAGTGACCTGAACAAGGGCCGCTTCAGTAGCGTGTTGGCCCAGGGCTTGCACTTCAGAAGGAAAAGGGTATGTGAACGTTAAGTGCTTCTGAAGAGAATATGCGCTCCACACCCAGGGAGGGTGGACCAGCAGAGGTCGAACATCACTTTGTGGTGGTGAAAGGAGAACAGAAGCCACGCTCTGCCAAATTCTTACAGCCTTCCAGGGACCACAGGCGTTTCAGTGAAGTCAGTAACGATTTCCAGAATATTCCTGCTGATCTCTCTAATGATCTGATCTGAAGAGAAGTGCAATTCCAGTAGCTTCTGCACCTTCGAAGGTTGCTCTCAACTGTCTTGTTAGCAGATAGGTGTGGGCCTTGTGAGCCATCGATTGGACCTGCAGGGAAAGTGGGCCTGAATGATAACTACCAGTCTTCTGGGCTCACAGAGGCCCCACTTCCCTGCCGCCTCTGCTTAGCTCTTCCCCCCCGCCTCCAGCTCTTGCAGCATCCAGTTGTGGGTCAGAAGGACGAGCCACTGAGGAAGATGCATGAGAGGGGTTTAGACAGAGGCCGGTGGGAAGCCTAGCTGTTGTTGACCTTGTGTGTGAGCAGCCTGGGAGAGGGTGGGTGGACAGCCCCCGACCTCCCAAACACCCAGGGCGCTGATTTGCAAAAAGGAGGGAGTGGGAGGCAAGCCCCAGGCTTCCTTCCTGCCAGCCCCAGGAAGTGACAGAGCCAGACAAGAAGGAGCTGGTACCTGCTCTGGCCCCTTGTCAGCCAGGTGGAGGGAGAACAGTGCCCGCTCCCACTCGGTTGTTCTCAAACTTGAGTGTGCATCAGGGTCGCCTGGAGAACTCATTCGCACACAGTGCTGGGCGCCAGCCCACAGATGGAGTTGGTCTAGGGGAGGTCTGGGAATTGACATCTCTAACAAGCTCCCTGGTGATGCTGATGCTGCCAGCCCACATCCATCCTGTGAGAACCTCTGGTCTGCATTCCCCTGGGTTTTTGGTGGTGCCTCCTCCCTTCCCTGTCTGCCTCTCCTGCACCTGTTAGTGCTCCTCAGCTGTCCAGTTAGCATGCCCCTCTTCTGGAAGCCTTCCCTCATCCCTCACAGTTGCTCTCCTCGAAACGCCTGACACCCCATGTGGAGCCTGGTGCAGGGCCCCCTGCTCTGCCACTTGGGATGTTCACACCCCCGGATTCCTTCCCCAGATTTGAAGCGGATCAAGAGTGTGTTTTGTCATCTCCACATGCTTTACAGGGCTGAGCATATGGCAGTGGCTCATTTAATACACTTGTTGAATGCCCTGGTTCCAAAAAGGGTGGGGGGGAGGTGCCAGTGCTTTCATCATGTTCACTTGGGCTCTCCTGTACAAGCTCCACAGCACTCATGTCTGATGTTCCAGGTCACCTTGCATGCCATGGATTTCAACATAACAAAATTTAAGAAGATTGAAGAAAGGCTTACTGTTTCTCAGTATCTCACACACTTCATATTTTTTGCTAAGCAGTTATGTTAGACAACCAACCCATATTGGTTTGTGGACTTGTTTTGCTCTGCCAAATGAGTTGACTCAGGGATGTTCACATCAAGTAGTTTTGTGTTGGTGGTCCTCCAGAGAAGGTGTATTGTCTGCTGTGCGAACCCAAATCCTTGCTGGGATTTACCTGATGGGATGGGACGGGCGGATGGATGGACGGACGGGTGAACACATGGATGCACAATCACCATTTGCTGTTCTTACTGGAAACGAGACATGAGGCGTTGCCTGCCACTCCAGCTGCAGTGTCTGGGCTTAGCTTCTTCTCACCCACCAGAAAGCTTGCCGCCAAATGTGGCTTCCAGAAGAGATCAATTTCCTTCTATTTAAACAGGAACTAGCACCTTTTAGAAAAAGGAATACATAAAGTTCGGTAAGAAAGGAGTCATTTTTAGATGCATTCACTTAACAGAAATGGATTGAGGGACGTCTGTGTACCAGATCATGGGCTTCAGGAATCTTATCTAAGGGAACTAGGACACCAGCGTGATTTGGAGTCCATCTGAGCAAGTAGCAGCATGCCATTAACATACTTACTTCTGAACAGTAAATGTAAGTAGAAATATAGCAGAAAAAAGAGACTGTTTCAAAAAAAGTCAATAACAGAGTTAATTTACAAATTGAATGATGATAGGAGATCCCCCTGGGTCCTAAGTGCCTGTTTGTTTGAAAGTCTGTGCTTTGGGGATGTGTCAGTTATTATCTCACAGCATGAAAACAGTGTCTGCGAGTCTCATCCAGCCCACCTTATAACTAAGGCAGTCATCCAAAGAGCCTTCTGCCTACATCTATCTTCACACCTGAAAAGAGCCTACTTACTTTTTTGATATTTGATCCTCAAGGTATTTCAAATGACAGAGTATTCCTAAACCTTTTTGTATATGTGTTGTATACACACAAATGAACATGTAATGTTATACATCTCATAATGTGTAGTATCAATTTAATAAAGATAGGGTCAGAAACCCCCATGAGAAGAGGTCTTGAACTTGAGAGAAGGGACCAAAAGGAAAAAAAAAAAAAAGGAAAAGCTGGAAAGCAGCAGGCTGTCCTGAGCTCTAGTAGTCTGTTGCAGTGGGAGTTAGTGAGCCAGAACCTGAGCAGCAGAGCAGGTGTGTGCCTTCAAAGGAAAATAAACCCCAGAGGGAAAGAGGTAGACGCAGGCTGGATAGACCAGAACAGCTTTGTTAATCTTCCCAAACACGGACACCCCAAGTTGTAATAACCCTTCATTTTTCTTCCCAAAGAACAGGCAAATCAGGGAAACCACCAGGCTTTCCTGGGAATAAGGGGATAACAGGGAATAAGACCTTTAGTCTGCGTTGCCTGGGAGCTGTGCTGGTTGTCTGAGGCGGCACAGGGAATGGGGGGGCTGAGGTGATGGAACTTGAGTGATAGGGGCTCTGGGATGGAGGGAAAAGAAGTAAAGCCAAAAGAAGTAAGAGTTGGTGAGATGAACAGGGATGGAGTGGGAGCTGGAAGTGTGGAAAGTTGATGGTCAGAGGTACTAGAGATGCTGGTCAGAAAGAGGAGATTGGTGTTCACAACTTCAGAGGCGGAGGGGGTCTGAAGATGGACATATCCACAGAGGGAGGGGCCCTGAATGTGGGTGGCTGAGGGTGAATGAAGCTTGTTAAGTGCTGAAGGGACCAAGGACAGGAGGGGGGGCGGGAATGGATCACCCACATGGCTGTCACAGGCTCAGGAAGATGGCAAGAGCTGAAGCGAGATGAGGCTGATGTTCTCAAAGCCAGTATTCTCCCAGGTGGATGTTAGTGCATTCTGGGAGTTGATGACAGTCAGTCATGAGAAAGTTTCAGTAGTCAGAGTGGTAGCAGGCCATTAAGTCAAGAGGTTTTAGGTGGCTGGAGTTGGTTACTGTGGCTCAAGCACCACAGAAGGCACTGTCCCCTGGCTTCAGATGTGTCAGAGGAGGAATCTCAGTGAGAAGACTGGCAGGGGTCTTGAACACCAGGCTGTGGGCATGAGGCCTGGTGGTTTCCCAGACCTGTGCTTCTTGGAAATGGTCTACTCCTTTTAGTCTTAAACACACCAGGTGACTTTCACATGGAAGGCTGAAGGCTATGTGGAGTCTCCTGGAACAGGGATCAGGTGTGAGGGACCGTGGAGTTGTACATTTTTTCTTCATAATGAAGAGGGATCTCTGACTATCAGAGAAACCCTGGGAGATTAGTGACTGTTGAGTCCTGAGACATTTTAGCTTGAGGCAAAGATTAAGTAAGCATTTATATGCCAAATATCAACTAAGTGCTTAGGGAAGGGCAGATGTCTCTCTGGAGACCAACTTGCCTGCACAGAAATTAATTTTTCTTTAGATTTATGCAGGCATCCAGGCTGCTTCAAGCCCCTTGGGATACAAATTAGCCCAAAGTAAGCCAGTCTAGTGGTTTTATGACTTGTGTGGTCCCCGTACCCACCAAAAGAAAGCATTAAAAAAAAAAAAAGACCTTTCCTCTTATTAGCTGTAAGCTAATCAATCATTTAATATTTTAAAAAAAGAGGGAAAGAAGCTAGCCAGAGTGTACCCAAACATTCCCTAAGCAGACATGTAGAATGTGCACCCAGGTGGCCAGGCCACCATTTTGAGTTTGGATTGCTCGAGTATTCTAAACATCTTTTCAGAGATTCCTAAGGATATGGCATGTGATGCTTGAGTGTTTCCCTTCTTCTCTACAAGTCAGGACCAAGATATGTCTTTGGAGAATTCAGGAGAGATCTGGGCTAGAAATTACAGAGGTAGGTGTCACTGGCTCGTAGACAGTAGTTACAGGCATGAAATGGCTATAATCACTCCAGGAGATTACAGAGAAGAGGAGGAGTGGGTACAGACAGCAGTGGGGAAAATTGTTACTTACAGGGTGGAGGAAGGATGAGGAGCCGTGGGAAAGGGTGGGTGTGCGGGGTGGCCATGGAAGATAGGAGAAGGGAGGGTGGACTGGCTACTGGCCAGTGGGTCTCACACTTGAATGTGTGTCTCCATTACCTGCAGGCTTGTTAAAACGCAGGTCGCTGCTCCCCAAGCTTCTAATTTAGGAGATCTGGGTTCAGGCCTGAGAATTTGTATTTGTAGTAAGCTCCTGGGGCTGCTGCTGCCACTGGTTTGCCATGCCCACTATGAAAACTGCCACCGAAGTGAGAGCCAGGGAGACTGAAAGGCACTTGCAGTCTTTGGGCACTAGTTGGCCCTTCATGATCCCAGTCAAGCTGATTCCGTACATTAGTTAGGGCTGAGAGACAAACTCGGGTTGAGTTGAAGAAATAACAGATGGGCAGCTGAGCACATGTAGACTTGTCTTGTGAGAAACTCAGCTATGGGTAAAAGATGAAAAATGGGTGCTAGATATGAACTCAGTGATATGAGAGGAGTGTGTGTGTGTCATTCATTCATTTCAGAAATGTATCAAGTGCCTCCCCTTGACCAGGCCTTCTTCTGGGTGGTAGTTAACTCTGGTAACCAGGCCAGACCTTCTTCCTGCTCACCCATTGCTTACTGGGCTTTGGAGCCAGGCCCACCAGGGTCAGAAGCCCACTCCTCTGCTTCTTTACCCTGTGGCTTTGGGCACGGTGGCCACCTCCTGAGTCTCCATTTCCACCACCACCCCCAAGGCACCTAGCTCCTCAGCTGGTACTTGGGAGGCCCTCAGTCTATCTTTTTTCCTCGCTGAGAGAGCTCAGTGGGTAACCTTATTGGGAGAGGGGTTGCCACATGGTGATAAGCAGATCAGGCTTGATAGCCCTGAGGGAATGGGGAAATAGGGACACCCTCAAGACTGCACAACAAGGGGTCTCCAGGGAGTGGAAGCAGAGGGAAGGCTGGGGCCTGAGGCAGGGCGGGTGATGTATGGAGCACAATAATCCTACGGGATACTAGAGAAACACCTGGTCATCATGTAGAAATGTCTATGCAGTATTTGCTGGCCTCATTTCATTTGTATGTATAACTCTCTCCATAACATCTTTCTACCCTCACAAAGAATGAATTTTATTCCCTGCAGCAAGATCCAGCAGTAGTGATGGTTTAGCCTTAGTCCAGACTGAGCCACATTGATTTTCCTGCTAGTGATGGCCAGAGGCAGGCAAGGAGTCAGCAGCAGATAGTGGCACCCTGCATGGGCACAGTACTGCGTGGTTCATGTGATGCTTTTCCAATGGGCTGTTTCTTTGAACACTCTTCTTCCAAATGACACCCACCCCCAGACTCTTCTCAGAGTTGCTTGATGATGAGAACCCCCACCTCCAGGCATCTGAAAAGCCCCTTGCCCCTCTGAGATACCCGGCTGTGGGTCTGCAGATGAGGGCTGTGGGTGTCATCGTTCTTTGGCCTCAGGGGCTGTGGGGCTCATTATGCCCTGGATGGGCTCTGGACGGAGGCCTGTTTCCACACATACTTGCCGAGTCTGCACAGAGAACAGAAACGTGGGGGAGAATTGAGCGGGCAGTGTCCCATCATCTTCCAAAGTGTCTTCACCAACTATAAATAGCCGAGCCTCCCTGTGCTCATCCAAACAGGGACACGGTGCGAGGGGAGAGCTGCCAGGAAAACCACTCTGGTCCCCGCTTCCTGCACCCCTGGCCTCGCTGCTGCCACCATTTTGTCCTTTTCTGAAGGAAAGAGTCAACCTCCCCAGGCAGGAAGGGCCCAGGAAGGGCCATTATCACTGCTTTTTTTGTGAGAGAAATAGCTCTAGAAGCATCAAACATGTACATTTTGATTATCACTGCCCCAAGGGTGGTGGGCAAAGATAGGGCTGGGTGTCAAGAAGCTTCTATCTAGTTTCAATGTGGCCACCAATTAACTGCATGATCTCGGGCTCATAGCTCCCGGCCTTGGAGCACAGCTCCCTTGTCTGTAAGAAAATGAGGGCTTGAGCTGGGTAATCTCTACTCAGTTTTCAGAATCAGAGTCTAAGTCTGAGATGTTATAATAAGGCAGCCTAGAAAGCGAGGAAGAGCATTCACTTCCTCTGACCTCGCATCCTCAGTGTGTAGTTGGACCAAGACGAAGGAGGTGAGCAGTAAGATAGGGTGATTTTGCATCAGAAGGGGCTGATAAAACAAGGTTGCGGGGTTGGAGCAAGAGAGAAGAGAGATAATCTGCAGTTGTTTCTCTAGCAACTTCCCATCTGCCATCTGTCATCATCCCTGTAAGTGGCTAGACTCCCAGGCAGGATCCATCCTGACTCAATGGACATGAGTGAGCAAACTTCGAGAGACAGTGAAGGACAGGGAAGCCTGGCATGCTGCAGTCCATGGGGTTGCAGAGTCGAACATGATTCAGCAACTGAACAACAAGCCAGAGCAGGATGAAAGCTGGGGGGAAAATCAAAGATTGAAGAGGTGCCCGTCAATGATTTTCTGAGAACAGGGGATGAGGATTTTCTGCTTCTTTTTTCTTTCCTTTCTTCCCCAGCTTTTTTTTTTTTAACCCCCTGTAACAATTTTTAGACAGTTAAAACCCAAGCATTTACATGATAGTAGTAGATCCTGCTGAGGGTCCAGAGGGGAGACTGACAAAAAGATTCATCGTCTGGACTTGGAGTCTTTCGCTTGGTAGGAATAAGTAGACTCACTGTTTCCCTTCATCCCCACTCCCCTCTAGAAGGGTTGTGGGGTCTTTTGGGTGGATTTTAGCTGCTGCTGTTAGTGCTGCTGTTCATTCATTTATTTATCATACTTGTTTGCTTGCCTCGGCCTCCTGTGCACTTCAGCATCTTTTCCAGGCCACATGTCTTGGCTTAACTGTCCCAACTTGGGCTAAATTGGGCCAGGCCACTGGCTGAGCTCATGTTCTCAGGGGATGCGCATGGCGCGTCTTCCACATTTCCAACTGTTCATGTGCTCCGTCTCACGTCTCAGACCTGAGGGGGAAGAGCAAGCCCCTCTGGGTTCGGGTATGTGATTTTTTGTTTATTATTAGCAATTTTTAACTCGGGGAGCAAAGGTGATGTCCCCAGCTGGCAGTGAGCTGCAGTGACACAGGTGGCCAGGCCTCTACCCTGCCGCATGGTCTCCATGACCAGCAGGCTCAGTGAAGCCGTTCTGAGAAGTGGTCAAGAGCTTGGGCTCCAGAGTCAAAGTTAGTAGGTTCAAATCCAGATGCCACCAGTCTACTAGTTTTATAACCTTTTGTCAGCAAGTGACTGCTTCTCACTGAGCCTGAGTCTCCTGCTCTATATAATGAAAAGAAGGGCCACTCAGGTGGGCTTCTCCGGAAAGCAGCCTCTGTGGCAGTGTTTAGAATGCAAGATACATGTAGGGGTCAGCGCCTGTGGGGAGAGAGACGGAAGCCATGTTGGGCAGAGGGAGAAAAATTGTGATGCTGCCTTACCAAAGCTTCGGCCAAGTCCATGGAGCTTTGGGACTAAAATGACCCCTCCGACTCGTCCGATGTTCAGCTGAAATGACTGAGACTTTTTTTTTTAATTAATTTTTTAACACCAGAAGCATTTTGTATTAGGGTCTAGCCGACTCACAGTGTTGTCGGTTTTGGGTGAAAAGCAAAGGGACTCAGCCATACGTATACATGTATCCATTCTCCCCACAAACCCCCTCTGAAATGGCCGATGCTTTTATACCATGAACCGTGGGCCACCCTGGAAAGGCCGAAGGAGGCTCCCTGAAGCTGAGGTGGTCCCTGGAGGGGCCGGCACCTCTCCTAGCAGTGGCGGGGGTGGGGTACCCACTTCACAGAATGGGGCTCTGGGTGGTGCAGCTCTCTGTCTGCCACACAGAGGAGATTCTTCAAGGGACAGTTGGGGCAATTGAATCTTACATGGAAGGATCTCATCTCCATGCCTGGTTCATGGTAGGCAGCCAGTCAAGTTAGTTCTCTCGGATTGTGGGTTCCACTTATTCCTGCCAGATGTCCTTGGGCTGGTCAGCCCATTCCCTGCGATTTCAGGTCCCTGACCAGCAAAGCATGGAGACTCTTGGTTGCTAGTTGCCTACCCAAGTCATGTGTTTTAAGTATCCATAATCAAATCCGCTGAAGAAATACAAGAAAAATAACATTATTATGGTTTAAAACTCAGAGTTAAGTGAGGGTCACATTCCAACATTGTTGGCTATGTGGGGATATGCCTGCTTTCTTCTATTTTCTCCTTTTATTTAATAGCCATGGGCATAGAAACTCACCATAAAAAAAAAAATCCTCATGGGAGTTAGTAAACTACAAAAGGATGAGCTCTTTCCTCTTTTGTTGAATTTAGTAACATCCTTTTTGCCAAAATGGTACCCATGTGTTGGGCAGACTGGAGGAGAACGGGGACCACGGAGGGCTGCAGCCTCATTGGGTGTCAGCCGCTCCAAACATGTGCTTTGGAGAATTTCAGAAATTCTGCTATTTTTCAGAACTGAAATTCATTAGCTTTGTTGTAAGCATCTATAAATACAGTGAAAGGCATTTACAAATAGACATTGTAAAACGCTTCCACACCCACAGTCTGAACACTGTCAAAACACCAGCTGCAGCTCCCCTACTTGGAAGGATCAGAACCTTTTTTAAACTGCACCTACTGTGTTTTCAAAATAGGCTTACTTCTGGCCCTGTGTAGAAGATAATTTCAGCTGAAAGCCCGTGTCTGCTCTTGGCATGAGGGATCAGAGCTCATTTAGAGATGGGGGTGTCCCAGTCTCCTTCCTGTCAGAATATGGCAGGCACTTTAGAATCTGGGGAGGGGTCACTCACGGGTGCTGTTTCCTATTTCTTTGGACGGACGCTTCTCATAACCTGGCCCTGTCAGTGTAGGCTTTGTAACTCTACTACCACACCCACCCCCGCCATAACTGGTTCCCAGGTGAGTTCCAGGTGTGGTCACAGGGGATCACAGAGGCCTCTGAATCGGGGAGATCCTTAAAGGAGAGTTTGTAGGTAGGGGCCAGGCAGTCTTGTCTTTTACCTGGATGATACTATTAGGGAGAAATGGGAGCGAACAGAAGCTGCCTGAATTGTACGCATCTTTTATTGAAAGTGAACTAAAAAAAAAAAAGAGTGAACTTTCAAAGGAAGGAAAAATTCACCTATAGGCTTATCCTAGAGACAACTGCTATTAACATTTCAAACTGTTTCTTGCCCATCTTTTTCCTATGTATGACTCAGTTTGTTTTCCATCGCTTTTACATAGGTGTGATCATACCAAATGTCGTACAACTTTATGTCTTTTGGGGAAAAGTGCGATTCTTATAAATACATAATGCATTCCCATTTCAGGAAAAAAAGGCAAATATTCATTCATTCCACAAGTATTTTTGAGTTCCTGCCATGTACCAGGTGCTGGGCTGGTGCTAGAAATCACCCATCAGACTCCCCAGGAATAGCCATTGTAAATACATGTTCTTCTAGCCTTAAAAAAAAAATCCCTCTTCCTAATATATCAGAGGGGCATGTGGGTGCCTGTGAAGTAAGGTGTATGTCAATTTTAACTTGTGTTTTTTAGTTGACATTGTAACATAAGCATTTGTCCCTGTTGTCATGAACTACTTATACATATCATTTTAATGGTTATATCAAAGTCTATCAAATATCATAGTTTTTCAACTGTTCCCCTATTTATAAAAAATTCTAGTTCTTTTCAGTTTTTCTATATTACAGATAATGCTGTGAGAAACATCTTGATCCACAGAACCCATTTGGGTTTTTCAGACTATCTCTTTAGTGTAGACCCCCAGATGAATGTTTCAAATGCTATGAATATATACCCCATTCTGAAAAATTACTACTTTTTACCCTGCCCTGGTCCCAAAAGGCTTGGAGGTAACTTTCGAAAATGCATATAAAAGAATAAAATAGTTAAAAGGGTGACAACAAAGTGGAAATACGGGCAGATAAGTAATACAGCCCAAGATCAGATGAGCACAGCAATGCACATAGAGTGCTCTATGGCCCCTCGAGAGAGGCTCATGTTGGACTGGAAGCTTCCATGTGTCAAACCAAAGAGGGAAATGGTAGCTACAAGATTCACAGTTCCCAAAATGCATGAATAAGCCACGTGTTCAGAAACAGCTGAGCTGTTCTGAGATACACGTGGTTCACTGATGTGCAAAGTTCCTCCCCCCACCTGCACCTCCAACACCCCCACCTCTGCCCTGATGGTCTCTGCAGTGTCACCTCCAATCATCTTCCCCTTTGGCCAAAAGAAAAAAAGGCTAGTGGAATTAACTGGACCTTCCTTGCCTGAGTGACATCTCTCCCCAGATAGAACATGTGTTCTCGTAAGTTTTAGTCCTTGGTGTGTTCCCAAAGGACAGAGTTGGCTGGCTGTGAGCATGACTTGAGTGTAGTCCGGGAATCAGGAAGATGACAGCCCCAAATCATTCCAACGCCACAGCTACCAAGTAACAAGATTAAGAACCCTCAAGAATTTTTTAAAATGAAAGTGCTTTCTAACTAAGAGTAAGAAATGCATTTCTAAAGCATTTCATTCAGAAGGTCACATTCAAATTAGCAGATACAGGAGCCCTGCCAGTAAAGTGTTTTGAAATAAAAGTCCTCAATCCCGCCACTCCAGTTGGCTCAGCGTCTGTCCAGGCGAGTGTGCTTGTGGGACCTGGGCTTCGTAGCCAGGGAATGGGAGCGGGGGTTAACTATGGAAACTTGGCCCAAGGGTCCCACAACCTTGAGGGTTGAGGTGAGGCAGTCTCCTGCTGCTCTCACAGTCCTCAAGTTGTGTTTCCTCTTGGTGGGGACCAAGCCATCTAGCCTAGCCCTGGTCCCGTGGAGTTCTCACGTCTGTTCATCTTCTGCCAAGGGTGCTTGAGGTTGAGAGTCAGCCTTGTTCATCTGGAAGCTGAGGGAAGCTGACCTCTTTCTCCTGGACCTTCTCCGCTATCACAAGGATATGCATGTCTCGCTGAATGCCACCCCCATCACCTCTTCTTGAGTGAGGAACCCAGAAGTCTGCCTCTTACCTCCAGGTTCATGGGTCTCCAGCTTCAGCTTTCTTCTGTCCCCATTGCCTCGGGGACACACTGAACCCCATGGAACTCAGCCCAGCACCATTGACCTTTGTCAACCTTTGTCCTTTCACTGCTCTCAGTCTGGGGACCTCAGACTTCAGCCCTGAGACTCCCTGGCCAGATGCCTGCCTCCCAGATGCCTTGGGCCCTTGCTCTGTCATGTCCTTTCTCCCTTTTCCTCCAAGGCCCAACTATAAGGCCACCTTCTCTGTGTGCCTATGGCCTGCCCGCAGGTATCTGTCCTGACCTAGTTCTTGATTCCCCAAAGACTGAGATGCCCCTGTATCTTACTCAGCCTATGCCATGTGTACTTGGGGCTCTCTGTCTCTTTCCTCCATTTAGACCATGAAATACCCCCCCCAGAGTGGGTGCCACCTGGCTTGGCCCTCTCATTACCAAGTATCTCTCATTACTCAATAGCCATTAGTGTGGTGGGTATTTGACAAATGCTCCTAGAGTGAATCTGTTACTTGTGTAGTTTGGCTACATGGTGACCACAGGGGCTGTGACAAGTCTCTTGCTTTAAGAGCAAAGATCTGCCTGTTTCACTTGCCATCACAGACCTTGGATAATCTAGTTTGTGGCTCATCTTCCTGAAAAGGTCCCCAGAACTGCCCATTTTGGGGGGACTTGGAGGAATCTTCTGCCGTGCATAAGTGGCCTGTTTCTCTCATCATCTTGGAGGCCTGTCCCCATCCTCCCAACGGGCTGCTCCTAGCCCACACACAGAGGGAAGTCTCTCGTGTCCCAATGGGCCTGGGGGCACCCACCCAACAGCTGTCTCATTTTACAGGCCCCCACCCCAGCGCCAGCCGTCAGGCTGCCAGATCTCAACTTGACACCTTGTGCCTGTCAACAGCCTGGCTGATGCCTCAGCTCCAGGCCAGAAACTCTTTTTCTCAAGGTTAAAAGTAGCCGACCTTTGACAAGCGGCACTGGCTAAATTCCTGTCTCCTTAAAAGGGAAGCTCCCGGTTATCATTTGCTGGTGCTTATTTGGCCATAGGGCGGGAGCAGGCCCTGCGTCGCACCCTGTGGGCCAGCAGGAGGATTTGTGGCTGAAGGTGCCTTGCTGAACGCTCGTTATTAAAATAGCCATCTTTGAAAATGTGTGCAGGAGAGGAGGGCTTTCAGTGTATCGGCTGGTTTGCACCAAGGCCCACGTGGTTGAACAGCTTGTCGGCTCCCATTGGCCCCCTCACAGGAAACAGTGCGACCCACCCCAGGCGCAGCATACCCCTTAAATTGTGTGCAAGAAAGCTGACAAAATGATCATTAAAAGACTTTCGTCTTTAATGTAGGGGTGACGGTGCCAAGATCGACTTGGTGGGCAGCTCGATACCTGGCATGCTGGACAAGGACCTCTCAGACCGCAGCAATGACATTGGTGAGTAAGGAGAGCATTCTTCGTTCTCTTTGCAAAACTTGAAAGGAACTGCAGAGTGCGGTTTGCCCCTTCCAGTGGCCTGATGTCAACTAACACAACCATTTAAATGCGAAGCTAACAGCCCTCAGTCAGTTTTGATGTTGCAGTTTTCTAAGGAAGGGACGTGAGGATGGTTTCCACATTAAAGCGGAATGCCTGGGATTTTTACTCTCCCCGACCTTAGGAGAAATTCCTTGCGAAGTCTAATGAAAAGAAATGATGGATAAACCTTTTGGAGACGTGGACATTAGCATTTATATTCATATTTTCCAGCGATTTATGTATTTAGTGGAAAAAGGTGAATGGGTGGACATGGCATGTGGCAAAATTCACTATAGACACAGCACTAAGTGTTTTAACTTTGAGTTAAAAATGAGCTTTGGTAGAGTAATTGCCACTTAGTTCGGAACATGAGTTTTTCCAAGGTCAAGATCCCACCATGTGGCAAATGGGAAGGTACCTGGAGCCTGTGGGTAAACGAGTCCAAGGGCTTTGCAGGGGGTGGTGTGCATGGGTGGAGTGCAGTCAAGTGCATGCTGTTTGGGTGATAGCCCTTTGAAGAAGTCTGGGTTCAGGGACTACATTTCTTTCATCTTTACATCTGTGTTTGTATCTATTATGGCCAGAAGTATACATTTTGGAATTAGCCTTTTATAAGTTAAATTTTTATTTTGAAATAGAGGTTCACACACAATTGGAAGAAACAATGAAGAGAGATCCACATACCCTTTGCCCAGTGTCTTCCAGTGGTAACATCTTATGAAAACTAGAGTGCACAGTCACAGAGGATATTGACATCGATACAGCCCACTGGGCTCTTCAGTTGTGGCAGTGCTCATGTGTGTTTAGTTCTCTGCACTTAGGTCACATGTGTAGGTTTGTATATCCACCACCAGAGTCAAGATGCAGAACATTTCTATCACCGCTAGGATCCCTCGTGCGGCCTTTTTATAACTATTAATACTAAGCACACCTCCCACCCCGTTTCCCTTCCCTAAGCTCTGGCAACCACTATCAGGGGTTGATTTGAAGTGGAAGGTTCTAGCATGATTTGCATCGGCTGCTCAATTTAGAAACAAACGGCTGACAGCAGGCCTTGTAAGAGGTACTGGGGCGCCTATCATGAGCAGTCTCATCGCCTGAGGTTACTCTTTTTGGGGTGCTGTTTTATTCTGAACCTGCTAATCGAGTTGCATCTTTGCAGCTGCTGACCTGCAGTGTGGTCCAGTCTTATGATAGCCTGGGAGTATGATACGTTGTTGTGACCATAAACACCACAAGTACTTACCCTGGTTTCAGAGACTCTTTTACATCCTCTCATAGCCTTTGAGAAGCCCGGTCAGGAAGTGTGACCAGGAGCTTCTGACAGCTTTGGCTGATGCAACAATAATAGCAACACTGGCCTGCTGCAGCTTTGGATCTGGTTAAAGGGCAGAAAAGAGCAGAGCAGGCATTTGCTGTGAATGAGAAGGAATCATCAGAATGAGCGTGCTTAAGTCCTGGTTTCACTGCTATGGTTCAGCCTTTGGGCCCCATCCTAAGGCCGGCTGGCCCATTGGCAAAGTGGCAGTGAGGGTCCCATGGGGTGCCCCCAGGAAAGGAGGTGTTACCCACGTCCAGGATGCACAGGGCTGTGCCCTGCTGTGAAGGACATTGACCCTTAAGCCTTGTTTCCTTTGGGTCTGGAGATGGCTAAGGTGGCTGTCGCAAAAATAAGAATCCTAGGATTTTCAGTCTGATGATCTAGTTCAGAAATACTGGGGTGTTGATGGAGGGGGCTTGGCCTATGCAAACTTTTCATGCTGTGTGTGGATCAGGGAGCCCAGAAAGAGATGCTGATGTTTGGTTCACTCTCATTTTTCCAAGAAGACATTAATCCCAGAAGACTAATTCCTCAAGCTAATAATTTAATGTATATATTATTTGCATTGCCAGAAATAATGATTGGCAGCCTTGTTGACAACCACTAAATACTTGAGTACCTATTCTTCAAGTGCAAGGTTTCAATAGATGCCAGGGCCCTTGTACACAGGCCCCACTTTCCAGGGGCTTTGGGTCTGTTGTGGCCCCCAAGACAGCAAATGGGAAGTGTCACACTGACTATGCTAACTGAGTGGTAGAAAGTAATACTGATCAGAGTTGGGGCTGTTCCGTCGTGTCCAGGATGTCAAGGCAGGCTCTGCAAAGTGGGACAGACTGACCTGGATCTGGAAGTTAAATTAGCTTCGGTCAAGGCAGAGGCAGGCAGGAAAGTCACATGGGGAGTGCTGATCTCGGGCATCAGCCAGCCTGGAGCAGAGCAAGGTGCTAACCCAGAAATGGAAGTCAGGGCTGCTCTGAATTTGGGAGGGATGGATTTGTCATTTTTTCTATAGGCAGTGAGAGCCATGGATGGTTGTGACATGATCAAGTCTAAAAATTGAGATAATAACTGGTGGAGCTCTGTGGAACCCATCAGATGAAGGGTAGATGGGTGTCAGGGAGTCAGGTTTGTTGATAGTTCACCTGAGAGGTAGTGAGAGAGAGCCAGAGGCTCACAGGAGGGTGGGAAAGAAGGGGGATAGTTGTGGAGCAGCAATGAGAGAGAATGATCATTGGTCCTTGTGAGCAGATCAGATTTGGGAGTGGGGAGGAGGAGAGACTGATTTGTTAGCTCTGAGGTTTTTTAGGGTTGGGGGACTGACTGAGGCAGGGGAGTGACTTGGATTGAAATAAACATATCCAGAGGAGAAACTGGTTTGGGATAAACATGATGGATTTAAGCATGTTGACATTGAGATGTGGCCAGACATCCTGCATCAGTGCTCCATGTGGATTGAAGGTGGAGGCTGAGGCCAGAGAGGTGGGCAGAGATTACAGTGGAGATTAGAACCTTCCAGGAGATGAGAAGGCAGGGCTTGGCACCTGTGGACCTGGGTTTGAGTGCTGTTGATTGTGCTGCTTCCTGGCTCGGTGACCTTCTATAATTTACACCAGCTCTCTGAGCTTCAACTTGCTTTCTCTGTAAAGACTACTACTGTCTCTCTCAGCTTCTTCACCTTGTCTTCCAGAATTATGTAAAATCACTTGATGAGCTGCTGAAAGGCAGAGATGCTAATTGTTCATGTTGTTTGCTTAAAAGTGATAGTCAGGAAAATAAGTAAAATCCTTACCATGAGATAAGACAAAGAAGGACCTAGAACTGAGGACTAAACCTGGTGCAAAGCCCACACCTAAGGGAAAAGTGGGCTCTTACAGCATCACCAGGGCCAATGGAGGAGAGGATTTTAAGCAGTGTCTTAGGTCCAAATCCAGAAACATTCTTTGCAGGTGGGTCTGTCAAGATTAGGACATTGCCAAGGGGCTGGCTCTCTTCTGGGCTGCTTTTGTATATCTGCTTTTGTAGCATCTGTTCATTGCTTTGAATCAAGAAGGAAATTATCTGTACCAGAATGTTTTGTTAGTGATTCAGACAATTGAAGCTGTCCAAATGTGGGCCACAGTGAAATCACAGAATACAGCCTTAAAACCCATTAGAAATCATCGTTGGTAGCTATAAATAAATCTGTGTTTCCTCTTAATAAAGCTATAATTTAAAATTATTATTAAATTAGAGAAGGTGGCTTTTTCAGATCTCATATGGGCAGCTACCAGCATCTGTCTGCCCAAGATAATTGGGAATGAAATCAGTTGGTCCAAAGCTGACTTGTTGATGTCAGTTTGAGATATTGTTTGTATCAAACTATGTGGCCATATTTCAAGTAACATAATAGGAATACATGGATGAGCTCCAAACAGGCCTGCACATGAATAGAAAGGAAAATTAAATTGCCCAGTTTTCTCTTGCTGATGGAAGAATCTCTGTTCTGATTGAATGGGAGATTATAGGCCGTGAAGTCAAGTGCCATAACATTTACTTTTATTATGCAGTATATTATAGTTCCCATGGCATGGTGGGATTTCTTGTTATACTTCAATGCTATGGAGATTTTCTGTTCCTTTCCCGCTAAAGCACATAGCAACGGGCCTCCAGGTGTGAAGCAGGCTGGGAACTAAGCCATCTAGTTGCAATTAATTGACTTCAAAAAAAGCCTTTCTCATTCCTCTTCAGTTGCTTGACTTCTTTGTTTTGACTCTTGTTTTCCATTCTGTTCAAATCTCATCATACTTTTCCCACTTTGGTCTCTTTATTTGGACTCCATCCCCTGTTCCCTTGAGGAAGCTGATTTCCCCTGTATTTTTTCAGCGGACCCATATTTTTCTTAAATTGGGGCCTACTCGGGCATTGGCACAAATACAGGTATGTGATAGAATCATCACAAAGTGTTTGGAAAGCCTAGGAGTGCTTTCTCAGACTCTTTTATAGTAGAACATGCCTTTATAATCTTTTTGATTCTTCTTTGAGGTACAATTTGTGATAGTTTCTTCCAAGTAAAATAGCTGTGTGTATAACATCCTAGTATTAGAATCATTTCTCCAGGGCAATGAAGAGCGTATGCTCGCTCTCTTCATCTCCCTCTGCTGTCATCCTGAGGTTATAGTGGTGAACTCATAGCAATGGGAGTGAGCAAAGGAGAGGAGCAAAGGAATTAATAGTCACTGGGTACCTACTAGACACTTGGTATATTTTATATATTTTTCATCATCATCAACCCTGTGAGGGAGGTGTAATGTCTTGTTTTACAAGGAAGGGACAGGGACTAAAGAAAGTCAAGTGACTTGGGAAAGGTTAACTGGCTGGTAAATAGCAGATTTGGATGTGAACCTAGTTCCCCCTGACCCATAGAGCCCAGATTTTCCTGTGTACGAAGTTGGTCTGTATCAGCAGTTCTCAGCCATTCTCCCCAGGGGACATTTGGCAATGTCTGGAGACATTTTTGCTTGTTACAACATGGTGGGAGTGGGGATGCTACTGGCATCGAGTGGGTGGAGACCAGGGATGCTGTTAAACGTTCCGCAATGCACAGGGCAACCCCCACAGCAAAGAGCAATCTGGTGCCAGTGTCAGCAGCGCCACAGTTGAGAAAGCCAGGTGGTGTGTTGGGAACAGCTGGGCCAAGGACAGTGTCCCCTCAGTTGAGTGCAGCCTTATGGTCCTGGAATAGCTCATCTTGCTTCTGGGATTCTTTATAAAACGTGTGTGAAAATGGTTTCAGAGCTTTTGGCAGCTGGTGTGTTTAGATACCAAAAATGAAATATATTTAACTTATTCACCTAAACATGGACCAAGGAAGTTGCCATGACCTTTGAGAAGACACTCAGCCTCTTTCTCCTTGCCCTATAAAAAATCATATAATTTACATTTAATTTTCATACACAAACAGTGTTATATTTGAGACTAGTTACTCTCCAAAGACTTAATACCCAGTGTTTAAATGGACATTAAATAAAAGGACAACAAACATGAAATTTAATCAATGCTAAGTTAGAAATTTGTGTGATAAAGCTGAAGACTATATATAGTTTAAAGCAGTTTAATAGTGACCAGTAACACAAAGTTTTTGTCAATGTGACCCCAAGTCTCTGTAAACAAGTGATGAAAATTTTAACTTACTTGAAATTTCTGCCTTTTACCATAAGAAACCATTTCTTTGGGTTTCTTGGACAGATCTTAGGGGAAGAGTTAGGTCCCCAAGCTTTGGGCTGTTGATTTTTCTGTTCTTTTTTTTTTCCCCTTCATATTTTTAATTTCTCCTTTTGGAGCTACCAGTCCAGTTACTGGGTCTTGCAGCATTTCAGGTCATTGAGCAATTTCTCGGGTTTAATAGGACAACATATACTGTATCCTACCTGCCTTAGAGAACCCCGTAAGTGACATTTGGAGTGTTCCAGAAGGTCTCCTGGCTGAACTTGCGTGTGAGCAAGCCACATCTCTAAGCTTATTCGAGAGCCCCAGCTCACTCTGACAGGCAGTGTCCCTTTACCAGTGACCTTCAGACGTGACCTTTGGGATCAGGACAGTGGCCAGCATGACCCGTACAAAGGAAAGGAAGTTGTGATTCCTGCTCTGTCACTGTCAGCTCTGCACATGAGGCTGTGGAGTCTGCACCTGCGGAGCTCTGCTCCTATCCTGGGACACCAGTGAGGATTAAACTTCAAGTCGTATCAGGATAATTTGAGAAGCAAGTGTGATAACAAAAGCAAAAGAGATTGTACTTAGGATCGAACACTTTACACCAAGGAAGGGAAAAAAATTGAACTTCTAATTGGTGGGTCTTGAACCTAGTCAGTCCCTCTGACCAGTTTTGGTTTCCACCCTATGCTTCTGGACTTAGCCTTGGCTCATGAAAGACTCTCTGTCTGGGTACCCCCTGCATTACATCTTCCCCTGGTTCCCGACCTCTCATCTAAGATTCTTAGGACTCACAGCCAATCTTAGAAGACAGGCTGATGGCAGGCCTTGTCCTTCTTGGCACTTCTATGACTCTGATCCCAGATGTTCCACTGCCAGATCTTCACCGTTAGAAACATCAGTCCAGACCAAAACTGAGGTGCTCACTTCCGCCAGTTGGCCCCCTCACAGGGCAGCCCTGACCTTTGGCAGTCTGTCGCATTGTTAGGTTTGCGCTTTGATGGGTGCCACAGACTACTTTGACCTCGTGACATCCAGTAAGCATGAAAACAGTAAACATTCACAGTGCTAGTAGGAAAAGCTTCATGAATGCTCTAGAGACACAGGTGGAGGTTAAACAAAGCCAAGTGGGGGTGACGATGATAAACAGTGCATAACCTCCCAGGAGCAAGGTATTTGGGAGTGTGAATTATTCTAAAACAGAGAGCAAACAGTACTCTCCTGCCTGAGCGCCCCCACAGCCATCAGCCTGCCCCAGGGAAGAGTGAGTGACTAGGGAGATGAGAGGGGGGAACATTTGGGCATTCAGCAAGCATCCTTCGGATGGGTCTTGGCTGGAAGCGGGTCACAATGTCCGCTGGCTGTGTGGACTGGTAGGCAGCCCCAGAAGTCCACCTGTGTGCCGGGGCATTATGCCTTCCCCTCTCTCTCTGGACAGGGCCCTGGCATTCTTCGTTCAGCCCAGCTGCCTCACCACCTCTGCTTTCACTACATGCAGGGACCATTTTCAGCTTTAAGAATATAAATGCAAAGGGATACCCAGTAGGTTCAAAGTAGTCTATATCACAGCAAAGAGACATATATAGTAACCATTGTTACATACACAGTGTGCCCATTGAGGCCTCTGAGCTGCGACTGAATGTGCAGGTAAGAAGGGAGCAAGTGACAGTCAGCGCTCAGGTTGCACATGGCATTTGCTTGGCCTGTGATGGCCCTTCCACCCACTGGCTGTGGATTCATGGATTGGCAGAGCCCTGTCTGGCTTCCGTTTGACTTGTAAATATCCAGAAGGATACACAACTTGCCAGAAAACCATGTTCAAGTACCCCTTTGTCATACTAAAAGCATTCTGGACAAACCGCCCTTTATGAAGGAGGAAAGCTGAGTTATCAAACTCCTTTTAGTCATGGACTCTTGGGAAGGCATGGGCTGGGAACCTCAGCCCACTCTGCCTCCCACTGCCTTTGGTTCGTTCAGTGAGAAAAGTGATGTGCTCTTGTGGAGTAAGCTTGGGGGTGCCATTCGAAGGGAATTGGATCTGGTGGTGACAAGCTAAGGGTGAGGTGTCAGCGAACAGTGAGCCCTAGTTTCAAGTCAGAAGATCTTTATTTAGCTTCCCAATGACCTATCGTGGCACTCTCCACCTCTCCAGGCCTGAGTCCTTTCTCTTGAGGTGGTTTATAATCTTTGGAATTTCACAGACTCATTTACCTCAGTTCCCCCCTCTAAAGCCTTTTAATTTGAAGGGCTGCTAATTTTTATTTGTCTAATGAAGCACATTTTAAAAAGCAAATGCCATCATCTGGTAGGAGATAATCTCCAATTTAAAAATTGAACATACTTGCCTTACTTGGAGACTCACCACATTGACCTTCTTTTTCTTGGCACTTGACGTGTGCTTAGGAGATAACGTTGTTGTTATGAATGCATACCAGTTCTTGGGAGTGACCTTGGAAAACTACTGGTCTAGCACAGGTCTGTAGAGATGCAGTGTAGGAGGAGGGAACAGGTGGGGGCAAATGATAGGCCCCAGACAGAGGCAGGTATTGAAGCTGGAGTAAAAACAGCACCCAGAAATGAACAATTAGCTTAATTTTTTAGAGAGATATAATTGCCTGTTGTTTAAAAAAAATCACTCGTGGAATGTCAGAATTGTAAGGGCATTTAAAATATTTAGTATCTCTTTCCTCTGCCTTTGCCCATGACTGGAGTGTGGGGGCCTGCCAATCCTTCTAGCAGCTTTGCCCAGCACAGTAGAACAAGTGCTTCGGCCAGGAGGAACTTCCTCCTCGAGTTTTGCTCTCAGCATCATTTTGGCACTTGATGTGCTTTGGAGTACATATTCTGGACATTGAGATACTCTTTCACATGTGCATTAAAATTTGCTACTTTGACTGCCCTCCACTCCTCTTTCTCTAACCACTGTTGAAGAAGAAATGCCCTGTTCAAAGAATATGCACCCTCTGCCTGCCTGCGGCTCATCCCACTGAAGTGAGCCATCAGCAGGGTGTCAGCCTCTTAGGAGCTTGTTTTTTTTTTTTTTTTTTTATCCTTAAACCAGGGGCTTAGAAGAAGTGATCCAAGGGCCCAGTTCAGCCCTGTAGTCTTATTTTTCTGACTCAATCTGTTTATTTTAGCTGAGTTTTCTGGACATTGAGAAAACTACTCTGCTGGTAACCGCTGAATCCTCTATAAGATTAAATAGCTTGTTCTTTCATTTGTCTCTTTGCCTCACTTCCTCTAGTTCTGTTAGTTCCTTTAACCCAGAATTGATAATTTGCTCCTTTCTGAGTTCTCATCCAGGGTTTTCTTTGGCCTAAAGATTTTTGCTTATAAGAGATTTGCTGGCCATCTGGAAATTTAAATCATTAAGAATTAAGGGCATAAAAGTTTAGGCAGAACTTTTTATGAAGTTTAAAAATTCATTCACCTTTAAAATACTCATTATGATTTTTTTCACCCAATTCTTACAGAAAAATGTAAAAGGTGGGATGTTTGTCATCCAAATAAGTTTGAGTAGCCAGAGCAAACCCTTATATGGAGGCAAGATAATCCCACAGAACCACTGAGGAAAGTGGTGGTGTGTTACATAGACCGTGGGTTTTCAGATAAGTGCGCTTGGATTTGAATTCCTAGCTCTGCAATCTGGGTTAAGAGACTCTGAGCTCCTTTTTCCTCTTCTATATGACAGGGTTAGTTACTAATGCCCACCTGTCTCAGAGGGTTGTTGTAGAATTTAGAGCTAATGATGTGACATGGCTGAAACAAAACAGGTTCTTTCAGAGTGGTAGTTGATATAGCTGTGGTTCAGTAAGAGAACCACATAGCACCCCTCATTCTTACCATGACTCCTGTTATCAGAAATTAGGAAAGTTCTTGAACACATAAATCAGCTGAAATTTTGATAACTGTATCAGAGATCTTTTCACATGTGATTTGCTCAGTTGTCTTTTTATATTAAACAGCTTCTTCCCACCCCACAATTACAAAGGGGAAAAGGTGCTCACTTAAAAAAATGAAAGAATCCGGGAAGTTAGGGAAATTTCCCTAGAATCTCAGCCTCTTCCTGAGATAATCACTGTTAACTTGTTGTACATACTTTTAGAAGTCTTTCTGTGATTGGATGGAAGTTTTTAAAATGTTATCATGTGGCAGTACAGTTCTAGTCCTTACTTGTTCCTTTGTACTAAATAATGTGTGTTTGACATCTTTCCACGTAAGTCACATAGATCACATATTTTTAAAGGCTACATGATGTTCCATTGTGTGATTCTACTGTAACCTGTTCATTAGGGGCAATGTTGCAAAGATCACCTTTAGGACAATGATCTGCAAATAGGATGACATGAACCTTGGGGGACCATGGAGATCTCCCAGGCCACAGATAGCACCTTGTCTTCTTATGTACTCTTGTCTTCAGACTCATCTCCTGAGAGTCCTGATGTCACGCTGATTTTCCTTTCTCACTCCCCTTTCTCATTTGCCCTCTCTCACCTCATGTGGCATAGCCAATCTCTTGCCCACTCCAGGGGTACAAAAATCTCTGGTGGAAACTCAGAGATAATTCTGAGATTGGTGTTATACTTGAGAAATTAAAAGACCCTATTGACTGGACCAAAAAAAAAATCCATTTACAAGCCAGTTGGTTTCTAATCCTTTTGCTTCCATCCAAATTGAAGGAGGTACCCACTGAGTTGTTCATTGATAGATAGTTAAAAATAGTTCTTGATGTTAGCCCACTGTCTGATTTTTGGTATGTAACTTGGAAGGACTTCAAAGAATTAAGTGACATTGTGATAACAAAATTCTTTCCATTCCTGTCTACTTATTTTTGTGTTAACAGAGTTTCTTGGCACTTATATCTATAAAGTGGAAAATAGGAATAGAATCAATATCAAGCTGAATATAAATACACATGAACTGATTGAGGGAGATGCCAAATAAAATTCTACTTGTTATGCTATTAAATTCCTTATCAAAATGTGTATACATATGTTTTGATCATTTTCATAGTAATCATGATAGGTCAATCCAGAAAAAAGTCATTTTTATACCTAGAGCCTTATGATTTCAGGAAATGAAAAAGTTATTTTCAGTTTATATACATGTTCATATGGCAGGAAGAGATGAAAAATTAACAATGGATAAAATTAACAAAAGCATAAAACATACATTAGCATAAAATTCAGCAGTGGAAGTATGATGGATATATGAATTCAAAAAGGGAAAGGAGTGATGCAGAAATTCCAACCATTAAAGAAAAATTTATTCATGATTTTTTAAATGGATGATGGTGGTTGTTAAATTGGTATGGTATCAGATTTACATTGAATATATTCAAGAGAGCAATAGTTATATTTTAAGATATCAATGTTTATAATATAGAAATTATATTGTATAATATATATATAATAAATTATAATAGAAATTATATGACTAAAATTTGTGGAAAATTTAGATGTCAACCTGTGTAAGGGAGTACATAGATTTTTAAAAATTATTTTAGGAGGTACACTGGTAAATAGTCTGAATGCCCCTGGCCTCAGGAATATGTCATTCTACATGTACAGAAACATTGCTATGGGTTAATTTCTAGAAGCAGAATATCTGAGGGTGTACACATTTACATTTTGTGACAGATATTGCCAAACAGCATTACAGAAAGGTTGCGCCAGTTTACATTCTGGCAAATACTAACATAACTACAATTTCTAATAGATACATTATTTACTAAATCATTTTCAATAACAAATTTGGGCCTGTAGTGAGCAATTTTTAACAGAATGCAAAAGTGAAGTGTTACATCCCCCCTCCCCCCACGTTGCTGGCTATGGATGCACATGAAGCTCTTTACTTCTCTGTGCTAGACTTCAGGAAGATGTACCCTACCCCCTTCCCAGATCCCTTCTGCTGATCTCAATTAGGTCACCAGACTGTCACTGCTAATTTCATCTTCTACCTGTCTCTCGTATTAGCTAGCAGAATTTGTAATTATGTCTGTACAATCCTGTCTCTCTCCAGAGGCTCTGAGCTCCATGGGGTGGGGTGCATGGCTGTTTTGTTCATCGCTGCACGCCGCCCCCCACCCCACCTCTATGCCTAGCCCAGAGCCTGGCTCACAAGTCTCACTTAGGGACTGAGCACATACGAGAAGAAATAGCACGATGTAGGGGCACGCTAGAGGTCTTCATTGTTGCTAGCCCCATGTGGCTATTTAAATTTAATTTAAATCATTGCACTTAGCCGTGTTCTGTGTGCTCAGTCAGCCACAAGGGGCTAGTGGTACCATGTTGGATAGTGCAGATATAGCCAGTTTCCATCATCCCAGCAAGCTTTAATGGATAGTACTGATATAAAGTGATTGTCCTTTTATTCTCAGAACTTTCCCTGTGTCTGGCACACAGTAGTTACTTAACAAATGTTTAAGTGAATGAGTAAACAAACTTTATCTCCCTCTTTTATTCTTGAGCTACAAGTTTCCATATAAAAGTTACTCCGCACTGAATAGACCAACATTCTCCCTTAACTTGCCTCACACCTTATATTTCTTGCCAGAGATTTCCTTAAAGAAGCCAGCCCCCTTTTCAGTCCTTTTAAGAGCACATTTAAATAAAATAGAACAAAGGCAGCTTCTTTTCAGAGCAAAGAGTCATTTCTACACACACACAAATTACATTTCCTGGCATCTTGCTCTTGATGGAGGAACAATTCTCAGAATTCACTATCAGTTGGATGAGAAGGAAGGTCCAATAGGAACACTGCTGTCTGTCCAGTGCTCTGTAATGGAAAGAATGTCACCAGCGTGAATCTAAGAGTGCACCCTGCCACTTTCTGACTGTGACCTTGATAATGTTGTCTCACCTGTGACCTCCCTGTCTCGTTTATGGAACAGAGTAGCCTGCTTGGCATGGGTTTTTGGGAGGGCTGGATGAGCACACTCTCATGAAGGGTGGAGTGGTAGGGTGGCTGACCAGTAGCTCACGTTTGTTTACTCCTAGCCGCCTGTATCTTGAAAACTTCACCCTGGTTGATAAATGAAAACAAAACAGTGAATCTGCTATATCCATACACATTTTGGAGGGCTTATTTTCCCACAGAATCTAATCATTGCTTAAATGAGAATTTTTCAGTTGGTGACTCAGCTGATGCAGGTGTTCACTGACCCTTCATAACAGGCCTATCTTTGCAGTCTGCACAGATTTTTCACATGAGTCAAAGGATTTCCACGCAGGGTGAGATTTCCTCCTGACCAGACTACCTTGAGATGCTTCTTCCTTGTAGAGAATATACCTGTGGCCCTGTGGGTTTAGAGTTTTCTCATCTTAAATCTTAAAAAAAGAAAAATCTTGGTTGTGGCTTGGTTTTCTTTTTTTTAAAGATTTAGCCTTGCTCTTAAATCTCTGCTCCCAGATCCCACAGCTCCATCATTGGCGTCTGAAAACAAAATTCTACCTGCGTGATCTGAAAGGGTTTTCACATAATCTCTCATTTATTAAAGAATAACTGTGCAGAGCTGATAGCTCAGATAACTGTCTCCTTTTTTTTTTTCCTGGTGGGAAAACCAAAGCCCAGAAAGGTTGTTTGTTCATTTATTCAATAATCATTTATTGAACACTCACTGCAAGCCAGGTATGGTGCTAGGCCTGGGAAAAACACAGGTAGAAGCCATGGCTTCTTGGCTGGTGAGGGAGATAGATAGGCCAACAGAGACTGTTAGTTCAGGGTGCTGAACATTGACATTGGAGTGATGAGTCTCTAGGGAGCACTCAGGTCAGTTTAGAGTGCAGTCTGGATTCTTGGAAGAGATCTTAGTTGCCAAGCCAAGCTTTGATGGCCCCAGGGGAAGGGAGGAGAGGAGAGGGGAGGAGAGGGGAGGAAGTCACCTGAGGGACAGAGGTGCATCAGCCACATGAAGACACCAGGATTTCGTTGGCACTCAGGAAGGACTTGAAGCAGCAAAGGGGCATACTCAGATCTTCACTTTACACATCTCCCTCTGGCAGCAGCTTGTGGGATGGTACAGGACTTGGAGTGAGAAATTCATTTCCATGGTTCCATGCAAGAAGTTCCTGCAGCTTTAATGGTCCTTGACAGGACATGCAGGGATGGTGTGGTTTCCAGAGATATTGGGAGGGAGCAATGCTGCCAAGCTTCAGATGTAGGAAACTTCTACTCCAGGAGCAGTGAACTACAGTAAATAAACAGAGCCACGTAGGAGCTCACAAACATTTCCTTTGGTGCCACTGGCCCGCCTCAGGCTGTTGACTCTCCTCCATGTTTTCAGTGGGTGTGTTTCAGGTCACCTGTGGCCACTGGTACCATCCCTCCCATCAGTGGAAAATGAGCCCACATTTTCTAATTGAACTAAATAGGGTGTGACGGAAACTTATGGAAAATGGGCAACTCCTTGTGCCATGAAGAGTCCAAAGGCATTTCCAAGCCGACTCCATGTCCAGCATGAATTATCCCCGTATGTCTGCAGAGGGTTCGTCTTCCAAGTATCAGAAAAGCTCAGGGCCTCTCATCCTTATGAAACTAACTTAAAAAAAAAATACCCCACATTTGCCAGTTCCAGAGTTTTGGATTGGCTTATGGGCATTAAAACCAATTTTTATTAAGAGGAAAAATTTCTAGCCAGGCTGAGAAAGCTCATATCAGGTTTCAGCCTGATTCATTTCAAAACCACCATGAAAATTGGGACATTTTCTTCACACCACAATGGGTTAGTCATGGAAATTCTGCCTTAATCTCAGCTGCCCCGGCCACAGTCATGAGAGCATGCTCTGTGCCACTGAAAATTTATGTTACACTGCTGAAGAGCTGCCCCCTCCACTGTCCGAAAGCAGAAGTGAGTTGAAGTTCAAGGTCTGAGGTTCCCTTTTCAACAAGTGACCTCATCTTTGGTGCATCTTCTTCTTTCTGGCACTTTGGTTTTGTTTGTTATTTCCCCAAAGTGCTTTTTACGAGCTCCAACTGTAGAAAGTTCCATATAGCTGAGTCTGTGTGAGGAGGTTAAGAGTGCAGCTCCCCTGCAGGCCTCGGCCCTGCTTGTATTGTGGAATGACAGAGACGAGGTGCTCCTCTGGGCCATCTGTCGTGGGGATGCTGACTGAGGCTGCTCGCTGAGTGGCCAGGGTTCAGCTTGTGTGGGACTTTTTTTAGTGCAGACCTCAGCCAGTGAAACAGCATGGATGGGCCGGCTGGGCTGTCTCTGCAGCCCTGGCACCAAAGGCTGCCCACCACAGCCTCCCTGACCAAGCCGCTCCTCGCAGCCCACCAGCAGCCCCCACTCTATAAGCTGCATGCCTGTAATCAGAGTTCTTTCTTGAGAGAGTCGGTTCATCCGTGGGCTTGCTCGTGTGTTCCTTCATTCACCAGACGGCCAATGTGCCTGCCCCAGGAAGGCGCTGAGTGTGAGAGCATGAAGACGGGTCCCTGCCCTCCCGGGGCTCACCGTCATGTGCTGCACACAGACCAGCCCTCTGAGTCATTTGGAAAGTGTGATTTAGGACAGACCACTGTCTCACACGGTGTCAAACTCTCAACTGCCCCGGGGCCTTCATTCTTTCAGCGGGCTCGGGAGGGTGGGTCGGAAGCAAAGATGGAGTCCAACAGAAAATTCCTGGGTGCTGCCTGACCTGCACACCAGGGGATGTTCTGGGTCTGTTGTAAGGGGGGCCCCGAGGCCACCCCACCAACTCCCCTTGTCCCCTCTCCTGCCCCACTCTGCATGCTGGGCTCCTCGAGTGCCTCTCTCATCCCAGCTGCCACATTTCTGACTTGTCACCTCTGTTGCCCACCCACCAGGTCAGCAGGGGGCCCACCCTGTGAGGAGCCTGACTTCCGATGCCTCACTAGACCCTGGAACCTCTGCCACCCCCCTGGTGGCCCTTGGCCCAGTGCCCTCTCCTCTCCTCTGCTTGCTCAAGTCCTGACTCATCCCCTGCCCTGCCCCCCGCCTCTGCTACTAACATCCTAATAAACCTGGGGAGACAGGGAGCCCGCCTGGCCTAGATTGAAAGCCCAGACTAACCCAGTCAGTCCCACGGTGGGAGCCAGGCAGGAGCCCTTTTATTTTTAATTGTCCAGGTGGCTCTTCTCTGCAGCCAAGGTGGAGAACCAGAGTCAGCAGGCCTTTGATTGTTCTTTCACAGCTTCAGCCTGCTCAGTGTTGCCTCCTGAGCTGGCTTCAGTGTCCAGGATGGAGCCATGGTCTAGGTGGTGGCTCTCAGGTCCTGGCAGCGCCCGGCCAAGGCCCGCAGCGCCCGGCCAAGGCCCTCAGCGCTGGCTTGTTTACTGCAACTTTTGTGACCCTCTCCTTCGCCTCCTTCCCTCCTGGCTCTGCTCAGCATTTGCTCCCCCGCCCCAGGCTTTCTGTGCCCTGCAAGTGCCTTGTGCCCTCCACACCCCACCTCCACCCTTCTGCCAGCAGACCTCCCTGCCCTGGGCCTTAATCCCTTCCTCTAGGGTCCCAGCTGAGGAGCTGCCCGGAGAATCTGCTAAATTCACCAGATGTAGGGTGTGTGCAAAGATGTTTGTGCAGCACTCCTCCTTAATAAAACAACAACAGAGAGAGAGGAAATAATTTGAAAACTAATTACCCATTGGTAAGGAATTGATTCAGTAAATCATGAACTGCAGTGCAATGGAAGATTCTACAACAATCAAAATAGACACATGGAATATAATGTTTAGTGAAATAAGCAGAATGCATTACTACATGTAATGTGAACTAGGCAGTCTATTTATAGAAAAAAGCCTAAAGGGAAAGCTACCAAAATACTAATAGTGTTGTCTCAGCACGGTAAGGTTATAGTTGACTTTGTTTTGTTGTTATCATTTTATGGCTTTGAAAAAGTATACACTGTGCACATATTCCATTTATAATTGGGGAAAACAACAATTAAAAAAATTAATTCAGATATTAGTGTCAGATGATGGCCTTTGGCACCAATCCAAGTGTGTAATTGGGAATTTCAATTTCAGACAACATGGAGCTGGTAGAAGTGAGTCCTGGGGCGGGGACTGAAGGGGAATCTTTTAGGAAAGTAAGATTTTCTTAAAGGTAAGGCCCCTGAGAGGGTCAGGCCAGTGAACAGGCTCTAGAGGGACCCACCCCAATCTCCACAGAGCTGGCTGGTGAGTGGGGGCCCTTTTCAGAAGCCTCTCTGTGGCCCTGGGTGCTGATCAGCTCCTCATTGGCCTCAGAGCACCGCTGATGCTTTTCTGGTGCTGTCTCTGCAGAGTTAGCCTTTGGTTACAGTTGCTTTGCCCTGATAAGATGAATTCATGTAGAGTAATTATTCATTCACCAGGTGCTGGAATAAAGTCATGTCATCTAATCCCAGGGGTAATGTAATGGTTTGTCCTGACCAGTGAGTTGTGCTTGATTTTGCATATTCCACTCAAGGAAGTAGTTTGCAGACAGCACCTGCCTGTTCATTAATAGAATAAAGCTGTCACACGGCCAGACTGCTTATGGTACCCCTCAACAAAGGAGGACTCCCCAAAATAAGGAGGGGAAAAAAACACACATCGTTTTTATCTTTTCTGTCCCGAGCCAGCATATTTGCAGTTGTGGCAGTTTAAGATGCTTTCAGTTGCAAAGAAAGAATATCTGACTAAAATTAGCTGACATAAGGGGAGGGGGAGTTTATTTCACATGGTGAGAAGTCAGGACACTGTCATTTCAGGGTTGTCGAGTGGCTCCTTGAGGTGATCAGTCACCAAAGCTCTTTGTGTTTTTCTGCTCTGCTGTCCTGACGATCTCCAAGAGCATCTCCCTCATGGTTCATAAAAAGAGTGTACTAGTCATTTGTGCAATGGCAGGAAAAGCACAGGAAGGGACTTCCCTGGCGATCCAGTGGTTAAGACTCTATGCTTCCAGTGCAGGGGGCATGGGTTCAACCCTTGGTCAGGGACTGAGGTCCCAAATGTTGTGGGGTATGGGCAAAAGAGAAAAAGAAGTGATGGGAAGAGACTAGAAACATGCCAGGTACACTGGTGGCTGGTGGTGGAGCCGGGATTTGAACCCAAACAGCTTAGCTCAAAATCCATGCCTGTCGTAGTCCACCACACCTGCCGTGACAGAACTTAAGCAGCAGACATCTATTTCTCATAGTTCTGGAGGCAGGGAAGGCCAAGATGATAGCACTAGCAGATGCTGTGTCTGTTGAGTCCCCTCCTCCCGGTTCACGGACTCTGTCTTCTCACTGTGTCTTCAAATGGCAGAGGGATAAGTGGGTCCTGGTGTCTTTCTCTTCTTAGAAGGACATTAAGCCTATCCACAACTCCAGGCATCCTATTCTTGCACAACAGCTCCCCAAGTAGGAAGGAAGAGGAGGTTTAGAGGCAGAGAGGAAATCTCCCCCAGAGGCTGTTCGTGGACTTCCTTTCCTTTCTCAGTGACCCAAATTGGGCTCCACGGCCACCTCTAAACCAATCGCAGGCCATGAGGAGCGGGATCGCCATCACCAGATTAGTCCAAACAAGCTTCCGCTGGGCACATTGTCCTAAAACAAAACTGGGGCTCTGTTGGGAGAACAGGGATGGTTTGGGAAGGCAGTGTCAGGCACGGCCGATGAAGCATGGTCTCCTGGTCAGGAAGAGGGGGCGTGGTCCCACTCACCAGCAGCAATGAGTCTCAAGGTTGGTCCCTTTCTGCCAGCCATCCCTTTGTCCATCACACACAGATCTACACTTGGTTTATAAATCCCCAGAACTCTGTAGAACCAGGCCACCCCTTTTGCCTGATCTGGTTGAAGGAGGTGACAAAGTAAAGGCAGTGATGATCTGACTGAATGATGTGCCGTTCATCTGAGACATCAGTCCTCAAGATGGGGGTGCCCTGAGGACAGGCTCATTTCTACCATGCTCACTGGGTTTGCCTTGGTGTCCAGCTCTGTGTGGGGCAGAGTCGTTGCTCAGTCATCATGGAGAGATCGAGTGAGCAGACTGGTGACTGAAGATGATATTGTCTTTGCTGAGTGATGCTTCTGGAAACAGACTGGTATGGGGCTCTGTGAGTCATCTGAGGGAACAGAAGCTTGCTGTCTGTTTCCAGGCAGTTAAGAGTCTAACAGTAGGGTGATAGTCCAGCCAGAGGACAAGGTTGCCATCGCTTGTCTTCTGGAATCAACAACCAGCGTTCACTTGCCCAGGGATGTGGTACCTTGTGATAAGTTCTTATTGTATTGCAACTACATGAATGTTGTATCTATCAAAATGGACTTGGCTTTGTGGAAGAAAGAGGAGTCCTCCTTTATTTCTCTTTCTGTAGCTTTTGAAGATTTATGAATATAGCTATTGAAGAGGGGGAGAAAAATCATGACTCTTTCCTCCATGTTAGCTTGTTAAACTGAGGCGGAAATGATTCTTTCATTCAGTTTGAATCACACTGATGAGGTGACCAAAGGATGTAAAACAACCTTCATAAATGATGAAGTATAAACCAGACATAAAGGATGATTATTAAGGAAAAGACGTGCTTGCAGCATGTTATAAGAACCTTCCCTTACTCCTACTGATGCACTTTAAAAAATCTGTTGTCTTTTTGTTTTAGACCTAGAAGGTTTTGACTCCGTGGTATCATCTACTGAGAAACTCAGTCACCCAACCACAAGCAGACCAAAAGCCACGGGGAGGCGACCTCCATCCCAGTCTCTGACATCCGTAAGTGTCTCCTCACTTCCCGAGGCTGGAAAGCAGGAGAAACTGGGGCCTCTGGCCAAGGGCTGTGCTGCGAGTGGCTGACTGGAGGACCCTCTGGGAGAGGGAGGTCTATGAGCTACACTGCTGGCTGGAAGCAATTGGAGAGTCTTCTGGAGTCAGGCAGTGCTTCCTCCTTTTAGTTCTTTGTGCATCTGCCAGTGAGGTGGGGACTCGCTCGTGCCACTCTCCTCCTCTGTCCATCCACGGATTTTTGTTTGAACCTGAAGTGAAATTGGTAAGGGGAAAAAAATGTCATGTTTTCTGATGGGAAAGGAGAGTAAGGCTGGTCTATGAACAAAAGAGAACTTTTGTGGGGAAGAAAGGGTAAGCTGCTCTCCAGTGCTTGGCAGTGGCTTAGTATCCTCGGCACCCCTGCACGGAACCCCACATAGACCTTTAGGAGATGGGTTTCAAACGTACCAGGCACCTGATCATGCAGGAGAGAACAGTCAGAACACTCCAGATAACCCAAAGAAGTTTTTGTTTGGGTCATTTTGAATATCTTTGTTTCTTATTCAAAACCTGTAATGCATTTATTGTACCACATTTGAAGCACAAAAAGGGTGAAGAAAAAAGTAAGTTCCCTGTAGTCTTGTTCCCAAGAGCTAAGACCTGTTCACCTCCTGCTGTGTATCTTGCACTTCTTCAAAACAGGCCCACATAGAATACATGGCTTTGGAAGTTGCTTTCCCCTTCCACTGTGCACCTTCTCCCCATTACTGCATGCCCTCCCATCATGCCACAGTGAATGTGGCTGCCCCTCGTGCTCTAGCCTGGGAATGCGTGGGCGTTTATCTAGCCAGTGCAGTATCACTGGACATGTATGTTTCCGTTCATCCTAAACACTGAAGTGAAGGTCACTGTAGAAAAATCGTGATGCTTCTGCAAGCAGCATATGTATGTCTGTATGTGTGTGGGTCTGTCTGTCTCTATATATTGAGTTGCCTTGTCCTTGCTGGGACTGTGGGACTAAAGCCTTCACCCAGATACCAAAGAATTAACCTTTTTCAGGTTTCTCAGGACACTTTCTAATGATCCCACCTAAGGAGTGGTCATTTAGAAGAAAAAGAATGCCACTTCCTTTGGACCTTGTCTCTCATATCCACTGAGTCTGGAAGTGTGGATTGAGTGGCCCTGTTTTTCCTCATTGTAGGAAGCATATCTAACTGTGTAGTGCCATCTTTGGGGAAGAAAGGCTTGAAAATGTGGCTTACTTTTTCACTATTACAGAGAGCACTGTGTCAGCACCACCTTCCTTCCCTCTCAGCTTTCCACACGCTCCTCAAACACTTTATCAACACACAGACTATTTAATTGCTTCTTAGTATCTCTGTATTTAAATATTTCATTCTGCTGCTGCTAAGTCGCTTTAGTCGTGTCCAACTCTGTGCGACCCCATAGATGGCAGCCCACCAGGCTCCCCCGTCCCTGGGATTCTCCAGGCTACCTCTGATATATTCTCTATGCATCCTTCATCATTTTGTTTTCTGTCCAAATTCCTCTCAACTTTTCAAGATCTAGAGGACCCTAAGGTATCAGAACAGAATTAAATACAGAGAAGTTTGAGTTTCCACCCGCCCTCCTCCCCACACCACACTCTTGGTCCCTACAGCCTATGTCTGGGGGTTCAGATACATTTGGGGGAGACTGGGTAAAGGCATGTCATCTTCACCCCGCCTTTAGATAACATGTTTGTTCATTCACTCATTCCACAAATATTGATGGTTATCTGCTGTGGGCTCAGCTCTGCTCCAGGTACCAAGGCTGTGACTGGGAATGAGATAAATATGGTCCCTGTCTGCAGAAAGCTTATGAAATAGTGGCTCGAACTTTGACATATTATATGAAACAATTTTATTTGTGGACTTAAAGCAGCAGGATACATTTGTGCTTTAAAGAAGTACAATTGCTGTGGTCTTTCCCTTCATTCCTGTCCATTCCTGTTTACCCTTCTTCCCATTAGCTCCTTCCCATTAGTTTTTTCATAGCAAAATGGGACTACTGGGTGTGAACATATTCCTAAAAGGCAATTGGAGGGAATGATGGAGGAAATACATTAGTCATGTCTCTGAAGCCTGGGGCCTCTCAACCTAGTGTGAGCTTTTTATTGAATTCAAAGAGCCAACATTGATTGACAGCTCATGAATCATAGGTTATATAGGAAGAAACTGGCTTTTTGAATAAAATCTGAAAATAAGAGGCATTATAAGGTAGTTAAGCTTATAGTAAAAGAAAGCTTGGTTGGTGGGGGGGGATGTAGGTAATTGGATTCTCAGATTAACTGAAGATTAACAAACAAGACCTTTTCATTTTAAAACATTGCTTAAACATTCCCTCAATGTAAGTAGAGCAAACAGAAGAAACTGAATAGTATTTGTAGGTCTGATTTTTCTATAATGGAGCCACACGGTGACCCTGAACATGGCTATTTTTCCCGCTGCAGAGGTGGAAGGCGCAGAGGCAAGGCTGAATAGGAGCTCAGCCAGCAACATCTCTGGAAGATTCCTCCTTGCCACAGGAACTCTTCTTTTTCTTTGCTTTGTCCTAAAATAAGGAAATTCTAACATAGTCATCTTCTTTGATGAGGTGATTCCAGTGAATTGGTTTTTTTTCATCCAGCTTTTTCAATCTTCACAGCAAGGCAGAAGGGGTAGGAGTGTTTCCTCATATTTCACCAAGAGATGCTGCCATTCTGTAAATACACCTTAGCAAAGATGGAATCCAGAATGGATAATGATTGTCCATGGCCCTGAGGGCAGCGTTTTAGCAGCAGGTAGCAGATTAGACATGACGTGGTGTGCTGGCAGGCAGGGCGGTTCTCTGGGGCAGCAGATAACACTGCTCACTGGACTGCAGGGCTGCTGATCCCTTACTCCCGGAGATGGTTTCCTCTCAGACAAGTCCTTTTAGGCACTTCACTATGCAGCAGATTCAGTGGTTCTGAGCAAGGATCAGGAGGGAAGGGAGGAGAGGCGGGTTAGAGGCAGCTTCCTCTCAACCTGATGTCCTTCCCCACTGGACTGTCCACCCTGTGAGAGCAGGGACCGTGTCTGGCATGTCCCTGTCAAGTTCAGTACCAAGCTGAGTGCTTGGCACATGGTAGCAAATGTTTACAAAAAAGAGAGGGTCTCTGAGGGATGGAGGGAGCTGGAAAAGATAGATAGGTGGACGCTTGCACAGATGAAATGACCAACAGGCATCAGTGGAAAGATCCCATAGAAAGAAAGATCTCTGGTCAAGGAAATCATCTTAGTCCCAGTTCTGCCACTCTCTCTAGCACACAGATAATAGCACACTTTCTGCCTGGCATTATAATGAAGAGACAAACAAAATATAAGTGTTGAGTGCTTTGAAAAGCGTACTGCATTATGTTAATAAAAGCTACGTCAGCTAAGGTGTAACTCTGACAAAAGCATTTTCTTTTGGCTTTATCCAGTCTTCCCTTTCAAGCCCTGACATCTTTGACTCCCCAAGTCCTGAAGAAGATAAAGAAGAACACGTTTCGCTTGCACACAGAGGAGTGGACGCATCCAAGAAAACGTCAAAGACTGTTACCATATCCCAAGTGAGTGGCCAGCTGTGATGAGGGTATCCTGACAGCACGGGACCCCTGCCTTTTCGTGTCTGCTCTGATGATGCATTATAAACCAAACAAAGAGAAACAGATGCCTTAGTCATGTGGAGCTGCTGAAACAAAGTGCCACAGATTGTGTGACATAGAAACAACAGAAATTGGTCTCTCCCATTTCTGGAGGCTGGCTGCCCGAGATCAGGATGCTGGCGTGGTTAGGTTCTGCTGAGAGATCTCTTCAGGAGTGCAGACTGATGACTACGCTTTGTATCTTCATATGGAAGAAAGAGGGTGAGAGAGCTCTTTGGGGTCCCTTTTAGAAGGGCAACAACCCATTCATGAGAGCTCCACCTTCATATCCTAATCACCTTCCAGATATCCCATGTCCCAATACCATCCCAAGGGGAGTTAGGGCTTTCACATAGGAACTTTGGGAAGACACATTCAATCCATTACAACAGACAACACAAATTTTTTGTCATTCTTTGGTGACAGTGATGACTTTGGTCATCAAAATCCCTAAGGAATGTTACAGTCTCCAAAACTGAGCATAATCCCATGTTTTCTCTTATGGCTTGATCCCCTTGTCATACTGGCAACCACACACACATGCACACACACATATTTCCTCACACACCATCACCATCACAACAACCAAAACAGTTTTACAAAGATTACATGAAATACATTAAATACTGTGCCCTCTGCCTACAGATTGTGACTTTTATGTTCAAAACTGGTGCTGTCACAAATTACAATTGGCAGTTCATGAATTTGAATAACTAATGGGATTTCTTACATAAAAGCTTATCTGGATTCATTTATTAGGATAAATTATAGTCTAAAAACATTTTAATTTCACTGCATGCCCAGGGATGGTATAGCTCTTTTATTATTGGCTTATGAGAAACAAAGAACACATTGTTTAGCAACTGTGTGTGGCTTCTAAAGGTTATCCTAAACAAGTTCCGTTCATCCTGTGATTGTGAAGTATGATTTTAAAATGCCATGTTCTCATGCTGAGAGAAGCTGGTCAATTGAAAGTTATTTTCGGTAAACACTAGCAACTGCTTTCTGTCTAAAAACAGAAAGCAGAAGTCATTTTTAAGGCACTCACAGCAGGAATTAACACAAAGAAATCAAAGGTGATGTGAAATTTTCCTTCTCATAGAGTTACGGATTTACATGTATAGATTTTCTTAAAAAGCTGATATAGTCAGCAAAAATATGATCCTATAAAGCAGATCGATTGTAATATTCACAAAACTGAAGCAGTCTGCCTTTATAAAAGGATTCCATTTGTAGAAATTGGCTTTAGATCCGTTTTTTTCTGGTGACCAGGAATGCCTAGAGTTGCCTTCTCTCCCACATCCCTAGAGTGTCTCTGTAGCGACATCTACTGGTGGGCATGGGCTCTTCACATTTCTGAGTTTCCCTGTTCTGTTCCATTTCTCTTTCCTGGAGTTGTCATGTCTTATTTATTGCTTCTAGAAATTCCTCTTGAACTAACTGATCAGGACATTTGGTGGCCTGTACTCTGTGAGG
The DNA here is from genome assembly GCF_014754425.2 of Oryx dammah. NCBI lineage: Eukaryota > Metazoa > Chordata > Mammalia > Artiodactyla > Bovidae > Oryx > Oryx dammah. The sequence continues at coordinate 114,804,545 of NW_024070207.1, forward strand.
GCTTATAACAAACACGTGTTAGCTGAAGTGATTTTGGAGGGTGAGTCATGTAGGAAATGCAAAGAGAAGCATCGATCCAAGAAATGTCTGGAAGTCACTGTGAGGACATGGGTGGGTTGAGGGACATATGTGAGAATGCAGGGTGGGAAATGAGGAAAGGTATGAACTTGGGAGTAGAAAAGAAGCAAAGAAAATCAGGCCAGGAGAGAGGACCCTGAGACTCGGGCACAGGCAGCCCTGGTCACATTACCAAGCCTGAGGGTCCAGCTGATATCAGGGGAGGGTAGTGAAGCTCAGTTCTGCCACTCATGAGCTCTGAGACGTGGGGGATTTCTCAACCACATCCCTAAGCCTCAGTTTCCTGCTCCATAAAGCCTGTGTGCCAGCTGACCCTCGTTTCAGTTGTCCAGCCAATGTCTGGCATATAATTAGTGCTCTGTAAATGTCAGCCCCTCGCCCCTCTTACTCTGACTCCTACTAACAATCAGCACAGGATGGTGGCGCATTCTCTCTGGCAGCAGAAAGCGATTTTCTCAATGATAACTTGGCAGAGAAAAGGCGAGCAAAAAGGCTGGGAATGATGGCCCATCTGCTTCTGGCTGACTCTGCCCAGTTTCTCCCTGCAGCACAGCCTGAGTCCAGGCTCAGCCTCCTCACCATGCCAGCCCAGCCCCATCTTGGCTTCAGCCCTGGGCGCCGGCTGCTGGAGGGAGTCCCGGCTGTGTTGCCCAGCGTCAGCAGCAGCCTCGACTCCCTCACTTCCCGCCATCCTGTCTACTCCCTCCCCCACCCCCCGCTATGATCTCACCTCCATAGGCCTGCGGCCTGCCCCTCTTCCCTCCCACCCATGTCTCTCATGCTCCCTGTGCCCTCCTGGCCCCCTCAGGACACCTCTCCAATCAGACCTTCCTGTCTGTCTCTTCCATCTTCACTCTGGGCTCTTACCCTCAAGAAATCTTCCAGCTCAGGGTCTCCCCTGTCTTTGAAAGCAAATCCAACCCTTTCTTGATCCTATCTCCTCCTGAGGCTTCTCCAAGAACTCTCTTTTTTCATATCTTCCTTTCTCAGCCGAGTGTTTGCAAAAGGAGTTCTAAATCTGCAGGCCATGCCCCTCACCTCCCCTTCAGCTGCCAACCCGCCTTGACCAGAATTCACTCTCCCTTGGCTCCAGCAATCAGCTCCCCTCAGTTTTGCTCTCGGCACCTCTGGAAGCTCCTCCAGGGAGCCCTCTTCTGGTCTGGCTCCATCCCCTCTCTCACCTCTCCATCTCAGCCCCCAAGAGTCCTCCCCTCTCTCTCCACCTCTTCAGTCCTGGGCACCTGTAGGCTCCATCAGTGGGCCTCTTCTCTTCCCGTTCTGTGTCGTCCACCCGCATGGCTTGCACTTCATCTGGTGATTTCTCTGGCCCAATTCACTTTTTCAGTCACTGACTCTGCCCATTGGACTTCCCCTTCGGCTGTCCATCAGGCTCCTAAAATTCAGTGTATCTGAAACTGAGATTGTTGTTTGGGCCTTCAGCCTGTTCTTCCTCCCATGAAAGGGTCAGCCTTAGTGCCTCCTTCCACATCCCCACCCGCGGCCCTTGGTCTGTACTTCACCTCACCTCCTGTAACCTGTCTAGGACCACATCCTCATGACTGTGGGGTGTCTGCTCCAGGAGGGCAGGGCTGCATCTCTTGTTTGAATGAACCTGCCATTGCCACATCTCTCTAAACTGTCTTTTCTCTAGACTCCTGGCCACTGCCTGAGGCAAAGCCTCGCTGTGTCCAGCTTTCACTATATGAGAGTTCCCAGAAAGTGTCTAGATATCCAGACCTGCCAGCCCTTCGGCCTTTCTGCAGCCACGGTGACCTTTGCTTGGCAGCCGATCTTATCCCTTTCCACAAGCCCCCTGTGCCTCCCTAGCCTTAACTGTCCCTGAGGGCACACCGCACCCCTCCTGCCCCCTGACAGTCTAGCTTCCCCTGACTGCGGTTCGTTCTTCGGTCTCTCGGCCTTTGTCTCACACACAGCCCCCTCTCACACCCATACATGATGTGTGTGGTCATGTATGCAGTCATGTATGGATGTGAGAGCTGGACCATAAAGAAAGCTGAGCACCAAAGAATTGATGCTTGTGAACTGTGGTGTTGGAGAAGACTCTTGAGAGTCCCTTGGACTGCAAGGAGATCCAACCAGTCCATCCTAAAGGAGACCAGTCCTGACTATTCATTGGAAGGACTGATGCTGAAACTCCAATACTTTGGCCACCTGATGCAAAGAACTGACTCATTGGAAAAGACCCTGATGATGGGAAAGATTGAAGGTGGGAGGAGAAGGGGATGACAGAGGATGGGATGGTTGGATGGCATCACTGATGCGATGGACAGGAGTTTGAGTAGGCTCCGGGATTTGGTGATGGACAGGGAGGCCTGGCATGCTGCAGTCCATGGGGTTGCAAAGATTCAGACACGACCGAGTGACTCAACTGAACTGAACTGCCCCCTTCTGACCACCTCCTGGTCCTCCTCCTCATCCTGGTACCCTTCCTCCAGGACACTGGGTCTCTCCTGGGTGCTTCCCTTCCTGCCTGTGCACTCCCCTGTCATTTGCAGTGTGTTGGTTAGTCTGTCTGTCTATATCTCACTAGGTTCTCAGCCCCTTGAAGGTCAGGAAAATGTTTTACTCACTTCAGAGTCTGAAGAGCCTAGCAGGTCCATGGGCCTCTGGACAAGTACATTAAATCAATTAGGAACTACCTGTTCAGAAAGGTGGTCAAATTTAAAATACATAAAGGGATGAAGGCAAAAGGAGAAGGGGGCAGCAGAGGTTGAGATGGTCGGATGGTATCACTGACTCAGTGAACACGAATCTGAGCAAACTCTGGGCCGCCGTGGAAGACAGAGGGGCCTGGCATGCTGCAGTCCGTGGAGTCGCAAAGAGAGCAGCTGAACAACAACAAGGGGTTGCTTGCAGCAAGCAGGCCCTTGAGGGTACATGGAGGAAGGAATGAATGGGTGGAACATGTGGAGGACTTTGGGGCAGGTGATGTAGACAGAGTGTCGTAGTAAACAGGGCAGGGCGGTGCCCCACATGCCTCCCTGGCCTGAACCCTGTCTGTCCTGCCTCACCGCAGGTGTCCGACAACAAAGCGTCCCTGCCACCGAAGCCAGGGACCATGGCTGCAGGCGGCGGTGGGCCGGCTCCTCTGTCCTCGGCAGCATCCTCCCCTCTGTCATCCTCTTTGGGAACAGTCGGACACAGAGCCAACTCTCCATCTCTGTTCGGCACGGAAGGCAAACCAAAGATGGAGCCTGTGGCCAGCAGCCAGGCAGCCATGGAGGAGCTGAGGACGCAGGTCCGGGAGCTGAGGAGCATTGTCGAGACCATGAAGGACCAGCAGAAGTGAGTGTCTGCAGCCCCTTCACAGAGCACCTCTTGGGGTGCTTTCCACAGGTCAAGGATGAGTCCTGCCAGCCTGGGTCCCAGCCTCCCTGGGGATAGGCCAGCCTCCCCCGGGATGATGGCAGCAGGGGTGGGAGTGGGCGGGTGAAGCCCAGAGGCTTCAGGTAGCTCAGCCGCACCTGGGAAGGGCCCAGGCTGGCCGCAGGGTGGACGAGGAGGAGTCAGCCACGAGGACCAACGTGCTGAGCAGGCTGTGAAAAAGATCTTCACATCCCCAGAACACATGGTATGCGCACGCACCACTGCTTAATCAGCCCAGCGGCCTTCTGGCATCAGCGAAATTGCCATTTCTTCAGTTAGCTGCCCTGTGTAGGAACTGGCTTGCATTTAGGGACACAGAGTAGGAAAAAGATGCAGGGACTCTTTGAACCTGAGGCTTGACACTCAGCACACACACCCCACCCAGGACACTGCATGCAGCGACAAAAATGGTAAAAGGGCTGGGAGTCGGGAGGCACTTACCCGAATAAACTGAGGTGCAGCGAGTTTAGGGGCCCGTTAGCTCTTTCTGGAGGGAACAGGTGAGGCACCTCAAGGAGGTGTTTCCTGAAAGGGTCTCCAAAAGCGACCTAGCAGCCCAGCTGGGGAGCAGCACGGTGGCTTCACAGGCACCTGCAGACATGCCCTGGGGAGGACACCTGAGGCTGAGCACCTGCCTACTACTGAGTGTTCATGTTCTTCAGGGAATAATTGGGCTAAACCAAGTTAGTTTCTTTAGAGCACTGCTCAGAGCCTTCACTGTGCCTTGGAAGACAGAGGCTAGTGTATGCGGTGTTTCCCAAAACGTACATCATCGTCTTGTGCCTGGGAAGACAGAGGCTAGTGTATGCGGTGTTTCCCAAAAGTACATCATCGTCTTTTCCCCAAAGCAATCTAAGATAAGGCTCCTGTGGAACTCACTTTGAGCCCTGCAGCTATATCCTGCTTCTCTTCTGTTCAGGCTGGAGGTGTCGTAGGAACCCATCCCCTGCCTGGCAAGAGCTCATCAGACAAATATGCAGAACTGCAGGATGGGACTAGAACAGGTCTTGAAGGGCCAGCCAGGCTGCCCCTAACTCCTCCAAGTCCCCAGCTCCTAGCTGTCCCTGCACAGGAGAGCTATGGGTACCCACAGGCCCCATCCATGTTCAGGCAACAGGCGTCCCCTGCCTAGACAGTGACCCCACAACCCCAGTTTGTCCCAGAGCACTGGTTCTCAGCCTTCTGACCAAGATGAATCAGCCACTCCTGGATCCAGGGCTTCCTGCCTTGGGGCCCTCCTTCTGGGAAGTGCCTAGAACTTTCCTGCATGTCTGAAATGCCCTGTGCCTGAGTCCTGAGTGCAGAGTCACCAGTGCCTGGGGGCTGCTCCACCCCATGTTGCTGTCTCCACTGTGAAGCCTGGGCATGGTTGGCTGGAATTGTGCTTCCCCAGCCATGGGGCTTCCCTGGTGGCTCAGATGGTAAAGCGTCTGCCACAGTGTGGAAGACCAGGGTTCGATCCCTGGGTTGGGAAGCTCCCCTGGAGAAGGAAATGGCAACCCACTCCAGTATTCTTGCCTGGAAAATTCCATGGACTGAGGAGCCTGGTAGGCTACAGTTCATGGGTTTGCAAAGAGTCGGACACCACTGAGCAACTTCACTTCAGCCAACTTCTTCTCAAATCAGACATCACAGTGGCTCCTCTCCAGGGCCTGGCCTCCCCACCCCGGGGTGCTGGGTCCCCACCAGTCTCCCAGCTTAGCTCTCTGTGTCACTTTCCGTGCAGCATTCAGCTCAAGTCTGTGCTGACTCTACTCATTCCCAAACCTGAAGTTCTCGCCTCCCTGTTCTGTCCTGGCTCTTCTCCATCAACTCCCATTGTCTCCCCTCCTCATAGACACGTGCCCTTTTTCACTGGTTCAAGACGTAGCAACTTCCTTCACACCTCCTTCTCCAATGAACTCCCCTACCTGGACTCGACTCCCTCCTGGAGTCGTGTCGTGTGTTTCAGGCCCCATCTTATACTTCTCTCCTAAACCCTAAGTAGAGCCCACTGAGATCATGGTACCCAGTGTGTGCATGAATAAATACATGGACAAAGCGTGACCGGTGCATGTCAGAGAACCCAGTGTGTCAACCACAGTGCTACAACACTGGTCCAGCTACAAGGACCACATGGCGCACATCTGCAGCGAGCAGATGCCGCACAAGGCCTCTGCAGCCTTTGCTTTTTAATTTCCCAGTCGAGTTTGCACACAGTGTAAACTGGAGTGTCTAGTACCCTAAAATGGAGCACAGATCTCTGACCAGAGTTAGCATGGTTGTAGTGACCTCAGTCTAGAGCCTGGGTTTGTGAGATGATTCATTTTGTTCTACTTCATTATTTAACGTTAGAAAGGGCACCAGGCTTTGTGTTCTAACTTGTGTCTACCTCATCTGTGACATAATTACTGTATCCTTAGTTCAGTTCTTTGACCTGCAAGTTTTCAGGTGTTCCTATTTGTAGGATTCTGTGAGAATATCTGAAAACATAATGCTAACCTTTTAGTAATTTAAAATTCTGTGAAAATAAAGGAAATATATATACATATAGATGTGTGTGTATATACATATATATATATATATGGGGAGCAGTAAAATTTCTGCAATGAATATTGTTAATGTAAGTACATGTAAAGACTAGCAATTCTAGAAGAAAGGACTAATGAGAGGGAAGACGACCAAATACAAGCCTGGATACCTAGAGACTAGACCCTGGGCAAATCAGGCCAGCCCCCTGAGTCTCAGTTTCCCCTTCTTCTTCTAGAAGAAGCTTACATTAAGGGATTTCCAAGGTCACGTCAGACCTATTATTTAATGGCTGCATATTTGGGGAGCCCAGAAATAATGGCCTTTCTATCTACACCAGGCTCTAAGCCTTAGCCATACAAAGAAAATAGTGTAATGTTCTGTCCACATCTTCTTTGTAAAAGGAACAGATGGATTTTGTAGTGATAAGAGATTTCTTATCTCCTGTTATAGAAATTTGGACTTTGTTTAATGTTACTGCCATTTGCTTTCCAGACGAGAGATTAAGCAGTTACTGTCAGAGTTGGATGAAGAGAAGAAAATCCGGCTTCGGTTGCAGGTGGGTTCCTTGGGGTCCTGTTGCCCCATGAGAGGCTCAGTTGAGGGTGGGAGCAAAGTCCGGGCTTTATTTTGAAAATAGATGAGAGTTATTTTTCTACCAATTTAGATGGGCTTCCTGTGACAATTGTCTTAGAATGACGCAGCCATACTCACATCCCCTCCTGGGACCCAGGAAGTCTTGGAGAAGGGAGGCATTAGCAATTGTGCCCCCAGTTGGGTTTCTCATTTGGAATCCATCTCTGTGAAAACTACCCCCCACCCCACTGTTTCCGGAGGCCTCATTGTCATAACTACCAGAGAGTGTGGGGCTAGGGAGTTTTGTCATGGTGTTTCTGTCATGCAGCCATTGAAGTTCAAAGGACCACAGCCGTCCACACTTCATGCCTGCTCTTTATTTCTCTACTTCTCCCTGACAGCTGTGTCTGTCTTGCAGGGCATCAGAGCTCTGTCCCCCTCTGGCCTCTCTCTGACCTAACTCAGCCATGACCAAAGGGCAGAGCGTGTAGAAGTTGGAAATGGTGGGCCTTCTGCTCTCACACAGTCAATTCCTTTGGTAGTGACTGGGATCCACAGTGTTTAAAGGATCGGTGACTGCATGCCATCACTTTGGGAGTGCTCATAGACACCCCCTTGGGCCCAAGCACAGCGGCCTGCCAGCCCTGCCAAGTGGTCCAGTGTGTCAGGACAACCTCCACCCTCTGACCAAGAAACTGGAATTATTGTTGTATTTTTGCTTTTGACAAATTTTGGACACTTGTAGCTGGAGAATTCAAACATCTACCCTCTCCTCGAGCTTCGCATCGATGTGCCTATTCTTTTGGCTTATGTCATTTCTGGCATCATGATCAACTCTTCATTCAGATACCATTTCACTCATTTCACCTTTCAAACTGTCAAGTTGATTATTTTCTTTCAATCAACCAGGCTGCTTATCTTTCCAGCTTTTATCTAGCCAGCCAATTGATTGTGATTTTTTTGGCTCTTGTTTTTCCTTTGTAGATGGAAGTTAATGACATAAAGAAAGCTCTTCAATCAAAATGAATACTTGATAAATGAAATGTTGCATTATTCATCCCGAGTCCAAGACTCAGATTTTCTGCCCCAGCCAAAATAACCTTGTGCCAAAAGATTAAAGGTTTGCCTCAACACATCCCTGTTTGAAAGATTAGCACAAAAGTCTTGATAGCACAACACAAATTCCATCCAAGAGGAGATTCTTCCCCATGGTATAGTCCTGGGTCTGGCACTGGTTGTGACTTAAACAGAGCAAATTGTGCTAAAGGCTTTTTTACTATGAGATCTCACGCGAAACGAAAACTCAGGCAGTTTAGTCCATAGTGGTACTATTTTGATGATATTTTCCATTAATAAAATGTAATTTTAGATTCTTCGTTTACAAGCTTTATAATTTTATGATTTTTTTTTAAATCGTGTTTTGCCACAGATTTCCCCAGTGTTTGTACTATACAAGTCCGGAGTGAGCATCCCATTCTTTTCGCTTACGTGGAAAGCTGCCTCGCTCTGTGTCCCCCTCAAGGATTCTATTACATATGCAATTTTAGGTCCAACCTGTCCCTTCTCCTGCCAGCAAACCCCACCACCCTAAGATAAATTTTAGCTTATATATGATGGTATATTTACAAAAAGAGAAAGAGAAAATCTGGTATTTGCAATGATCTGTGCCTTCTTTTTACCACCCTCTTGATTGGAGCTTTTGTGATGCAGCTACCATGATTTAAAAGACACGTTTTTTTTCTAGCCACTTATCAAAGTCCACTAGAGGCCACTGTCTTCAAAGCTTCCCTCGCCTAACCAAAGGTCCTAAGAGGAGACAGCTGTGAAGTTGGGCGCGCTCTTTGGTACCAGCTGTGACTTTTAAGTTCTAGTTTTAGGTTGTTCATGAACTAGAAATGTCACCCCTGCTTGATTTTTCATCAGCCAAGTTAAACCCCTGCTTCCTGTCCTTTGCACCTTTTGAGTGAACAGAATATGCATTATTAAAGCAAAAATAAATAAAAGTAAAAATGAAAACCAAGGGGGGGGAATGTTGTATTCTTTCCTGCACTGGGTCCTCGTGTGTGCTGTTGTGGAAACTGTACTCACATGATGTCATTTGCCTTGCTTTCTTGTAACCCTTTCCTCAGGTCCAAGAGAAAGGGGGGAGGCGCTTGTTGAAGTGTAGCCATTGGCTCGCTCTTGCATTCCTGGAATTGCTTTTTCCGACCCAAGGAAACTGGTGTTTGCTTGTCTGCTTTATCTCTGTAGCCAATGAAGAGTTCAGCCCTAGACTCTGTAACTGTTTTCTCATCCTTAGCTGAAAATAAGGGAAGCATACTGTATTGCAAGACTGTTTGGGGATTGAGGTGTGGGGGGTGGTCCCTTCATGGCCCCTGAAGATGTTTTATGTGTTTCTAAAAAGCTGCTTTGTCCATTTCCTGAGTTTTAAAGTGAAGCTACTAAACATCAGTAGATTGGCACAACGACAAAGACTGAGAATTGATTAAAATGAAGGAGTGATGCAAAAACAACAACAGCCCAACCACATGTTGATCATCAAAAGTATTACAAATAAATGTCTCTTCCTCTCTCCTTTCCTTCCTCCTCCCTCTCACCTACATACTCAGCCTTGTTGCTAGAGGCAGCTACTTTCTCTAGAGTATTCACAGATCCCTGGACACCCTGGTCTTCCAGGTCGGTTCCGGGATGAGGGCATAGTTAAGGGATGGGGTGTGTAAGAAAAGAAGCTTCATGCCCTTCACTCTCACATCTGAACATACTGCCTTTCCAGCTACCTTGCCCTCAGTATGCTGGGGGCCAGGAGCACCATGTTTCCAAGAGTGACATAAAACGTTCCTGTGCCCCTTGACTGTTCTAAGAGTTTCTATGTTAAATTTGAAGCCTTCAGAGATTCCTGCCACCTAAAATAAGAATGAGGATAGGATTCTTTTACGTTTGGATATCTCACTCATTATGAAAATCCCTAATGATATAGTTTTATATAATGTGTATACAGACGATTGTGAATAGTTAAATTGAGAGGTTGGAGCACCCTTGTGGGGCATTGGTGACCTGGAATACAAGAGGGATGTTACCTTCTCATAGAGTCATTGGCTTTCAGGAGAAGGACAAGCAATTCTAGAAGGAGAAGTTGACATATGCAGCTTCCTTCCTGCCCTATGGGCTAGCCAGCAAGAGGATTCTACAGTCATGGAACTGGATGAGCCACTGCCTAAACAGCCGCCATCTTTACAAAATGGACCCATCAAGAATATTGAAAAGCTTGGAAGTACCACTTTTGAAAAAATTCTTTTGCATTCAGCATGGACTTGACCAGCATCTATGGAGATTATTTTTTTGCTTCATTTTCTAAAGTTGTATTTAGAAAAGTCTTAAGTATTGTGCTTTGTAAAGAAGATGATTAAAATGAAGTTTTGTGAAAATATTTTTGTTCAAAGTTGTCATGGTCCAAGAGGAATGATATCTTGGAATTCAAGTCATTTTTCTCCATTTTCCACAATTTGATTACTCTCAGATAAATGTCTTCAGAAGATACGGAATATCATGCTCCTCCCTCATCTTTCCCTAGTGAAGAGAAATAATCCATTAAAATCTGTGGCTGTGAATTCCATTTCCAAGTTGTTTGCTTTTACTTTCATATTTAAGCAGAAGATTCAAGTTAGGCCTAAATTCTTTTTAGTGTAAAAATCATTACATTATTATTCAAATAATTGTGTAAAGCCATTTTTATTCATACACAGCCCTCTAGACAGCATACTCAAGCACACTTGTTTATGCCATAAAGACAGCCTGTACCTGTGATCACATGTGTGTCTTTGCTTACTAATCACAGGCTTTTTATTTCCTTACATAACCATCTCCTGGATGGGAAAACCACAGGGTATATAATTTATTGCTTTCAGTTGCCATGATCTGTATAAAAATTAGCCCCAGGTCCTACAAAGGCCTTTATATTGTAACCTGAGTTCATCATGGTCTCCTTTTTTGTGTGTAATATTAGGTTTTAGTCCTCTAGTTATTTTATCACAAATTAGTTATTTTACCACAAATTAATGTCAAGATGTTTTAGCACCAAAGGGATTTGGTAAAAAAAAAAAAAAAAAAAAAGGAAAAGAAAAGAAAAAAAAAGCTTTTCTCTTTGGTTTTGTACAAATGAAAAGTCTAACAAAGCAATGCTTGTGTGTGTGATAGGTGTCCAGTGTGGCTAATTGCAGTTTCCAACAGAGCAAAGGCTTGCTCTTTCGACCCAAGCCAGAAGAATAAGATGCCATTCCCCAGACTGGCTCTAATGAGGAAACACAATGACCAGGGCAGAGAAAACTCTTTCCTGGCCAGAAGTAAATGGTTGTCCATGTGGTATGAACAGAGAGGGGTCCTGTCTCTTAAGGTGTTGAACCTTGGCTGTCATTCTTAGTTCTATCGCTAGGCTTTCCCAACATGTGGGACAGAAGGCAGCATCTGAAGCCAGGGAGAATCCATGAAGAAGCTGCAGATTCCTGAGGTGGTTTTACTTCGTGCCTTTTTAAGTGACCCCGAACTGGAGTGGCCGTGGAACAGCCTCTCCACATCAGTGAAAAAGTGTGCAAACCGTATCTGTGAATTCAGAAGCCCCAGTAAAATGGGCTATTATTCCTTTTTTTCTTGTTGGAGTAATAGGTGATAAATATCTTCAACAAAACAATAGAACAAGGTAACCTAGTAGGTTGTAACTAGAATTTTCTAAGGAAAAAACAGAGGGAAAAAACTGACTAAAAAAGAAGAGTTGAGTTCCTGGAGAACCAGGTTCTTGGGACAGTCTTATTTCAATGGCAACATATTTAATTAAATTATACAAACAGGGCCATTTAAATCATGAATGCTTCCTTACCTTCTCACCCTTATAGAATGACTAGTTCTCCAAGAAACTAAGATGTATTGGCAAACTTTTGAGCGCTTTGCTGGGAAAGTGCCCTGGAAATGCAAAACTTCATTATAATTTATGTTAATTTTTTAAGTCTTTTTTTTAAGGTTTAAATAATTTATTTTTATTATTTTTTAATGTTTATTTATTTTAATTGGAGGTTAATTACTTTACAATATTGTATTGGTTTTGCCATACATCAACATGAAGGGTTTACAAGCCAGTTGTTAAACTAACCAAGCTAATAAAGTTATTCAAAGGTACAGAAGAACCACAAAGAAGTCAATAGCATTTACAAGATTATTCCCTAAGAGAAAAACAGAAATGTCTTCAGGGAAATGGAGTGGGTTCTCTTGAAACTTCATGAGTATTTCTTAGCGTGGGGCCTAATCTGAGAGAACAAGGAACTTGACTGGGGCTGGAGCTGTAGGTAAACAGGGACCCTTGTATGAAACACCCACCTATCCCCCCCGCCTTGGCCCAAAGAGGCTCTCAAAAAAAAAAAATGTTCTTTGTTCTCAAGGCAGTCTCCATGGAGGAAGTGAATCTGGAATGAAGAGAGAAGTCAAGTCTCAAAGGGAACTTCGGGCCTGGAAGGATAAATGACCTGCTTTTAAAAGGGTGTGTCTAGTGCTGAGAATGTGGCAGAGGGTGATGAGGAAGACAAAAGGAGGCAGAGGAGAGTGTGAGACGCTTTAAGATAATAGGGGCCACCATGTGCTAAGGTGTCTGATGTCATGCCTACCAATGAATCTTCTAAGGTTTAGAAGACCAGAGTAGTGACTGTAGGTTCAAATGAGGAACTCATTCTGTTACCTTGAGTATTTTTAGCTAACTTACTTTTTCTCTAATTGTGAAGCTAATATTATACCCAGAATAGAAAATAAAAACTGTAAAGAGAAAGGTAGAAAGTATTTCCACATCTCCACCACAGGGACATTGGTAGGATTGTGCCTTCTTGCTTTCTTGGGGTTGGGTGGGGGCAGTTCCTGGCCAATATGGCTGCATGGTCTGGGCATTAAGATTATCAGAGCATAAAAAAAGAGATGTGAGAGGCTTTGAATTTTAAAAAACAGATGAAATTGTCCTAATTTTATTCAGATACAGCCTTTAATAATTTTGGTGTCTCCTAATGGAGGTCATTCTGTGTCTGTAGTTTTATAGTTTATACTTAGTTTATCATTTCTTTGCCGTTAACTTTTTTTCAAAAGCATGGTTTATAGTAGCTGCATAATATTCAGTCTCTAGATATGCCAGAGAGCATTTAAGCAACCTTTTCTGGAACATGCATTGAGTGCTTATGATGTGCCGGACACCATGATAGGTGCTGAATGCAATGTAGAGCCTCTCTTCAAGGAGCTCAGATAAGCTCAGGTAAGCAGGCAAGTGTTTCGCAGTGAGAGAGTGTGACCACAGAGAGAAGTCCAGGGGCTTTGGAACTGCAGAGCAGAGGTGCCCAATGGAGCCTCGAGGGTGGAGAGGTCAGGGAAAAGACATTTTTTGGTTAATTCTAGTTTTTTATGTTATTAAGTTATGATGAACACCTTTTGGCATAAATCTATGTCCGCATTTCCAGTTTACCCTTAAGGCAATTTCTAGAAGTGGAGTGTGAGTTACCTGAGATTATTTAGCAAGGATAGTTTTTGCCTGAAGATAAACATAGTTGAGGGACTTCCCCAGTGGCTCACTGGTAAAGAACCCGCCTGTCAATGCAGGAGATGCAAGAGAAGTGGGTTCAATCCCTGGATCAGGAAGATTCCCCTGGAGTAGGAAGTGGCAACCTCCTTCAGTATTCTTGCCTGGAAAATTCTATGGACAGAGGAGCCTGGTGGGCCACAGTCTATGGGTTGCAGAGAGTCAGACATGACCAAGTGACTGAGTACAAACATAGTCAAATTAACATTAGTATACAAAAGTGACTAGCCACCCATCTGCCCCTAAAGTTGTAGTCACCTAAACCTCCCTTGGTGTCAAGTCTGGGTCTCTTCCTTCTGGCTAGTGACTCCTCAAACGTCATCTCTAACCTGAGGCCATCCCTAACCTGCTAAATCAAAGAGCAACAATAGCCTTAGTTCTCCCTCAGATTCTCCCATAGGAGCGTGTGTTTCATTCTGTTTTAATCACACACACACAAACACAGTTACTTGTTTTCTGTCTACTCTCCCTAGAATGAAGCCACCATGCGATAGTGACTTTATTTCTTCACTGCTATGTCCCTACCACCTGAAACATTGCCAAGTGCATAGTAAGCACTTGATACATGTTTATTGATTGAATAGATGAATTGGTCATTGTGACTGAGGCCAACTGGGATTTATTCTATACATTTGAGCAGCCAGTTTTACCTTTACTAAAACTCTTTAAGTGTAAAACTGTAGCACTTGGGAGGATTCACGACATAAGAAAACAGTTAATAAAGAAAGCCTTCAGAGGTCCTTGTACCTGAGTCTCACCCAACACCTGGACCCAAAGGAGTGTGCTAACATCACCATGGATCTAGAACAAGTTCACAGGGTCTGTACACCGTCATCTCTAAGACTTTCATCGGCTATTATAAAGCTGTGGCTACCTTTGTTTAAAGACATAAAGTATTATTTTTTACTTAGATTCACTGTGCAGAATGGATTCAAGAGCGAGCATATTCCTGATCCTTAACTGTTGACAGTTCTCAGAAGTCAGCTGAGAACCTAATCGCTGGCCCCCAGGACTGACCATTTGCTGTCAAAGTGATGGATAAGCAGGACACGTAGATGTGCCCGGAGCCTCTGAGATATGCCATAGGGTTCTTGGGGTGTGATCCCCCAAAGAGCAGTAGCATCACCAACCAGGTAACTGGTAGAAATGAAAATTTGCAGGCCCTGCCCTCAGCCTTCTGACTCAGAAACTCTGGAGAAGGACCCAGCCATCTGTTTTAACGATCTCACTCTCAATGAATTGTGTGTAGAATAACCCTTAGCAATCTTTTTCAGAAATCTCTAGTTAGACTTTGGCTGCAGCAGAAGAGGGTGCACTCTCCAGAAACGATGCCACGGTCTATTAGGTTAAACCATAAGGAATTGACATCTGTAGGTCAAATATGGTTGAATAAGACTTGCAGTTTCAGTTCGGAGATGTAGAGAGCTGCAGGATGTCCTTCCCGTGCTTCCAATAAGAAGAAAGCTAGAGATACTGGAAAATAAGAACTAACTGAGTTTTCAGAACAGCCATTTCAAAATCTGGACAGACAGAAGCACTTTTTTTTTTTTTTTTGAGACATGGGACCTGAACATTTGCTTACCAGGGACGGAAGCCACCAGATATATGGAAATGGAAAAGAATATCAAAGTAGAAAATAGAGCAAATTTCTTGAGGCTTAGTGTGGTCTAGCTTGAGAGCACAATGCTTCTGGGGAGAGGGGTTAAAACTTTTTGCAGACATTTCCTCCAAGAGAAGGCTCTTACAGAGAGGATCACAGAAAATCCAGACAAAATGTATGGTGCAGGGTTGAAAGTACTGGCTTAGGAATCACTGAGAATTCCAGACAGACCCTTCTCCCTTAAGCAGCAAAAGGCTTATTCTGCAGCAGAGAGGACATGTCAAAGGGCACTGATGATATACCACCGCAGCTGGAGGAATCAATTCCACTCAGCCTCGAGTCTCATCCCGCCTAAAAAAACAAAAATTTAATCTTCAGGGAGAAGGGCCTCAAGGCTGTTGATTGAGAATGCTGTTGGATACCCACTGTATCTGGGGAAAGAGATGGAGGAGGGGCAGAAGCAAGTGTGATGAAACTGAGGCTTAGATTATTAGACACTCCACCACGTCCCACGAGCACACTAACAAGTCTCCGGAAATAACAACAGTGGATTACAGAAGGGAGAGCTGTAAGAGATAGACTAGGGAACAGCACAAAAGGAAACCCCCAAACCAAGAGGAGGGACCAAAAAAGATCACTAGAGGAATTTAATATCCCTGATGTCCATAGAGACAACAAACTTGAGCATGACCACGATATCTATTGCCTTATACAAAATGTGTGGCTTTCAACCAAAAATCACAAAGCATGCCAAAAGGCAAGGAAACTCAATCTGAAGAGACAAAGCAATTATCAGAATCAGACTTAGACATGACATGGCTGTTGGAAGTATCAGAGAATGAATTTAGAATGATTATGGTTACTATTAATATGTTAAAGGCTCTAATGCAAAAAGTAGATAAGATGCAAGGTCAGATAGGTAATTTCAGCAGAGATGGAAACTGTAAGAAAGATTCAAATGGCTAGAAGTCAAAAACAGTAACAGAAATGAAGAATGTCTTTGATAGTTCATCAGCACTTAAATATTTATATTTACTTGAATAAATACCAGGACTGACAAAGATAAGCAGAGAAGGCACAAATCACCAAATCAAAAATAAAACAGGGAACATCATTACGGATCCTATAGCCATTAAAAGAATAATAAGGGAATACTATGAGCAAGTTTATGATCATAAATACAACATATTAAAAGAAATGGATCAATTTCTGAAAAAACACAAAATATCAAAATTCAACCAAAACAAAATAGACAATCCTAACAATCCTATAACCACTGGGGAAAAGAACTTATAAAAGCTCTGAAAAAGAAACCCCCAGATCAAAATGGTTTCACTGGAGAATTCTATCAAATATTTAAAGAAGTAACACCAGTTTTACACAGTCTCTTCTAGGAAATTAGGAAGAACAGAACACTTCCCAAATCATTTTTGAGTCTGGTATTACTCTGATGCCAAATCAAGGCAAATATAGTACCAAAAAATTGAAAACTGCAGGTCAGTGTATCTCATGAACCTAGATACAAAAACCCTTAATAAAATGTTAGCAGACAAAATCCAGCAATATATAAAGAGAATTACACACCACACCAAGTGGGATTTATTCCAACTACACAAGTTCAACATTCAAAAATCAGTTCATGTAATCTACCATATCAGTTGGCTCAAGATGAATAAATCATATAATCATATCAATTGATACAGAAAAAGTGTTTGAAAAAAATCCAATACCCATGCACAATAAAAAAAAATTCTCAGTGAACCTAAAATCGAAGGAAGCTTCTTTAACTGGAGAAATAGCACCTACAAAAAACTTACTGCTAATATCTTACTTGGGGTCAAAGTCCAAATGTTTTCCTTTTAAGATTGGAACAAGGCAAGGACATCCACTCTCACTGTTCTTATTCAACATAAAACTGCAAGTTCTAGCCATAGCAATAAGGGGAGAAAAAGAAATAAAAGGCATAAATATTGGAAAGAAGAAATAAAACTAACCCTTTTTGTGAATTACATGATTGTCGACATAGAAAATCCCAAAGGGGGCAAAACAAGAAACTGTCCTGAACTAATACGTGGGTTCAGCAAAGCCATGTAATAATACAAATGCAATGCACAAAAGTACTTGCATTTCTCCATGCTAACAAATGACTATGCTTGCTTTTTAAAAATTAAATACTTGTATATAAACAATAAATATATACAAGATCTGGATGCTGAAAATTAGAAAATTCTAATGAAAGACATCAAAGAAGATTGAAATAAATGGAGAGGAATACTGTGTTCATAGATTGGAAGAGTCAGCATAATATATTTTCAAATAGATCCATAGGTTTATGTAGTTCCTATCAAAAGCCTAACATGGTTTTTATAGACAGAGACAGGCTTATTCTGGAATTTATATAGAAAAAGGCTCTAATTTAGCTAAAACAATCGTGGAAAAGAGAAATAAAGAACTATACAGTAGTCACTATATACAGTAGTATATACAGTATATGCTACTGCTAAGTCACTTTAGTCGTGTCCGACTCTGTGCGACCCCATAGACGGCAGCCCACCAAGCTCCCATCCCTGGGATTCTCCAAGCAAGAGTACTGGAGTGGGTTGCCATTGCCTTCTCCAATGCATGAAAGTGAAAAGTGAAAAATGAAAATGAAGTCGCTCAGTCATGTCCGACTCTTCGCGACCCCATGGACTGCAGCCCACCAGGCTCCTCCGTCCATGGGACTCTCCAGGCAAGAGTACTGGAGTGGGGTGCCATTGCCTTCTCCAATACAGTATATATATACACTATATACAGTAGTCACTCCACTTCACAGTAAGGGCTGCTATATAGCCTGCTCAGTAATCAAGGCAATGTGGTATTGGTGGAGGGATAGATACATAGGTCAGTGGAACAGAATATTGAACCCAGAAATAGATGCACACAAATATGCCCAGTTGTTTTTTCACAGAAGTATAAAAGCAATCCAGTGAAGAAAAGAGCCTTTTCATCAAATGGTGCTGGATCAATTGAACATCCAAAGGCAAAAAATGAACCTTTATCTAAGCTTCACACATTATATCAAAATTAACTCAAAAATGGATTTTAAATGTAAAATGTAAAGCTATGAAACTTTTAGGAGAAAAAAGGGAGAAAATCTTTGAGCCCTAACTCTAGGGAAATAATTCTTTAACTTGGAATCAAAACACCATCCATAAATGAAAAAACTGATAAAGTAGGCCTCATCAAGATTAAAAGCTTATATCTACAAAGCAGAAGCAGACTCACAGACATACAGAACAGACTTGCCAAGGAGGAGGTGGGGAGGGAGAGTGTTGGATTGGGAGCTTGGGACTAGCAGATACAAACTATTATATATAAAATGGATAAACAAGATCCTATTGTATAGCATGCGCACATGTGCTAAGTCACTTCAGTCGTGTCCAACTCTGTGCGATGCTATGGACCATAGCCCACCAGGCTCCTCTGTCCATGGGATTTCACAGGCAAGAATACTGGAGTGGGTTGCCATGCCCTCCTCCAGGGGATCTTCTGGACCCAGGGATCAAACCCATGTCTCTTATGTCTCCTGCATTGGCAGGCAGCTTCTTTACCACTAGCACCACTGAAAAGGCTATAGCACAGGGTCTTATATTAAATATCCTGTAATAAACCATAATTGAAAAGAATATGAAAAAGAATTTTTTAAAAAAGATTAAAAGCTTTTGCTCTGTTTGTGAAAGACCCTGTGAGAATTAAAAAACAAGCTACAGATGGGTAGAGAAATATTTGCAACCCACATATCTGAAAAACAACTCCTATCTAAAATATATAGAGAACATTCAAAACTCAACCATTGAAGAAAACAAACATTCCAATTAGGAAATTGGCACAAGATATGAATAAACATTTACCAAGAAAGATAAATGGCAGAAAAGCACATTAAAAAGTGTTAAACATCATTACCCTTTGGAAAAATGCATATTAAAACCACAATGAGATTTTACTACACACCTATCAAAATGGCTACAATTTTTTAAAGTGACAACACCAAATAATAGTAAGGATGTGGAGAAACTGAATTATTTACACTTTGCTGCTGGGAATGTAAAATGGTGTAGTCACTCTGGAAGACAACTTATCCATTTCTTAAGTTCAATGGGCAACTATCATATGACCCAAAATTTGCACTCCTAGGCATTTATCCCAGAGAAACAAAAACTTATGTTCACACAAAAAACCTATACATGAATGTTCATCATAGCTTTATTTGTAATGGCCCAAGACTGGGAACAAGCCAGGTGTCCTTCAAAAGGCGCATGATTAAAGAAACCATGGTGCATCTCTACCATGGAATCGTGCTCAGCAATAAATAGAAAGGACTACTGATGCAACAACTTGGATGAATCCCAAGGTTATATACTGTACAGTTCCACTTATAGAACATTCTTGAAATGACAGAATTATAGAAATGGAGAGCAGATTAATAGCTGCCAGCAGTTAGGGATGGGAGGTGAGAGGGAGATGGTTGTGGCAGTCAAAGGGCAACAAGAGGGATCCTTGTAGCGATGAAATTGTTCTGTATCTTGACTGTCTTGATGCCAGTATCCTGGTTTTGAGAGCATACTATAGTTTGGCAAGATGATACCATTGGGGCAAACTGGTTAAAAGCTACACTCAATCTCTGAAGGATTTCTTGAATATGATAAAAGAATCATCAAGGTGGTGAGTAGCCTGAAAATTATATCATGGAGAAATGACTGAAAGGTGTGGGAGGGGGGAGAAGACCCAAGAGCAGTATTTAGCTGCCATGTGGAAGAAAAATTAGAATAAATGGGTGAAAGTTATAAGAAAAGATTTTATTTAAATATATGGAAGAACTTTCTAGAAACTAGATCTGTTTAAAAAATGAAATGACGGAATTCTAAATATCTAGAAATTCTGGCCTTGCTGTTGCTTGAGCATGCCAGGATGTCTTAGGGCCTTTGCACTGGCCCTTGCCTCTGTCTGCAGTGCTCTTCCTGTACATATCTGCATGGCTAACAGCTTCATCTCTTTAAAGTTCTTCTTCAATGTCCATTTTAAGTTAAATGAGGGCTTTGGTTCGTTATATCATCCTCCTCACCCCAGGCTCTAGGCTGATGAAGCAGATATCATCTGGAACGTTTCTGGTAGCAGAAGGTTGATGGCAGAGAGGAGAGAGTTCTGGAAGGTCTAGTACCAGAAGCAAGATGCTCATTTTCAAAGTGAGGCTGAGCAGTCCCAGAAAAGAGGATTGGAAATTAGAAGAGTATTTTGGAGAGGGATCAGTGTGCTGGTGAGTTCTTCCCTGCCATTGGGCGTGTTAGAGGGTTGCCTACTATTCACTAGGAGCCTAGGAAAAGGACTCAAAAGATGGCTTGCTACATATGGCCCAAGAAGTTTTCAGGACATAGCAGACAAGTGTGGAGTGAACGGTATGCATTTTCCCAGGATGAGAAACCCATGAGTGGGTTTGTCTCAGCCCCTCTCCCTACACCTCCATCTTGGAGAGGTGGCTGGTAGGGTAGAAGGTGGAGAAGCCAACACCGCTCCTTCTTTTCCTGCCGCAAGGGGGCAGTCTGCAGCAGGCCTAGAGTAGAGAAAGGAGAAGTGCTTTTCTTTTTAATGTTTAAAACTTTAAAAATTTTTATTTATTTATTTAACTTTTGGTTGCACGGGGTCTCATTGCTGCCAGAAGGCTTCTCTCTAGTTGCAGCAAGTGAGAGCTACTTTTCATTGCAGGGCACAGGCTTCGCAGTGCAGTGGCTTCTCTTGTCGCGGAGCATGGGCTCTGGGGCATGCGGGCTTCGGTAGGTGTGGAGAACCCGTGTCCCCTGCATTGGCAGGCAGATTCTTAACCACTGGACCACCAGGGAAGTCTAATGTTAGAACTTTCTCAGTCTCGTCTTTAAAAGAATCTTGGACTTTTCCAGAAAAGAGTTTACAAAAAATCATATAAAGAGCACAACACAGGACAGAGATCCTGGAGAAAGGTGGAACAATAGAACCCTATAATTTCCCAGCTTAGTGGCCCGAGAGAGTTTCTAGGCCATAGAAGAGAGAAAGGGCAGTCTTGGGAGCCTCGGGATCATCCTGAGTTGATGGAGCTGGAATGCCAGTGAGGCCACGGAGGCTCCAGTTTGCGTTTTGGAGAGGAGAGACCTGCACCAAGTTCTAGAGGTGTGTAGATCTGGAATCTTCAATAGAGTACTGACCAGCGCTTGGGGGTAAAGAAAACATTCAGGGCTGGGGCAAGAATTACCTGAATGGATGAGAGGGAACAATCCTTGGAGGTCCCACAGGACCCAAATAGTTTCTGTTTCCACTGGCCAGAATGGAACAATTCATAAATCATAGGATATCGTGTAGAATTAGGAATGGCATTGCCTCAGTAGTAGGGATTCATTAACCTTAGTCTAAAGTCTGCTGTCTGTGTGTGTGTTAGCCACTCATTTGTGTCCAACTCTGTGCGACCCCATGGACTGTAGCCCACCAGGCTCCTCTGTCCATGGGATTCTCCAGGCAAGAGTACTGGAGTGGGGTGCCACTCCCTTCTCCAGGGGATCTTCCCGATCCAGGGATTGAACCAAGGTCTCCTGCACTGCAGGTGGATTCTTTACCCTCTGAGGCACCAGGGAAGCCCCAAAGGCTGCTCTGATCCCTCTTAAAGCTTAAAAACAAGCCTCAAAAGGATCAAACTGTTTTTCCAAGTAACTGTGTCCCAGGATAAAGCTCAAGAATATTTATGAAAGTAAAAGTAAAGTGAAAGTCATTCAGTCGTGTCCAGTTGTTTGTGACCCAGAATTCTCTAGGCCAGAATACTGGAGTGGGTAACCTTTCCCTTCTCCAGGGGATCTTCCCAACCCAGAAAATATAAAAGAATATTTATAGGAATATAAAAATGTCTATATATTCCTATATAGGAACATTAGAATATATAGAAAATTTATAACAATATAAAAATACACAGTATTCATTAAAGTAAAATTCACAGTGTGTAGCATTGAATAAGAAATCACCAGGCATGTGAGGAAGTGGGAAAACATGACCCAGAATGAGGAGAAAAATCAACCAATAGGAAAAGATCCAGTAATAAAACATGATAGTATTCATAAACAAGTATAGTAAAACAGTTTTTATAAATATATTCTGTAAGTTCAAGAAGGTGGAGGGCACATGTAGGACTAGAATGGGACTGTGCCTGGTGTCACCAATGGGTGGTCGATTTAGGGGGTGACTGTCAGTTCAGAGACTGCATGTTCCATGCCAAATGACTTTCCATCCTTGTCTATCTGTAAGTACTACTCTTGTTCCATCATATGTTCCATCTGCAGCATGTTTTAAAGGGAAATAACTTATTATTCTTAATAAATCTTATGAAGTCCACATTTTTCTCAT
This sequence comes from Oryx dammah, assembly GCF_014754425.2. Lineage (NCBI taxonomy): Eukaryota > Metazoa > Chordata > Mammalia > Artiodactyla > Bovidae > Oryx > Oryx dammah. The sequence goes on from NW_024070207.1 coordinate 114,826,690, forward strand.
AATCTACTTGTTCACTCATGGTGTATAATTAAAACAAGCTGTGAGTTTCACCTATATTTCATAAACTAATATCTTACACACAATCTATGCTTAATGCTTCATCTATTCTGTTTGTTTTTTTGTATTTTATGGTGGATTACAATAATTTATGTCCATACAATATTTATAGCATCTATACACAGGTATATCTGTCTATAGCCATATCTCTTTATCCATATCTCTTTATCTATTTATAACATAATGGCAGGACTTTGGCTGTCTTGTTCACTCTGATAACCTCTGCACCAAGGAAAGTGCCTGACACATAATAGATGCTCAATAAATTCTTGTTGAATTACTGCATATGTTGGAGTTTTTCCAAACACATTTAATATAGTGCAAGCTGGTTGTTTCCCTTTTGTCACTATTTACTTGGCCCTCAGGTACAATGTATTTTCTTAGGAGAAAAGCATTAAGATTGCCACTGGAATGGTAACTAATTTTTTTTTTTTCTAGAGTCAAGGAACTAACTAGTAGAACTATAGTTGGTATGAATCAGTTCAGTTCAGTCGCTCAGTTGTGTCCGACTCTTTGCGACCCCATGGACTGCAGTACACTAGGCTTCTCTGTCCATCACCAACTCCCAGAGTCCACCCAAGCTCATGTCCATTGAGTTGGTGATGCCATCCAACCATCTCATCCTCTGTCGTCCCCTTCTCCCGCCTTCCATCATTCCGAGCATCAGGGTCTTTTCAAATGACCCTGATGCTCTTCGCATCAGGTGGCCAAAATATTGGAGTTTCAGCTTCAGCATCAGTCCTTCCAATGAATATTTAGGACTGATTTCCTCTAGGATTGACTGGTTGTATCTCCTTGCCGTCCAAGGGACTCTCAAGAGTCTTCTCCATCACCACAGTTCAAAAGCATCTATTCTTCAGTGCTCTTAATTGGTATGAATAACCAGTCTAAAATAAAATAGAGGAAATGAGAAAAACACCTAGATTTAACCTTTAGCTACAGTGTCTCCACTCTATTCTTCAACTCCCCACTCCAGTCCAAATGACATCTCTCCATTGAGGCAAAGTATTTTCCAGGGTATGTGCTTAGTAAGGGGCAAGGCAGAAGTAAGAACGGAACAATTGTTCAACTAAATGGAAAAGACTAATCCAGAACTTTTCAGTTTTCTCATCAGTGGGGCTGGAGCAGGGGAGGTAGGAAGGACATCAGGAGAAGGGACTCGGGTATGTTTCAAGCATTCAAATTACTGGAGACAATGAGAAGGTGGGCTGTGTGTTCCATCTGTGGGGAAGGTGCCTGTTAGCCAGGTCCTTTACTCCACAGGGGTTGCATTTAAAGAAAGATATTATTCAAGCCAGAATTCACAACTCTTATGAAGCTCGCTTAGTCATCAGGGCCCAGTGAGAGCTGGAAGAAACATGGGAAGATTGAAGTGTGGCAACAGCAGGATACTGGCAAGCAATTGTGAAATGGGCATCTCTGCCCTTCTGAAGGCTGCACCAGTCATTGAAATAATCTCAGATGAACAGGCACATTAGGAAAATTACTATTATTATGCATTACAAGGTTGCAAAGAAAATGTGTCCTTTTATAGCATAGTATTTTTAAAAAGTCTTAGAACGGAAATGTTGAAAGTTTTCTCTAGCTTTCCTCTTCCTAATTCTGGTTTTGGTGTTTTTATAGTTTTCCTTGGAGCCCATTTTCCATTCATTGGCCACAAAAGAAGGTGCACACTGACGTCACTTGTGAAATTGCTAGTTTCTATCAGGCCAGGAATGAGGATTTCTCCAAAGATTTATGCTGGCAGTTTCTGCTTCCTGTTGGGGGTGAAGTGGAGGAATGGACTATATTATTACTGAAACATGAAGAAAAGGCAAAGTGTTACTTTATAAGTCCTATTCTCCTTGTGTCAAAATGGCTTGTGATATGCTGCAAAGGACACTGTCAAGAATGTAAAAACATAGCCCATAGAAGAGGAAAAAATATTTGCAAATCACATATCTGATAAGGGACTTGTATCCATAATATATAAAGAGATTTTGCAACTCAATAATAAAGAGATGATTACCCTATTTTTAAAAGGGCAAAAGGTCCAAATGGACTCTTTGTCAAAGAAATTATGCAAATAGAAGATAAGCGCATGACAAAATGCTCAACATCATTAGTCTTTAAGAGAAATGCAAATCCAAACCACAGTGGGCTATCACTTCATTCCCAGTAATCAAAAAGACAATAACAAGTGTTGGTAAGATTGTGGAGAAGTTGGCACTCTTGTCTACTGCTGATGGAAATATAAAACCATGGAGCTACGCTGAAAAGCAGTGGTAGTTTCTCCAAAGCTTAAACATGGAGTTGCCATATGATCCAGAAATCCCATTCCTAGGTATATACCCAAAGCAAATGAAAAGCTTTATCCACACAGTGTATGATTCTATTTATGTGAAATGTCCAGAATAGCCAAATCTACAGAGACAGAAAGTAGATTAGTGGCTGCCTGGGGCTGAAGGGTGTTGGGGAAGGTGGAGAGAGACTGGTAATGGGTACTTGGGTTTGGGGGGGTGTGATGAAAATGTTCTAAAACTGAGTATGGTAATGGCTGCTCAACTCTGAGAATAAACTAAAACCCATTTAAATGGGTTAATTGGATGGTTTGTGAATTATATTTCAATAAAGTTGTTATTAAGGGATTTCCCTGGTGGTTCAGTGGTTAAGACTTCAACTTTCAGTGCAGGAGGTGCAAGGTTCAGTCCCTGGTTGGCGAGCTAAGATCCCACATGCCTCACAGCCAAAGTGTAGAATGGAAGCAGTACTGTAACTAGAAATGGTCTATTCGAGGTTTTTTTGTATTTTCATACAAATTGTGACATGGCGGATTCATGTTGATGTATGGCAAAACCAATACAGTGTTGTAAAGTAAAAGAAAGAAAAAAAAAAAAAAAGAAATGGTCTACGGGCCAACAGAATTTGATGCTGGTGCATCACGGTGCTTCTGTTAAGGTCACAGTGAGAGTCAGGACGAGCAGCCTCCAGGGCATGGGCTCAGAAGGGCCCTGCTCTCCACAACTGGGGACACGCAGTACAAAATCAGTAGTGTTTTAAATAAGCATCTTCTCATCTCGATTCTGAGTTAAAACTACATCTGTATTTAGTTTGGAGTTGAATATTGACATCCAACCAGCGCTTTGAAAGAGCTTTTTTTAGTCTGTTTGAAAAGCCTCAAATTGTTTCGAGGGAAAAAATCGGGACCCCAAAGCCTGGAGCGACGGCAATAAACAACAAAATCCCGCAGTTCGTTTATCTGCCCTTCTCAGAGCACTGCCCGGGGGAGGCGGCAGGGGGCGCCCGGCGGGCTCCTGCCCCGCCGCCCTTCCCAGACCTCCCCCCGCCCTCCGCTGGCCCTGACGTCCCCGCCCCCGCCTCCCGCCTCCCGCCTCCCGACCGAGCCTTCAAAGGGCGCTCGGGGGCTGCGGGGCAGGAGCTTCCGCGTGCGGCTCAGGGGCCTCGCCGTCACCTGTCCGTCGCGGGGCCACCGGCGGGCGCTGGGTCCCTCTAACTCCCTTCCCGCGTCCCGGGAGCAGGTGCCGCCGCCGGCCACTCGCGCCGAGGTGGGACCAGGAAGGGCGCGCCGGCGGCCACATGGAGAGCGGCGGCGGGGCGCCCCCGGCGGGGGCGGTCGGGCCGGCGGCCGAGCCCCCACAAGGCCCGCTGCCGCCGGTGGGTGAGGGCGTGGCGGGGCCGCCGGGTCCGCCGG
>NW_024070207.1:114830937-114844130 GCF_014754425.2 Oryx dammah
CGGAGCCGAGGGCGCGGGCGTCGGAGGCGAGGGCGCGGGCGTCGGAGCCGAGGGCGCGGGCGTCGGAGGCGAGGGCGCGGGCGGGGGCGGGCTGCGGCGGGCGCTGCGGGCAGTGTACGTGCACAGCGAGAGCCCCCCGGGCGGCGCGGCCGGCGGCCCCGAGGCGGGGGCGCGCCAGTGCCTGCTGCAGGCCTGCGAGGCGGAGGGCGCCCACCTCACCTCCGTACCCTTCGGGGAGCTCGACTTCGGGGAGACGGCCGTGCTCGACGCCTTCTACGACGCAGGTGAGGCGGGTTCCCCTCTCTTTCCCACCCCACTCCTCCCAACTTTCCTTAGCACTCGCGCCGCCAGAGCACCAGCTCTTCCCTATCCTAGCACCCCCTGCCAGGACCGCCCTACCTTCTGGGGAGGGGAGAGTAGGGGGCATTGTACCCTTTTACACATAAGAAAACAGAGACCCCTGGCATTTATATTTCTTTATTCTTCAGTTTTATTAAACATCAGATCCAAGAAATAGCCTATGACCCAGACGAAGCCGAGTCCCCCTCCCCTCTAGGTATTCTGCTCTTACTTTCTCCCTTCTATGGGTCCCAACCCTGGCTCCACATAAGAATCCCCTGGGGGAGCTTTAAAAACTTCCGTTGCCCAGACCAATGACAGCAGAACCTGAGGCCTCAGGATTGTTGAATGCTTCCCAGGTGGTTCCATTTTGCAGCCAAGAATGGAAATCGATGTTACAGTGGGGGTGGGGGTGCATCTCTTGGAAATGTCCCCGTGTTCTTTTATTTTTTAAGATTTTTTTTGGTGTGGACCATTTGTAAAGTCTTTATTGAATTTATTACATTATGGTTTCTGTTTTATGTTTTGATTTTTTGGCCACAAGGCATGTGGGGGTCTTAGTTCCCCCACTAGGGATTGAACACTGCACCTCCTGCATTGGAAGAAGTCTTCGAGACCGGACAGCCAGGGAAGTACCCCCACCTCCCCGTGTTCTTTTGCACACTTATCACAGCTGTGCTGTACCACCAGTGTGGCAGATGTATTTTGTTCTTTCTGAAGTGTTCCTGGCTTTAGGATCTCCTCCATTGCTGGAATGGGACCCTCAGCTCACTCAGCCTTAAATCTGTACTTGTGGTTGGCACCAGTTACTCCAGGTATAGAACGGATTGTTGCTTGGCTGTTTTCCTTATGTAACCTTTAGAAGCTATGTGACAAGCCTCTGGCACTTGGGTGACATTCACAAACACTGCATGTGAGACAGTAGTTTACCTGGGAGCCTGTGCCTTGGTTTCTCCACGGGTCAGACAGGAGCACCATGCCTGCCCCTAACCCCAAAAGCACCTGAGAAGGGAAATGGAGAATCTCTTTAAGGTGCCCGCCACACTGTGCTGATGAGGTGGTGAGCTAGCTTTATTACTGTCCATTCTTTGCTGGGATCTGTTTTCTGCAGAGCAAATGCTCCCCAGCTGGAAGGGGGGCGGGGTAGCGGGCTTGTTCAAACAAGTGGCAGCTGGGCCCTTTGAAAATGCTCCCTTGACTTCTCTGACCACTCGGAGTTGACTTCAGCACAGCATCTTTTTTAGAAAAGTTGTTCAGGAGCCACTTCACTGGGAACCACTCAGTTTTCTCAACTTCTGTTCATTCTCTTCTGAAAATGAAGTTGAACAGACTCTTTTCTGAATGGTTAAATGTCGCTTTGACCATTAGGCACAACTGTAGCCTTCTGCCTGCTGGTGCTCTGAAAATTGGCGTGCAGTGGCTTTGCTTCTCTGTGGTGTGGTTGTGGGTGTGGGGTGTGGGTGTAAAAAACAAGCCTCATCTACTACCAGAACTGCTTCTGTCAGGTTGGGTGTGATGGTTCATTCAGGCAGAGATCTTGGGCTTTCAATTCCAGAGCCACACAAAGAGCACATGGTCTTTTCTTGTTCTGGGTCCTGATTGCCTAGAAGTTTCAGCTTCATTATATACCCCCTTTCATTGACCTGGGCCTGGTCTTGAATAAATTATTTTTCAATACATCATCATAACTAGTAATTTCTTCTCATAGGTTTGATGAACAGTACACAAAACTTGAGTAAATGGGTTCATGGATTTAAACAGACGCCCCATCACCACTACCACCACCTTCCACTGGCTTCCTAATCTCTGCCATTCACACAACATTTTGGTGTCTCCACCAAAAAGATACAAATCTGTCACTGGCTTCTTTGTAAAATTTCTAAAACCTTGCTGTCTGATATGTTAGCCCCTAGCCACAGGTGGCTTTTTACATTTAAGTTTAAATGCAGTAAAATAAAAGTTCCTCATTTGTGTTTTCCACATTTTGAGTACTCCACAGACACAGTGAGGAGAGTGTTTTCCTCATCGAGGAAGGTCCCATCAGACGGTGCTGTTCCAGAAAAATGCTTGTAGGAGAGGGGAACTACCGAACTGTCCTAAGTGTTTGGGGGGATCATAGATGTGAAATTGAAGCACTTCCTGTCTCCTAAGTCAGAGCAAGTCAAGGTTGGCTTGGATCATGTTTTCCCGTCTCTTTGTGCAGTTTTCTGTAATCCTTTGTGGGTCAAAAACACGTTATATGTCACCAGTGCCTGGGTGATTTGATGGGCTGCAGGAGAGCCATCAACCTGCAAGGGCACATGTGGGCACTGCTTCGAGAGACAGCCCATGCAGGCCATGAGGGCTGAGGAGCGTCTCATTGGTCTTTTTTTTTTTTTTTAATTATTAATTTATTTTTGGCTGTGCTGGGTCTTTGTTGCTGTGTGCTTTTCTCGTTGTGGCAAGTAGGAGTTACTCTCTGGTTGCAGCGCCTGGACTTCTCATTGTGGTGGCTTCTCTTATTGCAGAGAGCACGGGTCTAGAGCTTCCGTTGTTGCAGCTCCTGGACTCTAGAGCACAGGCTCAACAGTGTGGCTCAGCGTCTTAGTTGCTCCACGGAATGTAGGCTCTTCCTGCACCAGGGATCAAACCCGCGTCTCCTGCATTGGCAGGCAGATTCTTTACCACTGAGCCACCAGGGAAGCCCTCATCGCCTTTTGTTTTTGTTTTTTCAATTATGGCAAAGTGTATGTAACATAAAATTTGCCATTTTAACCATTTTTCAGTGTGCATTTCAGTAGCATTAAGCGCAGTTGCCCTGCTGTGCAACTATCACCAGTATCCATCTCCAGAACTTCTTCATCATCCTGAACAGAATCTCTATACCCCTTAATAACTCACAATTCCTCACTCCCCCAGGCCCTGGTAACCCCTGTCCTACTGTCTGTCTCTATGAATTTGGCTGCTCCGGATGCCTTGTATGAATGGACTTGTACAGTATTTGTTTTTCTGTGTCTGGCTTATTTCAGTTAGCATGATGTCTTAGGGTTTTGTGAATGATGCTGTCATAGGTGGATAAATTTCTGTTCAAGTCTCTCCTTTCACATTTTTGGGTATATACCTGTATATGAAATTGCTAGGTACAATATGGTAATTCTGTGTTTAACTTTTTGAGGGACATTCTTTTTACATTAACAGAAGTGGTGGTCATCTCTGTGTGCCTTTGACCCACAGAAGAACCCTTTTTTGTTTTGAGACTCTCATCCTCAAAGATGAGAGTCTCAAGTGCAGTAAAACTATCAAATTCAGCAAGTGTGGATCCATCAATGGATTACTTCTAGGATTTGGAGAGCAAAGCATATCTAGTTTTTTGTTTTATAGGAGAAACCCCTTCTTCTGGATATGCCTTGATGAGCCTTTTGTTGAGGTGCCCATTTCTGTACTTTAACAGAATTCGTGATCATGCAGCCTCCCTCCTGGGGGGTCCTCAGTGCTTGAGAACATACCAGAAACTCAGACATCCTGCAGGAAGGAAACCTGAGTAACTCTGCCTCAGGGTTTCTAAATGTTTCAACTAAATGTTTCAACTGTTCTCCCACAGTGCTGTCATTGGATACACTTATAGTGTGAACTCTTAGGCTGAGCTCTGGCCCAGCAGAGCACAATGCCTGTATCTCCTGGGAATGTACCTTATTATTGATGTAGGTGTCCTCTCCAGTCAGTTTCATTAATGACTAGTCTAAGGACCTACACCTAGATGCTGAAATGGAGCTGTCTTGAGTTAGCTATTAACTGCTCAGATGACAGAACAGCCCGTTTACTCAGGCCCAGGGACTGGGTGAGCTTCCCATTCCTGGTGTGTCTGGCTCTGCCTACCCTCTGTCCACTCTGAACCTCACTTGCAAGCTACTTTCCTGACTCGGGGCCCTGCTTTTGATTTTTTGTTCAGCAATGTTCACAGTGATTTTAAACGTGAAGCAGTATTGCCACCTGCAACAGGAAATCCTTGCATTTCCTGGACATTGATTCAAAGCCTAAGACATCAGTTTCCCAGTTAGTTATTTGACTTTGATGATTCCCTTGTTCTGGCAAGAGTCATTTGGAGGATATGAAGTGTGGCAGAGCTAGGCGGGGGGTCAGGAGATTGATTTTGCTCATTGTTGCTGGGAAGTGGGGACTATGTTTTCCAGCACCCATTGAGTCTATTGTGGGATGTATGAAACTAGCTTTGGCCAATGAGATGTATTAGTGATGTCTGTCACTTTCAGTCAAGGCATGGCTTATATGTAGATCTTCACATACTTTCTCATCCCTTTCTGTGGTCTTCATGGGGACCTTGGAGGTTGACTGTAGAAGATGACAGTGGCACGAGATGGAAGGTACCTGGATCCCTGAACCACTCTTTTGAGGACAGCTGTTGGACCAGGATCATCCACTTTTGGATTTTCAATAAGCAAGAGAGAAGCTTTTATTTAGTCAGGTTCCTAAGACTTGGGGTGGTTTTTTGACAGTGATAAGAGAGTACTACTTGGGTTATGAAAATATAGCCCAACAGCTAGAAAGTTGTCTCCTAGGGCATGGCTTTCCAAGAGAAAGCCAAGCCATGTATCATCTCATGTAATGGATTGTCACTGGTAATAATATATGCCAGTCATGGGGCCCCTAACTGTGCTGCTGTGGACCTTGAAAATAGAATGTAAATGCTTGGACCATCAGGTTCATGCCAGCAATGGGAGGAGACATTCTAGGTTCTCTCCTGGTTTCCCTGGTATTGGAGACTAGGTTATTTTCTCCTTCTGATTAAATGATACTGCACTGAAGAAGGAAATGGCAACCCACTCCAGTGTTCTTGCCTGGAGAATCCCAGGGATGGCGGAGCCTGGTGGGCTGCTGTCTCTGGGGTTGCACAGAGTCGGACAGGACTGAAGCGACTTAGCAGCAGCTGCAGTGATTCTGTTAGTTTGTATCTAACAGTAACATTGAAATTTTTGCAACAAAAAAGAACATAAAATGGTTTAAAATAAGGCCAGCTCTAGTTCCTTTCACTCCCCTTTATGTGGGTTGTGTCTTGCTTCACCTTCCATGATGTTACTCAGAAATTCATTAGCTTTATGCGTTGTGTAGCATGGAGAGTGCCCACCAGGCTTCCATAGGTGTTTCCACATTGCCTGGTCTCCCCTGCAGTTAGCTGGGCTTCTTATGATGAGTGCTGGCCAATGGAACGTGAGCAGCATCAACAAGTGTCACTTTGAAAGCAGCCGAGTCAGATGATACACCACCACCATTTCTCTTTGCCTCTATCAGGACAGACTTGAAGGCTGTGTGTTCAGGATGGTAGTTAAGCCCCTGAAATGTGGGGGATTTGTCTGAGGTAGCAGCATCACCTAGCTCCTCCTGACTCAGATAGCTTGCTGTGTATTCTGCTAGAAATGCTTGCATGTTTCTCGGCTAACTTTAATCCACAGGTGCATTGGCTCCTGCTTGAGAAAGAGACTTAAAGATGTCTTAATACTTCTAAGAATTTGGTACACACTCTTTCCTCACTGGGCTTCCCTGGTGGCTCAGAGGTTAAAGTGTCTGCCTGCATTGCAGGAGACCTGGGTTCGATCCCTGGGTTGGGAAGATCCCCTGGAGAAGGAAGTGGCAACCCACTCCAGTGTTCTTGCCTGGAGAATCCCATGGACGGAGGAGCCTAGTGGGCTACAGCCCACGGGGTCGCAAAGAGTCGGACACGACTGAGCAACTTCACATTCACTTTCCTCACTGTTCTGGAAAATGCATAAATTTCAAAGGAAGACAGTCCTCTGGGACACGTGGCAGTGTTTTTTCTAAAATGCATGTCATCTGTACCTGCCCAGGAGACTGGCCACATCTATTTCCAGCAGAACGTAAGGGCATGAAATCATTAGTTTGGCAGTTCAAGTCAGAAATCGAGGAATCAGTTTCGATTCCACCCTGTCCCTCATTGCCAAATCCAACCTATTGCTTCCAAATGGTTCTCAAACCCACTTTACTTCTCTCTGCCTGCCCCCTGCCACCATTGTAGTCCAAGCATTGGCTTCTCTCATTCAAGTTACTGCCAACAGCTTTGTAACTGATCTTTCAAGGTTGGGCCAGTCTTGGTGGATTCCAGTCCATGTCATCTGCTTAGAAGCCACTGTATCCTGGCAGCCTCCACTGCCTGGCAGTCCTCCTCTGTCCCAAACCCATTCAGCCTTCACATCTCAGGTCTTCAGAGAAGCCTTCATGGACTTCTCTCCCTGTCTGTTCATTGTGTGCACACTGTGGTTTTGTTTCTTAGCAAGTAACACAATTGTGGTTACATAATTACTGACTCAATGTTAGATGTTCTGTCTGACCCTGAACTCTTCAGTGACAGGGAACCAGATGCAGTTTTCTTTGTGACTCTTTCCTAGGATTATCCATCCAGTTCCTTTTTAGACTAACTCTCAGCGGACACAAACAACACTTGGTTTCTCCTGTTGAGATAAAGCAGATCTCTCAAGGACTCCCAAAAGGAATCAATGTAACTCCTTGTAAAACTATGTTGAAAATGGTGGCCAGGCCTGGATACAGTGCAGGTGTGATTTTGTTAAAAAATAAGAGATATCCTGATGACTCATTTCTGGGTCTGAATCTTTCTCCTGGGTGGTACCTATGAAACAGAAGAGACTAGGAGGACTCTGGACACACTGGACTGGAAACAGTGGTTTGGACTGTGTGCTGTGAATACTAATTCTTGTTTGTCTACATTTTCTATAATGTTTATTTTCTGTGACATGAATGTGATTTTAAGAAAGTGCAGTAGGAGATTAAAGATGCGGTTGTAAGTCAGAAGCCTTTTTCCACTTTCCCTTCCTCCTGACTGGCTCAGGCAGCAATGATTGTATGTCCAGGGACCAGAGCACACGAGCCCCTGGCTGGGCCTCAGCTGGATTTGGCTGCTGGCTTGCCCATGGGGGCCCTTTGCTGACCCTCCTTCCTTTTGAACCACTTTTACTGCTACTGACTCAGCCTTGAACCTGGAACTTTCCCCAAGTCTTAGTCATGTGAACTGGCTGATGAAAAGCATCACACCTGTAGCATTGAACTGAGGCATTGCTGTGGAAGCCCGGAGTACGTGCAGTGGGTAGATGGATATTTGTGGGCTGGCCTGCTGTGTTACTGGCTGTATATTATTTGTTACAAGGGAAAACACATTTTCAATTCCCAGTAGTCAATTTACATGTTTTTGGAATACAAACCATAAACTATCTTTTAAAGCCTCCTAAATATCAGGCTTTGAGAGAGGTGCCATGTAAATCTTGGGCAGATAGTACAGGTGGGAGATGACTGAACTTCTGCAAAGCAAGTTGGAAAACTTCTTGTTTCCCAGTCCTTTGAACAGGTTTTGAGCTCTTGGGTGTGACAGGGCTTGGCAGAAATGCCTGGTGGTTACTGGGGCTTGGCTGGTGGTGGAGAGTTGTAGAGCAGACAGGAGTTGAGCTGTGGCCCTTTGCAAGAAGCAGAGTTCACTCAGGAGTTGGGGTCTGTGAGAGGGCAGCCCAAGGGGGAGGCAGAGTTGGATACAGTGGTGGAGGAGTAAGCAGGAGCATTCAACATAGAAGTTTTTTTTTTCTTCTCTTCAGTGTTTTTAATTATGGTAAATTTCAAGCATGTACATTACCCAGCTTCAACAATTATTAACATTCTGCCATCTTTTCTTCTTGATCTTGACCCACCTCTCACCCCTTACTTGATTGCACTTTTAACCGTTTTTAGTATAGAATCTATATATATTGTCATGCACAAATCTTAGTTGTACAACTTTGAGAAATGACTAAACCCAGGTAACCAAAGCCACTCGCAATATAGTTTCCATTTGCCCAGAGAGTTCCCTCATATCCCCTCCCATTCATTCCCCTTTCCACTCCCACTCATGGCCCCAGGTAATGACTGTTCTGCTGTCACTTTAGATTACATTTGCCTTTTCTAGTGGAGAAGGAAATGGCAACCCACTCCAGTATTCTTGCCTGGAGAATCCTATGGACAGAGAAGCCTGGCAGACTACAGTCCACGGGGTGGCAAGAGTCGGACATGACTTAGCAATTAAACTGCCTTTTCTAGAGTTTTGTTAAATGGACCAAGACGGTGTGTACTCTTCAGTATCAGACTTCTTTATTCAGCATGACATTTTTGCAATCTGTCCATCTGTATTGTTGCATGTTATCAGTAGTTTGTTCCTTTAGAATGCCAAGTGCTAGTCCACTGCATGAATATTGGTTTAGCCATTCTCCTGTTGAAGGGCATTTGGGTTGTTCCCAGTTTGTGGAATAGAGCTGCTGTGGACATTTGTATATAGGTGGTCTTGATAACAAATGTTGTCACTACTTCGGGGTAAATACCTAGGAGTGGAATGGCTGGATCAAAGGGTTGTTGTTGTTGTTGTTTAGTTGCTAAATCTTGTCTAACTCTTTGTGACACTATGGACTGTAGCCCACCAGGCTCCTCTGTCCATGGGGTTTTCCAGGCAAGAATACTGGAATGGGTTGCCATTTCCTCCTCCAGGGGATCTTCCCAACCCAGGGATCAAACCGAAGTCTCTTGCATTGCAGGCAGATGCTTTACCATCTGAGCCACCAGGGAAGCCCCAGATTCTAGATCAAAGGGTAGGTGTAAGAAACCTCCAAACATTTTTTTTTCAAAGTGGTACCATTTTATATCCCTTGCACCAAAAGCCACCAGAGTTCTGGCGGCTCACAACACTTTGTGCACTTTGTGCTAGTGAGCTTTTCTATTTTGGCCCTGATAGTTGGGAAATGTGGTGGTTTCTCATTGTGGTTTTAAGTCACCTTTCCTTGACTATCAGTGATGTTGAACACCTTTTCATGTGCTGTTTGGCCATGCAGATACCTTGCTTCATGAGGTGTCTATTGAAGCCATTTACCACCATCCCATTCCCCACTCCACCCGCACACTGGGAGCCTGCCATCTTAACCACTCAAGCAGCAGGGAAGTCTCCATTTACTGATTTAATTGCATTGTCATATTATTATTGGATTAGAAGAGTTCTTTATGTGTTCCAAATTCAAGTGTGTTGTCAGTTTATTTTCTGAACATTTGGTCTCATACTGTAACTTGCTTATTCATCTACTTGTGATATTGGATGAGCAGAAAATTTTAGTTTGGGTTAAATGTAATTGAGGATCTTTGCCTGTTAAGGTTGCCTTCTGTGTCCCCTCTAAGAAATCTTTGCCTATTTCCAGATTGTGGTCTTGGAGCTACTCTTCTTCGTGTTCTTTTAAAAGCTTTATATTTTGAGCTTTTACTTTGAGGGCTGTCATTCATCTCAAATGAAGTTTGACACAGGTGACTTTGGATAGACCCATCCTGATACCTTGATTCAAACATCTGGGAGATGGGCCTTGCCCAGGAGGAGTACTCCAGGCACTTTGAGTCTAGTTGGCAGGACCATGGCTGCCTCCCTTTCATCTCACCATCCAGCAACATATATGAAAGGCAGGTTGTCCTTTAGGCAAATTGCCTTTCTGACTTGTGGAGTAAAAACTGACAAAACAGATCCATGATGAAACTTTGCCAACATATGTTCCATCATGGTGTTCCACTGGGCCCGGCAATGTGAGTGGCAGAGGGCAAATAACATTGGCTTTACAGATCAAGTTTTCATTTCTGTCTTGTCATTTATAGACTGTGTGACCTTGGATAATTTACTTAACGTCTCTGAGCCCCATTAAAAAAAAAAATTGTACGTAGAGATTCAAGCAGAGTGCCCTGAACTTAGTAAGTGCTCAATGAATGTCAGTCCCGCATGTCTTTGCCTTCTTGCTCCCAGCGATAAACACATCAGAACCTCAGTATGGAAGGAAATGTGTATATTGAAATAACAAAGACTGGAGACTCAAATCCTTTGGACAATAATCACATTGTAGGGTCATGTTACACTCCTGCAGTTGGTAAAAAAATAAATTTTTTCCCCTAAGTTTTGAGGTTGGAAATTCCACTGTAACTCTGTTCCTTGTCCTGTGCTCCAGAATGGAGGTGAGGAGAAGGCACAAAGCCCTTCTTAGTGAAGAACTCTTGATTGTTTCTTTCAGTTGAGGTATAGAATCTATACAGAAAAGGGCACAATCCTGTGTACTGTTCTATGAGTTTTCAATAACTGTATGGTAACTGGGGTAACCCGGTACCTGGATCAAAAAAGTGAATGCCAACAGCAGTTCAGGGTATGACCACTTCTGTTTTCCTGCCTGGCCAGGAATAATAACTGTCTCTATAGGTTTGTTTATTCATATAAATGAAATTATATAATACTAGGGTTTTGGTGACTGTCTTCTTTCACTTACTGCCTTTTCCAGATTCATCCATGTTATGGCATAAGTCAGTCCTTCATCGTCTTTTTATTACTGTACTGTGGATATACCACATTGCGTTTTCCCATTTTTCAGTTAATGGATGTTGGGGCTGTTTCCAGTTTGGGCTATTGTGAATAATGCTGCAAGTTATTGTGTGGACATATCTTTGAATTTCTCTTGGGTTTATATCTAGCAATGGGATTTCTGGGTCATATGGTTAACTCTAATGTTCTTTTAAAAAGTTTTTTATTGTGATAAATAAACACATCATAAAGTTGACCATCTTAATAATTTCTCAGTGTACCATTTAATAGCATTCAGTACATTCATATTGTTGTGTAACCAATCTCCAGCACTTTTTCACCTTACAAAACTGAAACACTGGACCCTAATGGGTCCATGTTTAATAACCATGATTCCCCAATCCACCCATTCCCCAGTTACTAGTAACCACCATTCTACTTTCTGTCTCTGAATTTGATACTCTCGATGCCTTATGTGAGTGGAATTGTACAGGGTTTTGTGTGTGGGAGCTGGCTTTTTCATTTAACGTAGTGTCCTCAAGGTTCATCCATGTTATAGCATGTAACAGAATTTCCTTCATTTTTAAGGCTTAGTAATATTCTGCTGTATGGATAAACCACATTTTGTTTATCTATCCATCCATTGATGGGTACTTGGATTGCATCCATTAACCTTTTGAGGAATGCCTTTCCAAAAATCTTTTCCAAAGCAGTTACACCATTTTACATTCCTATCAGAGACGTAGAAGCATTCCAATTTCACTACACCCTTACTTGTTACTTTCTTTTTAAAATGACAGCCATCCTAGTAGGTTGAAGTGTTACATCATTTTGATTTCACTTTCCATTTCTCTGATGACTACAGATGTCAGATGTCTTTTCATGTGTTTATTGGCCATTTGTGTAGCTTCTTTGGGCTTCCCTGGTGGCTCAGTGGTAGAACCGGCCTGCCAATGCAGGAGACATGGGTTCAATTCCTGGGTCAGGAAGATCCCCTGGAGAAAGAAATGGCAGCACACTCCAGTTTCCTTGCCTGAAAGTGTTAGTCAGTCAGTCGTGTCCGACTCTATACAATCACATGGACTGTAGCCCACCACTTTTCTTTCCATGGAATTCTCCAGGCAAGAATATTGGAGTGGGGTCGCAAAGAGTTCGCCATGACCTGGCGACTCAACAACAGTATCTTTGTGGAAATGTCTGTTCAGGTCCTTTGTCCTTTTCTTCACTTGAGTTATCTGTCATCTTGCTATTGAGCTGTAAAAATCCTTTATTTAATCTGGAGACAAATCCCTTGTCAGATATATGATTTGCAGATATTTTCTCCCATTCTGTGGTTTATCTTTGAACTCTCTTGAAGCTCTTCTTTAACACCATGAGTTCTTAATTTTGGAGACCAACTTATGTATCCCATCTATTATCCCATCTATGCTGTTTCCTCTAAGTTTTTTTTAGTTTCTTATTTATCCTTGGAGTGTCTTTATGTTAGCTGTCAGCAAGTTGCAACCTGCAAGCAAGCTGCCTTTATTTTGTAAGTACAGTTTTAGGAACACATCCATCCATCTGTGGCCACTTTGGGGCTGCAATGGTGGAGACTGTGTGGTCCACAAAGTCAAAAATATTTATTATCTGACCCTTTACAGAAGTTTGAGCACTTCTGCTGTGTCAACATAAGCACATATGACTATGCATTCTTATTCTCCCTTTCTTACTCAAAAGGTACCAGACCAAACACACTGGTCTACACCTTGCTTTTCTAAATTAACAACTTAG
The DNA here is from genome assembly GCF_014754425.2 of Oryx dammah. Taxonomy (NCBI): domain Eukaryota; kingdom Metazoa; phylum Chordata; class Mammalia; order Artiodactyla; family Bovidae; genus Oryx; species Oryx dammah. The sequence goes on from NW_024070207.1 coordinate 114,843,401, forward strand.
CCTGGATACCTTTCCAAATTAGAATGTGGGAATCTTCCTTATTATTTTTTATAGCTGAATAGTGCTTCATTGGGTGGATGTATTGTTTATCTGTACCTTTTTAAAGGGACACTTGAATGTGGGGTTTTTTGCTACTAAGCTGCAATAAACTGTGGAAAATTCTGAAAGAGATGGGAATACCAGACCACCTGACCTGCCTCTTGAGAAACCTATATGAAGGTCAGGAAGCAACAGTTAGAACTGGACATGGAACAACAGACTGGTTCCAAATAGGAAAAGGAGTACATCAAGGCTGTATATTGTCACCTTGCTTATTTAACTTATATGCAGAGTACATCATGAGAAATGCTGGACTGGAAGAAATACAAGCTGGAATCAAGATTGCCAGGAGAAATATCAATAACCTCAGATATGCAGATGACACCACCCTTATGGCAGAAAGTGAAGAGGAACTAAAGAGCCTCTTGATGAAAGTGAAGGAGGAGAGTAAAAATGTTGGCTTAAAGCTTGACATTCAGAAAACTAAGATCATGGCATCTGGTCCCATCACTTCATGGGAAATAGATGGGGAAACAGTGGAAACAGTGTCAGACTTTATTTTTGGGGGGCTCCAAAATCACTGCAGATGATGATTGCAGCCATGAAATTAAAAGACGCTTACTTCTTGGAAGGAAAGTTATGACCAACCTAGATAGCGTATTCAAAAGCAGAGACATTACTTTGCCAACAA
>NW_024070207.1:114844530-114942568 GCF_014754425.2 Oryx dammah
AAGAGTTGACTCATTGGAAAAGACTCTGATGCTGGGAGGGATTGGGGGCAGGAGGAGAAGGGGACGACAGAGGATGAGATGGCTGGATGGCATCACCGACTCGATGGACGTGAGTTTGAGTGAACTCTGGGAGATGGTGATGGACAGGGAGGGCTGGCATGCTGCGGTTCATGGGGTCGCAAAGAGTCAGACGCGACTGAGTGACTGAACTGAAGCTGCAATGAATAACTTCACACGTGGGCCGTTTAATACATGTATGGGCATATTTGTGATTGGGTAGCTAAAAGGTATTTGTGAATTAGAGAATAAATGCACCTATAATTTTGGTAAATAGTGTCAGATTCCCATCTGTGAGTTCTGCCAGTGTCTTTCTTTATAGCCTCACTAACAAAACAGGTTGCCAGTGTTTTAGACTCCTGTTAGCCTGATGGTTAAGAGATAAATCAATGAGTTTTTTGTTTTTTGATTTATTTTTAGTTGGAGGACAATTGCTACAATATTGTGTTGGTCTCTGCTGTACCTCAACATGAATTAGCCATAGGTGTACATATGTCCCCTCCCTCTTGGACCTCCCTCCCACTTCCCACCCCTCTGCTGCTGCTAAGTCACTTCAGTCGTGTCTGACTCTATGCGACCCCATAGATGGCAGCCTATGAGGCTCCCCCGTCCCTGGGATTCTCCAGGCAAGAACACTGGAGTGGGTTGCCATTTCCTTCTCCAATGCATGAAAGTGAAAAGTGAAAGTAAGTCGCTCAGTCATGTCCGACTCTTAGCGACCCCATGCACTGTGGCCCACCAGGCTCCTCCGTCCATGGGATTTTCCAGGCTGGAGTGGGGTGCCATTGCCTAGGTAGTCACAGAGCACTGGGTTTGAGCTCCCTGTGTTACACAGCAAATTCCCAACCATGGGGAGCAGCCTCCACAATTAAGAGGAATTACGACCTGCAGGCCTGCAGAAAGGAGACCCCAAAGACGGTAAATTAAACAAAATGAAAAGACAGAGAAACATGCAGTAAGACCAAACAAGTGAAGAGGAAATAAGCTGCTACTTTTGCTTCCTTGGGTCAATTAGTTTTAGTCTGTATTTCTCTTATTCTGAGTGAAGTTGAGCATATTTCCTTCTTTTTCTGAGAGCTGCCTCTTCATGACTCTCCCCACTTTTTCTTATTGGTTTATAGGCCTTTGGGAGAGGGTCTTAATTTCTAGATCTTTATTCGGGCCTCAACCCTTTGTCTTTTGTCTCTTGTTTAGATTGTATCATTTCTATTGATCCATCTCTTAAGTTCACTGACCCTCTGTCACCTCCATTCTTGTGAGCCAATCTAGTGAGTTTTTTCTTTTGTTTGTTAAAATTTTCATTCCTAAAATTTCCATTCAGTTCTTTAGTTATTGAGAATTTTTTTTCCATTCTTTTCTGGAGTGTTTGCCCTCACTTCTTGGAGAATTTCTATAATAACTTCTTTAAAGTCATTGTGAAATCATTCTGATGTCTGGTGATACCATCTTGTCACTGGAGTCTGTTGATGGTCTTTTCCCGTGTGAGTCGAAACTTTCCTGCATCCTTGAATGCCAAGCAACAGGTTTCTCTCTGGAGCATTTTGAATATTATGTTAGGAGATTCTGGCCCTTCTTTATATCCTATGGAGTCTGTTGATATTTTGCTTTAACAGACAGTTGGCCTCGCTGGTTTACGCTGCAAAGTTCCATTTCAGTGGTGGTGTCAGATAGGATTTCCAGGCCTTGTTAGTCCTGTTCAGCATTGCACTCTCTGGTTTACTGAGGCTCCCCTTTTCAGTCCTGTGGCTGCTTACTCCACTCAGCCTCACACTTCCTACAGCTGGGCCCATGTCTGGGGCCAGGATTTCGGAAGGAGAAAAAACCAATGAAGAGTCACAACCAGCACCTCCCTTGGGACCACAACTCCTTCAACTAGAGCACAAGATTGCCCTCTCTCAGTTCCCGACATCAGAAGGCCCCTTTTGCCACTGACCTGCTGTCACCACTGCAGGATTGCAGGGGGCCTGGGGCTACAGGGGGACAAAGGGAACAGTAGAGAATTTCCCTCACTGAGCATTAGGAGCCTCCTTTCCTGCCTTTTTTTTTTTTTAAGGTGGTGTCTCCTGGTGCTATTTGTGTCTGCATTTAGCACCCAGTTCTGAATTCATGCTGCCTTTAGTCCAGGCTGGGGGAAACCAGGGGAACTTGCTGTTGACTTGGTGGCACTCAGAAACCTGGTCGTCATCTCCAGTCTGCTTGCTTCCACTTGCTCATCACACTCCTGAAATAGCTATTCCATCCAGTCTGTCTAGTTTTTGTAGCTGCATTCGTGGAGAGACAGAGTGGAATGTATTTATTCCATCTTACTTGGAGCCAGAACTCAGACTTATACCATTAAATTTTGAGATGACTTTTTTCATGCAGCAGTAGTAACCAGAATATGATAAAATATGTCTGCATCCAATAAGTAAAAATAGCCTCAGTGCCAACTGCATTTTATCAGACCAGTTCTGTCCATACCTGATACTCTGTGTGACTGAAGGTTGCAGTAGGGGGGGTGCAAAAGTAGTAGAATAAATGAAACGAAATGGTTTACATGATAAAGTTGCTTGATTGGCCTTCAGTGTATCCCTCCAAATGCATTAGTTGTGAGCTGGAAGCAAAGTCCATCTGGATGTTTAGAATGACTGTTGGATTGTCAGTTGGATCTCACAAGGCCAAAGTTTCAAGACTTATTGGATGGGTTCATTAAAAAAAAAAAATGTGTTCTCTGTCCTGAGAATAAAAATCTCGCATCCAAAATACTTGTCCTTGCTAAGTAATTTTTGTAAAGCTTCTGGCTAGTAAGGCATGCTTGATGAGAATCAAGCTCTGCGTATTTCTTTTCAGAGAACCACCTAAGAAAAAGGAAATTGATCCATGGAAAAAAGGAAATTAGAAGAGATTAAAAGAAAGAAAATGGCCCCATATCTAGCATTGAGTCACCATCACCACCATGAAATGAACTCAGTTGCCCTCCACAGAATGTGGTGGTGGACACCACTTGGGAGGCTTAGAACACAGAATGAGGGAACAAATCAGCAAAAGTCCTGGCACCTAGCAGTGACCTTGAAGGAGCAGTTGATTTTGTTAAAAACAAAGAGGGTATTATGGTCAAAGTTGATGTAGAAGTCAAGGGTCCTCTTGTGTTGACTGGTGGTCATTTTAAGGAGGTGATTGGAGGACAAATTAAGGAAATTTCTGCAATTTTGCCACACTAACAGAAAAGCTCAGCAGTACCCTCTTGGCAGTTTGCAGGGTGCGATAGCAGCTCATCTCTAAAACTGCCCACATCTTGAAGGTAATGTGTGACACAGACCTTTTAGATGACGAGGTCACTAGCTGCTGGTCAGAAAAGGTTTTAAGAAATAGGTTGCCAAAAAATCTGCCAAAGAAAGTCATGTCAAAGCAGATTCCTTTATAAAAGAGTTGAAGGAAGCTGGTAAAAATGACAGTATGAGGTAGTGTTTTCAAAGGGAACCCAAAGTCAAAACTGTGAAGTGTGAGATCACAGGATATTGTTACCATCTGAAGTGATGAATGCACCCTAGCTTGCAGTATAAAGCTGCACATTTTTTTTTTGCTTTGTTAGTTGGAAGAGCAACATATGTGTGGCTTAATTCATGCTGCTGCTAAGTTGCTTGAGTCGTGTCCAACTCTGTGCGACCCCATAGACGGCAGCCCATCAGGCTCCCCCCTCCCTGGGATTCTCCAGGCAAGAACACTGGAGTGGGTTGCCATTTCCTTCTCCAGTGCATGAAAGTGAAAAGTGAAAGTGAAGTCGCTCAGTTGTGTCCAACTTTTCACGACCCCATGGACTGCAGCCTTCCAGGCTCCTCCGTCCATGGGATTTTCCAGGCAAGAGTACTGGAGTGGGTTGCCATTGCCTTCTCCATAATTCATGCTACACTTGATATTATAAATATTTCATACAAGTGGTCTGAACTTCAGCCCAATGACTCCATTCACCTCTGTGAGTAACCATAGTTTGCTTATATATGGCATCTTTCTTTGAAAAAAACTGGTAAATGGACGTATCTCAATCATACCTATAAAATATAAAAATGACTTATTTTTTGGTCATTCTTACCAAGAAAGATACTAGAAGGCAAAATACAGGGGACCAGATATAGGTTATGGCCATCCCCCCTCTTTCCCACCCCGCAATTCCAGTTGAAACTTAATACTCCAAGCAACTAGTACCCATCCCACATGGCACTTGGTTAGGATTTGTTGACTTCCTGACCCTGAACTGGTAGGCTGTCTCCTCCTTAGGAGATGGGAAAATTGGATTTAAATGACACTTTGCAACGTTCTTTCCATTGACCTGCCCTCAGATATGTTGGTATTGAGCAGCAGTGGATAAAATTAGGTCTAAATTCCGGTTGGGATTAGTGGAGGTGCCTCCTGTCCAGTGAATATGGGCTCTGTTGTTTTTTAGGTAGTTTTTAGATGACCAGTGTTGCCAGATTTTTTTTAAATGTCTTTGGCAGAAATATTATTCTGAAATCTCGTTGTTTTCATTTTGGCACAGCCAACCTTAACTTGAATATTCATCATATCCTATTTTCTGCTGGGAGATAAGCTTATAGATTACCTAGAATGTATTTAAAGCCTGGCATGAGCCAGTACAATCTTACTCTATGGTAAATCATTTGCCATCTTATCGTTGTACTGACTAATACTTTGCTTTGAAAATCAGATACTTTTAAGCCACAGTAGAAAATGTATAGTTTTACTTATTCCTTTTAAGGCATTTCACTGAAATAATATTCAAAAGTTTTTAGTTAACTAAAATCCTCCACATCATTCATTTTCTTATTTCATGTAAACATGTAATGAGATCATTAAAATTGATTCTTAAATTGTTGCAAGGGCACTTTGCTTTTAAATTCAGACACTTTCCTGCTAAGAGTAGATTTTAATGGGAGCCTTGGCTGTTTGAAGTCCCTGATGGGGTATCACTTCTTAAAGTTTATTAAGCCAAGATGTATAGAGGGGTGTGTGTGTGTCTGTGTGTGTGTGTGTCTGTGTGTGTGTGTGTCTATGTCTGTGTGTCTGTGTGTGTGTGTCTGTCTGTGTGTGTGTGTCTGTGTCTGTGTGTGTGTGTGTCTGTGTCTGTGTGTGTGTCTGTGTGTCTGTGTGTGTGTCTGTGTGTGTTCCATGATCAAAGAGGAAGATTTATTCTGTATAGGCTTTTCCTCTGAGATTGGCCTGCATCAGGGGAACTAAAGGTAATTGGAGCATAGGGTGCATTTGTCAATGAAAATTTGAATTTGACCTCTTTTTTTTCTGTGATCTGTTTGCTTTTTGTTGTTATTCAGTCACTAAGTCATGTCTGACACTTTGCAACCCCATGGACTACAGTACATTAGGTTTCCCTGTCCTTCGCTGTCTCCTGGAATTTACTCAGATTCATGTCCATTGAGTCGGTGATGCTATCTAAACTGTTTGCCTAAGATTAATAAGCTGTTTTGCCCCTCCTTCCCAGTGACTCAGTTTCAGAAAGTGAGTCTAGGAACTTGTAAGCCTCATCTGGGCCCTGGGGAACATAAGATTTGGCTTGTTTCGAGCCCTGAGTGCTGTGCCCTTGCTGTGTGATCTTGGGTGATTCTGTTACTCTCTCTGCCTCATTTTCCCACCTACAAAGTAGAGTCAGTTACCACGCCTGCCTCATGAGCTAGTTCTGAAATTCAACACAGATGTCTATGACAGTGTTTTGTAAATAGCAAAGCAAGTGACCACTGTGATGATTAAAACTTTTAGGTAATTTATAGTCTCTTGGAAATGGCAACCCACTCCAGTATTCTTGCCTGCAAAATCCCATGGATGGAGGAGCGTAGCAGGCTACAGACCATGGGATCGCAAAGAGTTGGACATAACTGAGCAACTAACATACTTTAGGGGAAAAACCTCAATTCTGCATATATAATAAAGAATTCCAATTTGATGTTTTATCCTATTTGTCATTTATAAATCTGCTAACTTAGTGTCTTAAAAGTTCTAAAAATAAACTAGTCAAATATTGTGGTAGAACTTTTCCAAGTAAACTAACTCAATTGGGCCAACTGAAAAATGTCAGGCAAATGTCACCTTTGGGTTTCAGGTGTTTTTCCAATTGAACATGAGTTACTTGGAATTTTTTTGTCAGTGGCAGTATCAATCTGTCCTTTTTTTAAAAAAAATTTTATTCAAGTATAGTTGATTTACAATGTTGTGTTAGGTTCAGTTGTACAGCAAAGTGATTCAATTATCCATTCTTTTTCTGATTCCTTTCTCATATGTCATCAGAGAATATTGAGTAGAGTTCCCTGTGCTATACAGTAGTCTTTGTTGGATATCTGTCATATATAGTGGTGTGTGTATGTTAATCCCAAGCTTCTGATTTATCTCTGTCACTGAAGTTTCCCCTTTGGTAACTATGATTATTTTCAATATCTGTAAGTCTCTCTCTGTTTTGTAAATAAATTCACTTGTATCATTTTTTTAAAATTAGATTCCACAAATGAGTAATAACATATGATATTTGTCTTTGTCTGACTTACTTCACTTAGTATGATCATTTCTAGATCCATCCGTGTTGCTGCAAATGACATTACTTTGTTCTTTTTTATGGTCAGGTAATATTCTGTTATACATATGTACTGCATTGTCTTTATCCATTAGTCTGTCAGTGGACATTTAGATTGCTTTCATGGCTTGACTATTGTAAATGATGCTGCAGTAAACATTGGTGTGCATGTATCTTTTTGAATTATGGTTTTCTCTGGATATATGCCCAGGAGTGGGATTGCTGGGTTATATATGGTAGTTCTATTTTTAGTATTTTAAGAAACTTCCATACTGTTCTCCATAGTAGCTGTACCAGTTTACATTCCCACCAACAGTGGGGGTGTAAGAGGGTTCCGTTTTCTCCACATCCTCTCCAGCATTTAGTGTTTGTAGATTTTTTTCAATGATGGCCTTTCTGACCAGTGAGAAATGATATTTCATTGTAGTTTCAATTTGCATTTCTCTGATTAGTGATGTTGAGCATCTTTTCATATGCTTTTTGGCCATCTGTATGTCTTCTTTGGAGAAATGTCTATTTGAATCTTCTGTCCATTTTTTTTGATTGGGTTTATGTTTTTGACATAGAACTGCATGAGCTATTTGTGTATTTTGGAGATTAATCACTTGTTGGCACTTTGTTTGCAAATATTTTCTCTCATTCTGTGGGTTGTCTTTTTGTCGTGTTTATTATTTCCTTTGCTGTGCAGGAGCTTTTAAGTTTAAGCCTCATTTGTTTATTTTTGTTTTTATTTTCATTACTCTGGGAGGTGGATCAAAAAAAATTGCTGCAATTTATGTCAAAGTTTGTTCTGCCTGTTTTCTTCTAAGAGTTTTATAGTGTCTGGCCTTACATTTAGATCTTTGATCCATTTTTAGTTTATTTTTGTGTATGATGTTAGAGAATGTTCTAATTTCATTCTTTCACATGTAGCTGTCCAATTTCCCCAGCACCATTTATTGAAGAGACTGTCTTTTCCTGCATTGTATTTCTTGCCTCTTTTGTCATAGGTTAATTGACCATAGGTGCTTGGGTTTATTTCTGGGTTTTCTATCCTATTCCATTGATCTATATTTGTGTTTTTGTGCCAGTACCATACTGTTTTGATGATTGTAGTTTTGTAGTATAGTCTGAAGTCAGGGAGTCTGATTCCTCCACTCTGTTTTTGTTTCTGAGGATTACTTTGGCTATTTGGGGTCTTTGTATTTCCATACAAATTAGAAAACTTTTTTGTTCTAGCTTTGTGAAAAATGCCATTGATAATTTGAAAGGGATTGCACTGAATCTGTACATTGCCTCAGACAGTATAGTCATTTTGACAATATTGATTCTTCTAATCAAAGAACATAGTATATCTTTACATCTGTTTGTGTCATCTTTGGTTTCTTTCATCAGCATCTTTAGAGTTTTAGAGTACAGGTCTTTTGTCTCCTTTGGTAGGTTTATTCCTAGATATTTTATTCTTTTTGATGTGATGTTAAGTGGGATTGTTGTCTTAATTTCTCTTTCTTATCTTTTGTGGTTGATGTCTGGAAATACAAGAGATTTCTGTGTATTGATTTTGTATTGTGCAAACTTACTGAATTCATTGATGAGCTCTAGTTGTTTTCTGGTACCATCTCGACAATTTTCTATGTATAGTATCATGGCATCTGCAAACAGTGACAGTTTTGCTTCCCCCCACCAATTTGGATTCCTTTTATTTCTTCTCTGATTGCCATGACTAGGACTTCCAAAACTGTGTTAAAGAAAAGTGGCAACAATGAACATCTTTGTCTTGTTCCTGATCTTAGAGGGAATGTTTTCAGTTTTTCACTATTGAGAATGATGTTAGCAGTGGGTTTGTCATATGTGACCTTTATTATGTTGAGGTAAGTTCCCTCTATGCCCACTTTCTGGAGAGTTTTTGCCGTAAATGGGTATTTTGTCAAAATCTTTTAAGAGGTGATCATATGGTTTTTATTCTTCAGTTTGTTAATATGTGGTGTATCACACTGATTGATTTGTGCATATTGAAGAATCCCTGCAGATAAATCCTTTATCTCAGATAATTCCCTGAGATAAAGCCCCCTTGGTCACATTGATCCTTTTAATGTATTGTTGGATTTGATTTGCTAGTATTTTGTTGAGGATATTTGTGTCTGTGTTCATCAGTGATATAGGCCTGTAATTTTCTTTTCTTGTGTTATCTTTGTCTGGATTTTGGTATCAGGGTGATGGTGACCTCATAGAATGAGTTTGGGAGTTTTTCCATCTGCAATTTTTTGGATGAGTTTGAGAAGGATAATGTTAACTTTTCTCTAAATGTTTGATAGAATTTGCATGTGAAGCCATGTGATCCTGGACTTTTGTTTGTTGGCAAGTTTTTTAATCACTATTTCAATTTCAGTTCTTGTGATTGGTCTGTTAATATTTTCCATTTCTTTCTTGTTCGGTCTTAGAATATTGTATAAGAATCTGTGCATTTCTTCTAGATTTGTCATCTTGTTGACATGTAGTTGTTTGTAGTAGTCTCTTATGATCCTTTGTATTTCTGTGGTGTCAGTTGTAACTTCTTTTTAATTTCTTTTTTAATTATTTTATTCTTAATATTTCTCTATTTGGCTGCATCAAGTCTTAGTTGCAGTGCATGGACTCTCTAGTTGTGGTATACAGGCTCCAGAGCATGTGGGCTCAGTCATTCTGGTGTGTGGGCTTAGTCACTCTGCAGCCTGTGAGATCTTAGTTCCCTGACCAAGGATTGACCCTGTGTCCCCTGCAGTGCAAGGTGGATTCTTAATCACTGGAACACCAAAGAAGTCCCTTCATTTCTAATTTTATTGATTTGAGCCCTCCCTCTTTTTTTCTTGATCAATCTGGCTAAAGTTTTACCAATTTCATCTTCTTAAAGAGCTGGCTCTTAATGTCATTCATCTTTTCTGTTGTTTTCTGTATCTGTTTTTCATTTATCTCTGTTCTGATCTTTATTATTTCTGTCCTTCTACTTTATTTGGGGTTTGTTTGTTCTTTAGGTGCTTTAGGTGTTGCTTTAGGTATAAGGTTAGGTTGTTTATTTGAGATTTTCTGGTTTCCTAGTATAAGATTATATTGCTATAAAAGAGACACAGATGTGAAGAACAGACTTTTGGACTCTGTGGGAGAAGGCCAGGGTGGGATGATTTGAGAGAATAGCTTTGAAACATGTATATTACCATATGTAAAGGAGGTGACCAGTGCGAGTTTGATGCATGAAGCAGGGCACTCAAAGCTGCTGCCCTGAACCCAGAGGGATGGGGCAGGGAGGGAGGTGGGAGAGAGATTCAGGATGGGGGGACACATGTGCACCCATGGCTGATTCATGTTGATGTATGGCAAAACCCACCACAATGTGTAAAGTAATTACCCTCCAATTAAAATAAATTAAAAAAAAAAAACTTCCCTCTTAGAACTGATTTTGTTGCATACCAAAGGTTTTGGACCGTCGTGTTTTTGTCGTCATTTGTCTCTACTTTTTGAATGCCTCTTTGATTTCTTCAGTGATACATTGGTTGTTTAGTAGCATATTGTTCAGCCTCCATGCGTGGTGGTTTATTTTTGTTTATTTTTTTTTACAGTTTTTTTTCCTGTACTTGATTTCTAATTTCATGGCATTGTGGTCAGAAAAGATGCTTGATATGATTTCAGTTTTCTTAAATTTATGGAAGCTTGATTTGTGGCCCAATATGTGATCTATCCTGCAAAATGTTCTATGTGCACTTGAGAAGAAAGTGTATTCTGTTGCTTTCAGATGAAATGCTCTGCAAATATCAAGTCCATCTAGCCTAATGTGTTACCTAAGGCCCGTGTTTCCTTATTGATATTCCGTCTGGATGATCTCTCCATTGATGAAAGTGGGGTGTTAAAGTCCACCACTGTTATTTTGTTACTGTTGATTTTATATATTGAAGTGTTCATATATTGGGTGCATTAAGTGCAGTTGCTCAGTTGTGTCTGACTCTTTGTGACCCCATGGACTGTAGCCTACCAGGCTCCTCCATCCATGGGATTTTCCAGGCAAGAGTACTGGAGTGGGGTGCCATTTCCTTCTTCATATATATTTACAATTGTTATATCTTCTTTTTTGATTGATCCCTTGATCATTATGCAGTGTTTTTGTCTCTTATAACATTCTTTATTTTTTTTTTAATTTTAACTTGAGCCATTCTAATAGGTTTATCACCTCTTTTAAAGATTTTTTATTTATTTCATTTTTGGTGGTGCTGGGTCCTCATTGCAGTGCACATGGCTCTTTGTTGCTGTGCATGGGCTTTCTCCAGTTGCAGCGAGTGGCAGCTACTCTCAGTTGTGGCACATGGCCTCAGTTGCCCCAGGACATGTGGAATCTTAGTTCCTAGACCAGGAATCAAACCCAAGTCCCCTGCATTGGCAGGAGGATGCTTAGCCACTGGACCACCAGGCAAGTCCAGCATTCCTTATTTTAAAGTCTGTTTTGTCTGATATGAGTATTGCTACTTGAGCTTTCTTTTGATTTCTATTTGCATGGAATACCTTTTTTGATCCCTTCATTTTCAGTCTGTATATATCCCTAGATCTGAAGTGGGTCTCTTATAGACAGCATATATACAGGTCTTGTTTGGTTTTTTTCTTTTTATCCATTTAGCCAGTCTTAGATTTTTGGTTTGTGCTTCCCATGAGGTTTTGATAGATAGTCTATATATATACAAGATTGTTTTAAGTTGCTGGTCTTTTAATTTCCAGTGTATTCTGAGATCCTGCATTTGTACTCTCTCTTCTCATGATTGCTGGTTTTGCTGTCATATTAGTGTGTGAATGATTTTCTACCTTTACTTTATGTTTGTGTTTACTGGTGAGATTTCCCTCATAATTTTCTTGATTCTCACTGTGGCCTTTTCCTTTCCACCTAGAGAAGCTCTTTTAGGTTTTATTGTAAAGCTAGTTTGGTGGTGCTGAATTCTCTTAGCTTTTGCTTGTCTGTAAAATTTTTGATATCTCCATTGAATCTGAATGAGAACCTTGCTGGGTATTCTTGGTTATAGATTTTTCCCTCTTCTGGCCTACAGATTTTCCTGCTGAAAAATCAGCTGATAACCTCTTGGGAATTCCCTTGCATGTTATTTGTTGCTTTTAATATTTTTTCTTTGTCTTTAATTTTTGTCAGTTTGATTAATATATGTCTTGCTGTGTTCCTCCTTGGGTTTATCTTGTATGGGACTCTCAACACTTGTTGGACTTGAGTGTTTCCTTTTTCATGTTCCTTTTCATTTTTGGCTATAATCTCCTTAAATATTTTCTCAGGCCCTTTCTCTATGTTTTCCCTTTCTGGGATTCCTATGATGTAAATGTTAGTGCAGTTAATATTGTCCCAAAGGTCTCTGAGACTGTCCTCATTTTTTTCCATTATTTTTCCTTTGTTCTGTTCTGTGGCAGTGATTTCCACCATTCTGTCTTTTAGCTCACTTATTCATTCTTCTGCCTCAGTTATTTTGCTGTTGATTCCTTCTAGTGTGTTTTTCATTCCAGTTATTGCATTGTTCATCTCTGTTCTTGAAATCTTCTAGCTCTTTATTAAACATCTCTTGTTAACTTCTCAGTCTGTACCTCCATTCTTTTCTGAGGTCTTGGATCATCTTTAGTATCATTAATCTAAATTCTTTTTCAGATAGGTTGCCTATCTCCACTTCATTTAGTTGTTCTTGTGGGTTTTTATCTTGTTCCTTCACCTGGAACACATTTCTGTCACCACGTTTTATCTGACTTTCTGTGTTTGTGGTCTCCTTTCTGCAGGCTGGAGGATTGTAGCTCCTCTTGCTTCTGGTGTCTGCCCTCTGGTGGGTGAGGTCGATCCTGAGACTTGTGCATCCTTCCTGGTAGGAGGGCCTGGTGCCTTCCACTGGTGGGCGGAGCTGGGTCTTGTTCCTCTGGTGAGCAGGGTCATGTCAAGTTGTGTGTTTAGAGGTGGCTCACTATTGCACTCATCTCACCCGCTAGTAAAGTAATGCTCAAAATTCTCCAAGCCAGGCTTCAGCAGTACGTGAACCGTGAACTTCCTGATGTTCAAGCTGGTTTTAGAAAAGGCAGAGGAACCAGAAATCAAATTGCCAACATCCGCTGGATCATGGGAAAAGCAAGAGAGTTCCAGAAAAACATCTGTTTCTGCTTTACTAACTATGCCAAAGCCTTTAACTGTGTGGATCACAATAAACTGTGGAAAATTCTGAAAGAGATGGGACTACCAGACCACCTGACCTGCCTCTTGAGAAATCTGTATGCAGGTCAGGAAGCAGCAGTTAGAACTGGACATGGAACAACAGACTGGTTCCAAATAGGAAAAGGAGTACATCAAGGCTGTATATTGTCACCCTACTTGTTTAACTTATATGCAAAGTACATCATGAGAAACGCTGGACTGGATGAAGCACAAGCTGGAATCAAGATTGCTGGGAGAAATATCCATAACCTCAGATATGCAGATGACACCACCCTTATGGCAGAAAGTGCAGAGGAACTAAAGAGCCTCTTGATGAAAGTGAAAGAGGAGAGTGAAAAAGTTGGCTTAAAGCTCAACATTCAGAAAACTAAGATCATGGCATCTGGTCCCATCACTTCATGGGAAATAGATGGGGAAACAGTGAAAACAGTGTCAGACTTTATTTTTGGGGGACTCCAAAATCACTGCAGATGGTGACTGCAGCCATGAAATTAAAAGAAGCTTACTCCTTGGAAGAAAAGTTATGACAGAGACATTACTTTGCCAACTAAGGTCTGTCTAGTCAAGGCTATGGTTTTTCCAGTGGTCATGTATGGATGTGAGAGTTGAACTGTGAAGAAGGCTGAGGCGCCGAAGAATGGATGCTTTTGAACTGTGGTGTTGGAGAAGACTCTTGAGAGTCCCTTGAACTGCAAGGAGATCCAACCAATCCATTCTGAAGGAGATCAGCCCTGGGATTTCTTTGGAAGGAATGATGCTAAAGCTGAAACTCCAGTACTTTTGGCCACCTCATGCGAAGTGTTGACTCATTGGAAAAGACTCTGATGCTGGGAAGGATTGGGGGCAGGAGGAGAACGGGACGACAGAGGATGAGATGGCTGGATGGCATCACTGACTCCATGGACGTGAGTCTGAGTGAACTCCGGGAGTTGGTGATGGACAGGGAGGCCTGGTGCACTGCGATTCATGGGGTCGCAAAGAGTCGGACATGAATGAGCGACTGAACTGAACTGAGCTCAGTATGGCTTTAGGCTCCCTGTCTGCTGTTGAGGGTGGAGGGGTAGGAGGGCTGTGTTCTATCCTGCTGGTTGTTTGCCCTGAGGCATTCCAGCACTGGAACTTGTAGGCTATTGGGTAGGCCCCGTCTTGTTGCCAAAATGCTGACCTCCAGGAGAGCACACACTGGTCAGTGTTCTCTGGGGCCTCTGCCATCAGTGTCCTTGCCCCTGCCCTCATGCCACCCCCCCAGTCTCCTCAGAAGACCCTCCAAGACTTGCAGGTAGGTCCTATGCAGTTACTGCTTTTCCCTCGGTCCCAATATGTAGGAAACCTTGTGTGTGCCCTCCAAAAGTGGAGTCTGTTTCCCCCGTCCTGTGGAGTGCCTGCACTCAAGCCCTTCTGGCCTTCAGAGTCATATACTCTGGGGGTTCCTCCTTCCAGTGCCAGAACCCCAGATTGGGGAGCTGATGTGGGACTTGGGACTCTCAAACGAACAGGAGAAATTCTGCAATATGATTTCTTTCAAGTTTGTGGGTCGCTTATCTGGTGGGAATGGGATTTGATTGTAGTGAAAGTGGCCTTCGTACCATCTCATTGTAGCTGCTTCTTTGTCTTTGAATGTTTAAAAAAAAATGTTTTTTGGTAGGCTCCAGTCTTTTTCATTGATACTTGTTCAGCAATTAGTGATTTTGGTATTTTCACGAGAGGAGGTGAGCTCAACTGCTGCTACTCCACCTTCTTTTCCGGAGTCGAGGGGCTGCATTTGGTTTGGGTGCTTGCTGCCTCTCACCCCAGTGTTTGCTGGTCATAATCCCCTTTATAAAGGGTGCACAGGTACGGCAGCCCTTGCTTACTGCTGGGATCGGGAAGTGCTTAGAGTGTTGTTGCAAAGGATGACACGAAACTGTCTTGTTCATTTTCCAATAAGCATGTCTTTGTTTCTACCCTTTTTCCCTTAGTAGTTCACTATGTAAAAGCTTCGCTGAGCCGTGCCTCTTGAAATGGATTTCCTTTCTGCAGTAGCATGACAAAGTCTCATGCTGTCCTGCCGTCCTGGAATGTGTCCCGTGTCCTGTGTTCCCCTCCTGAGTCACGCAGTAGCCATTGTGCTTCATTCTGCCCTGTTTTAAGGAGGCACTGAGAAAAGTCTCCATTTCAACCCTTGATGGAGCCCCAGACAAGCTCCTTAGTGGAGATGGTGAGGCCAGTGTGCAGGTCTTAGCACAGAACATTGACAGGGCATGTTCCTCTCAAGTTTAAGTTTAATCAAGATTCAAGTTTAATCTGCTTAGCAACAAGCTGCTCTACCAAGTTGCCGCTTTCCTATGAAAATGGCCTGCATGATTTGGAGCTGATGTCCTTCTTTCACCTCTGCTCTGCCCCTTCCCACTCTCGTTTGCATCCTTTCCTTTAATTGCAGAACTTCCCATGGTCCTAGAATTAGCATCTGTGATGCCACTTCCTAATAACATCACTGGGAAACACATTCTTTATCATTTGAATAGGTAATAGAGTCCAGGGGAAAATCATATAGGCAAAATGTCTAGTTAATTCCACTGCAGTGTGGGTTTTGAGCAGATGTCTGTCGGGGGCAGACATCCATTTGAGATAAATTAACCAGGTTGGGTTGTAAAAGTGTTTCCTTGGCATATGCATTTGTCCTTTCTTGAGCAGGAACCTCTAAAGGGTTAATTTAGATATGATAGTCCCCTGTTTAAGCCCTTCATGATATTTTAAAAAAATAAAGAGACTTTAAAGTGTTTGGGGATGAAATTATATGCTCTAAGGGATTTGCTTCAAAATAATCTGAAAGGGGTGGTGTGGATGGCAGTTGAGATGAAATAAGGGTGGTTGTATTGATAATTGTTAAGGGTGGTGAGGGGTACGGGGGTTTCATTACGTTATTCTGAACTTTTACATACACACACACATATATTTTAAATTTTCCATAATAAAACAAAAACACCCTACTGTAGGTTTCCCATTGTCTCAAGCTAGTGTCCAGCTCTCTTTAACATGCCCTTCAGACCCTGCTTGACACCTACTAACCTTTCCAAGTTCCTCTTCTCAAGGTGTTCTGGGCCCATGAAATGATTTGTAGTGGCCCCAACATCTATATCCCGCCTGACATCTGACCTTTGCACTTGCTACCCTCTCTTCCTATGACACTTTTTCCTTCCCTTTCCATCCCCCCATCTTCATCCCAACTTGCCTGCCTGTTCTGCACCTTCAGGTTCCAGACAGCACACATCCTTTCAGCCTTCCCTGACCACCGTCCACCTGAGTGTGGGTTCAGTCCCCCAGAGGTGTCGCCGTTCCCCTCACTTTAGCCTTCCTTACCCTGATTCTAATCACTGCTTCCTTCCCATCACCCCTGTTGTATTAAACATGGTTTTGAGGAGAGGGATTATGCCTTGTTCACACTTCTGTCCCTGGCACCAAACACAATGCCTGGCATTTATATTAGCAGGCAACCCATAATTTAGAGAATAAAAGGCCCACCCGAGGCTTACCAGTGCTCAATCTCAGATCTCCCAGAGCCAGGGGTACCTGGTGCTGAGGCGGCTTCTCTCTGCCTTTTTGTTTCTTCATGCCCCTGCTCACCTCACCTCTGTTCTGTTTCATTGGGATTTGCAGTGCCTTCCTGTGAGTCACAGCAGCACAAGCCTAAGTTTGGACATTATTTCCCCAACTTTCTGCTGCACAGAGTGGGGAAGTCCAGTCGAACTTGGAGCTCTTGATACTGTCTGGAAAATGACTAGGTTTGAAATGGTGACCATTGCTGCTAGGCAAATTTTACTCTTTAAAAATGTTTACATTTTTTAATTAAAGGATAACTGCTTTACAAAATTGTGTTGGTTTCTGCCAAATAGTGTACTGATGTGCCATGTTGCTCCTCTGTTCTGATTGAAGTCTCTCTAGTTTACAGCTCAAGGGGCATGCGATCTGTGTTGTCTAGTCGATAGTAACATGGGAACTGGAAGCATGGTGCAGGAATGGTCATTACAACAGTTGGGAATAGGGAAAGAAACATTGAATAAAATGTCTGTAGACAGGGTGGATAGTGAGATTGCCATCTGGTTATCGTAGATGCTAAAGTGAAAATGTGTAAACTTAAAGCTAGACGTGTAGCTTGGTTGTTCTACACCAAAATCCAGCAAGTCAAAGAATATATATGGTATACTACCACTTATATCAAGTTCAAAAGCATGAAAAAATTAAACAATATACTGTTTAGGAATTCATAACTATATAAAATATGCATATGTATGTGCAGAGAACTGAAAAGTACAGCGGTCAGGATAGACATTCTCCAGGCAGGAGGGAGAGATGTGATTAGGGGAGGCACATGGAGCTCTGACAATACAGATAGTGCTTTGTGTCTTGGGCTGCATGCCGGTTGCATGGTTTTTCATTTCATTACACTTAATACTTTGTATATAAGCTAAATATATTCTTTGAATATGATGTTTCTTAATAGAAATAACATTTTAAATTAATTCACAAGCAGTTTTTACGTGATACTATATTTTCAGCACTTTGAATAAGGAAGAGAGTTTCAGTTTTGGGTGTTTATTCCTGTTGCTTTTCCTCCACAGGTCATGGTGGTAATTTTAATCAAATAATTCCTTATTTTGGACTAATTCAGGATGTGTGCTGTCTGGAACCTGAATTAGTCCAATGGTAGAATACAGATTGCAGCAGCTCACCATTGGTGATCATCAGGAAATAGAAAGTAGATCCCTCTCTGTCTGCCAACCTTGTCTCCTTGTTCATTGTAGATGTTGCTGTGGTGGACATGAGCGATGTCTCCAGACAGCCTTCACTCTTCTACCATCTTGGAGTCCGTGAGAGCTTCGATATGGCCAATAATGTGATCCTGTACCACGACACCGATGCTGACACTGCTCTTTCTTTGAAGGTAAAGAGTATTGTTCACCTTCTCCTAAATACTTCATTTTGGGAAAGCAGTACTGTGAATACTGTGTGCTCAGTTGAAATGAACATATAGCAGATGAGGTTGGAGAAAAACAATAAAGATTTCCTTGTGCAATTCCTTCCTCCCCAGCCCAAATTCTAGCTCATGCAGATGACTTCCTGGCTACTGTGTGAGCATATGTGCTATTGATGTGTGTTTGCAGGCAATTTGAGTGTGTCTAAGCTCATTAGGAAAGTGAAGGCAAAAACTCCTGATGGTTTCCACTAAAGCAAACACAGCCTTTGGAATCCTATATTGGGCAATTTGATCCAAACATATACATTCTAAAAAATTTCAACTTGGACGGCAATAGGAAAATGTTTAACATTTACCAAAATGGGTAGGAACTTTTAGGATCACAGATGTAATCAATGTTTAATCTGTTATTTTCTCCCCAGTTTAAATCCAAGCAAAACTGAAAACTTGTGTGTTCATGGGTAACTCAGTAATTATTGAGAAGTTTTTTGATGTATTTTTGAAAATTTGATACAAACTTTTAAGAATAGTGGTACTTTTTTTCTTAAAAAAAAAAAAAGTTCCTGTTTGTAAAATCTGAAGGTTGAATGTGAGTTATTACAAAATTTAGCTAATACTAATATTGTTTAGATGGTTAAATAGCATTACCAACTCAATGGGCATGAATTTGAGCAAACTTCAGGAGATAGTGGAGGAAGAAGGAGCCTGGCGGGCAACAGTCCATGGGATCACAAAAAGTCGGACACAACTTAGCAACTGAACAATAATATTGTTTAACATCTTAACATCAGTCAGGAAATCCTGGTCTATGTTAAGTCATTTCAGGAATAAAAGATTAGTTTGTTTACAGCAGTGTTACTCAACCTTGACTGCACTTCAGAATCATTTGGGGAGTAAATGTCCCAGTACCAAGGCCACACCAAGACCAATTATGTCACAGTCTCTAGGGGATTTTTTTTTAACCCCCAAAATGTGCAGCCAGGAGTGAGAACCAGTGGTTCAGCCTTAACCTTCACAGACATCATTTCTAAATGTCCGGCTCCCTTAGTATTAAAAATCACTAGTATATAAATGACACAGTTTTGTGATGGCAAATTGGACATTTTTGTTTGTGTTTCTTAAGATTAAATATTAACCAGATATGTGTGGGTTCTGTAATAATTTGGAATTATTCCTAGTAGAAATATTACCTGCCTCAGATGTGTGACCTGTATGTGTTATATATCACATACGCCTGACACAGGATGTCCTTTGGCATCCTAGCACAGTACTGTGTTTTAAGAGTCATTCGTGTGACAGTGGAAGAGGAAACTGTTTTGTTGTTACACTTTACATTGTAAAATAGTTTCCCAAAAGGCTATAAACCAATCTAAATTACTTTAGGTGTTTAGATTTCTTTTCTTTACTGATTTTAACTAAAGTAGTTATGCTTAGCAATATTTAGAATTAGAAAATGTGAAAGGGTGGCTAATACTAAGCTGTATTTTGATGAAAAACATGACATGAAATCTGAGTGTATCATATTTTCCCCAATTCAATCCTTTTTTTCCTCTTTTGTGCCTTAGTGAACTCCTCTGGAAAGTCCCATGACCTAGATAAGTTTTAATTTTTAATGATACAGAAAAATACTTCCTAAAATGGAAATGAGTACTCAAAGTGATCTACACTTGTCAGAAAATAGAAATCTCAGAACACACAAAACACATTTTACAGGACAGTTACTTAATTCTGTTTTCTTTTGTCAGCAAATGGCTTGCAGCATATAAATGAAGCACAGCTGAGGGCTGCATAATGGTGATGCTAAATTAACTGAAACGATTGTCATTGAATTTGAGTGTGAAAATTCCTATAGGGAAAATATGTAAATAAAATGCCTACAGTGCGGTGTCAGGAATTGTTTCAGCAACACCTCTTCTGTCGGAAGGCTGACTGGGGGCGGGAGGGTGACCTGCAGCCTTCACATTGATGACACAAATGGTTCCAGACCCGAGGATACAGTGGGCCACCCATGCACTTTGTTGCTATCCCCGAGAAGGCAAGGTGCAGGGCATTCAGAGCCCTGAACTTAAATCTCAAAAGAGCTGGACAGAAGTATGGCCACTGCTACAGGAAAATCCTTATAACCATATATGTCCCCAGGAGTTCCAAAGCTAACAAATCATGGTAAATTTTCCTTAGAATGCGAATTTTACACGTCTTGGAGCTCCATTCTATTTGAAGCTTTTTATGGGGGGCGGGGGGAGGTCTGAAATGAATAACTCTTGCTCTAAAGTGGGTTTCAAATGATGGCATGGGGACAAAGTGCTTTGGGAAATTAACTGTTCTGGAGAAAAGCTACATTGATCCTATCTTTTCTTTGCAGGATATGGTAACTCAGAAAAACACAGTAAGTATTGTATTTTCAGATTTTTAACTTTGTGAATGTGAACATGTGAAATGCTTGTCTGGGTTTATCTCTGGGCTTTCTACCCTGTTTCATTGATGTACATTTCTTTTTGGGTGTGTGCCTGTATCATACTGTCTTGACGTCTGTAGCTTTGTATTATATAATCTGAAGTCAGGGAGCCTGATTCCTTCAGCTAGATTTTTCTTTCTCAAGATTGTTTTGGCTACTTGGGATCTTTTTTGCTTCCATACAGATGGTAAAATTTATTGTTCTAGTTCTGTGAAAAAATACCATTTGTAGTTTAATAGGGATTGCATTGAATCTATAGGTTGCTTTGGATAGTATAGTCATTTTCACAATATTGGTTCTTCCAGTTCAAGAACATGGTGTCTCTCTCCATCTGTTTGTCATCTTTGATTTCTTTCATCAGTGTCTTATAGTTTACAGAGTAGAGATCTTTTCTCTTCTTAGGTAGATTTTTTTCTTGGTATTTTCTTCTTTTTATTGTGATACTAAGTGGGATAGTTTCCTTAATCTGTCTTTCTGATTTTTTGTTGTTAGTGTATAGGAATGCAAGAGATTTCTGTATGTTAATTTTGTATTCTGCAACAATACCAGATTCATTGATGAGCTCTAGTAGTTTTCTGGTAGCATCTTTAGGGTTTTCTATATATAGTATTATGTCATCTGCAAACAGTAACAGTTTTACTTCTTTTCCAACTGAATTCCTTTTATTTCTCTTTGTGGATTGCTGTGGCTAGGATTGTATCTACTGGTTGTATTTCTCAGGACAGCTGGAACCCCCTCCTCCTCAAGCTGCCAACTGGCTCATCCCCACTCAGCCTCCCAGCTCTGTCTCTGAATAACTTTGGTCAGTCACTCCATCCTGGAACCCAGTCCTCAGTGCCCTCATGGGTAAAATGAAAAGGTTGAACTCAGTCATTTCATTCATAGATAACTTCCAGCACTCATTGTCTGCATGCCATATTTGTTGTACAAGTGAAAAGACAGGACTTGGATTTAATACACAGAACATCTAGGAAACAGTTATTTCTTAAAGCAAGAATTACATTAAGGCCAAGTACAAGGAACACAACTCTTTTGCATCTTGACCGTTGGTTGTGTCAGAGCCTAGAAACCTTTTTGTTCTTCAGGAGACTTAGCAACATTCTGTTACCATTCCACTATATAGTCTCCCTTTTGGTACATTCTCCCTTGTCTATAAACACCTAGGAATTCCTTCACATTCTTGGTAATTCTAATTAGACCGTAGCATCATTCTCCCTAGGTTTTTGTTTGTTTTGCTGTTTTTTTTTTTTTTCCTTAGGAACAAACTGATTCTAAAGGATTTGGCAACAACTGTCTCTGCTATGTTTGACATTACCTTAAAATTTGGTGCCCAGTCCTGGTTGTCATGCTTGATGGGGTGTGAAATTTTAGAGCATTCAGGAGAACAAAATAAAGGACCCAAGGTGACTGGAAGAGTTGAAAATAGTACTTAAAAGGAAAAGTTGAAGGGAAACAAATCTCAAGAGGTATGGTTCATGGTCTTTTTCAAAGGTTACCCCTTTTCATGAAGCTGGGAGGCAGTTATTTCTACTCCAGATGGCATGGAACTAGAGCAAATGGAAAAAAGGTTGGGATCAGCAGAACGGACATCTCACAGTAATGGTGATTAAACACTGAAATAGAATGTCAAAGTAAATCAGCTGACTTTTATGAAGAGTTTGTTCACTGGTCCCCTCCATATGGATGAGGGTAATGCTGCCTGAAAGCAGAGGTGTGGTTTGTATGACACCAGAGGTTTGGAGAGAGAATCTGATGATGCTGTGGGACTGTGATAACTGGACAGCTTTAACAGAGAGAGATACAACATAGTCGTGGTTGGTGAATTATAAAGTCCTGTGAGTCAGGTACAGATTAAATGCCCCACAGTGAACATGGAGCTGGTGCTTGAAGTGATTTATGAATGTATGAAAACCAAGATGCTTTGAGATGTTTGTCTTCAGGGAGTATTTCATGTGTTTAGAATTGTGCCTGATGATGTATGGGACTTGGCTTCACATGATAGAGGGATAGTGTATTTAGTAAGGGTTCTCTAGAGAAACAGAACTAATAAGAGATAGAGACATTTATTATGAGGGTGCCTGGGAAAGCCAGTCATGTAATTCAGTTTAAGTCCAAAGGCCTGGGAAGCCAATGAGGGTAGATCAGAGAAGATGATATGCGTGTCCCAGACCAAGAAGTTTGGCAGGCAAAAGAGGCCGAATTCCTCCTCCCTCTGCCTTTTGTCCTGGTTAGTCCTCAGCGAATTGGAGGATGCCCACCCACAGCAGGGAGGGCAGTCTACTTGACTGAGTCCACTGATCCAAATGCTAATCACATTCAGAGACACCCTCCAAGACACGTGCAAAAATAATGTTTAATCTGAGCACCATGTGGCTGGTCCAGTTGACACATAAAATTGGCCATCACAGATAGCTTACACTTGCTCCTGTTTCTGGGAGCAGTTGCTTTGCAGGAATGCAAAGGATGGGAAGCCAATCTGTAGTCTTCAGCCTGGACCAGACCTGCAGCCCTTTTGGGCTCTTCTGGTCTTTGGAAACATAGTATCACCTTTCGTGCTCACCTCTTTTTCAGATGATGCTCATAGTCTTGTCTTCCAGGTTTGTTTTTTTAACTCTTTATTTAGGTATAATTAACATACTGTAAAGTTTACCTGTGTGCACAACATCCGATGGCTTTTAAGAGTTGCACAGCCATCACCACCATCCAGTTTTAGAGCATTTCCATCACCCTGCAATATACTTGTTTTCAGACAATGCTTATTCCTATCCCAGCCCCAAGCCAGTAATTTGCTTTATGTGTTACAGATTTATCTTTTCAGGACTTTTCATAGAAATGGAAGGATACAATAATGTGGTCTTTTGCATCTAGTTTCTCTCACTTGGCATGATATTTGTGAGGTTCATCCATGATGTAGCATGTATCAGTGGTTCCTTTTTATTGCTGAAAAGTATTTATTGTATGGATATTCCATGTATTTATAGCAATTATATTCTTCAATTGATGGACTTTTGGATTGTCTCCACTTTTTAGTTATTTTTCATAGTGTTGCTATAAACATTCTGGTGTTTGTATTGGAAATATGTCTTCATTCCTCTTGTGTAGATACCTGGGAATGGAATTGCTGGATCATATAGTAAATATATGTTTAAGTTTGTAAGAAACTATCAAAATAATGTCCAGGGTGGGTGTACCATTTTACATTTCCTTCACCAATGAGAGATCTAGCTTCTTCACATCTTCATCAATACTTGGTATGATCTGTCTTTTTATTATATCCATTTTAGTATGAAGTGGTATCTCATTGTGGTTTTGTATTTCCCTAGTGAGTCATGATGTTGAGCATCTTCTCATGTGCTTATTAGCCATTCATAGTCTTTTTTGGTGAAATGTCTATTCAAATCTTTTGCTTATTTTTAGTTGGATTTTTTATCTTATTATGGAGCTGTTAGAGTTCTTTGTGATTCTGGAAGCAAGGCCCTTTTCAGAGACCTCATCACTTATTTTATGCCTCATGCTTTTGGTGTTGTATCTGAGAATGCTTAGCCTAACCCAAGGTCACAAAGAATTACTTCTATGTTTCCTTTTAAAGTTTTATAGTTCTAGCTCTTAAATTTATTCCTCTGACCCATTTTGACTTAATTTTTCTGTTTGGTGTGAGGTCGGGATCCAACTTCTTTCTTTTACATGTGGCTATCCAGTCAAAGCTAGTGGAGGTGATGGAATTCCAGTTGAGCTATTTCAAATCCTGGAAGATGATACAGTGAAAGTGCTGCACTCAATACGCCAGCAGATTTGGAAAACTCAGCAGTGGCCACAGGACTGGAAAAGGTCAGTTTTCATTCCAATCCCAAAGAAAGGCAATGCCAAAGAATGCTCAAACTACCGCACAATTGCACTCATCTCACACACTAGCAAAGCAATGCTCAAAATTCTCCAAGGCAGGCTTCCGCAACACGTGAACTGTGAACTTCCAGATGTTCAAGCTGGCTTTAGAAAAGGCAGAGGAACCAGAGATCAAATCGCCAACATCCGCTGGATCATGGAAAAATCAAGAGAGTTCCAGAAAAACATCCATTTCTGCTTTATTGACTATGCCAAAGCCTTTGATTGTGTGGATCACAATAAACTGTGGAAAATTCTGAAAGAGATGGGCATACCAGACCACTTGACCGGCCTCTTGAGAAACCTATATGCAGGTCAGGAAGCAGCAGTTAGAACTGGACATGGAACAACAGACTGGTTCCAAATAGGAAAAGGAGTACGTCAAGGCTGTATATTGTCACCCTGCTTATTTAACTTCTATGCAGAGTACATCATGAGAAAACACTGGGCTGGAAGAAGCACAAGCTGGAATCAAGATTGCTGGGAGAAATATCAATAACCTCAGATATGCAGATGACACCACCCTTATGGCAGAAAGTGAAGAGGAACTAAAAAGCCTCTTGATGAAAGTGAAAGAGGAGAGCGAAAAAGTTGGCTTAAAGCTCAACATTCAGAAAACTAAGATCATGGCATCTGGTCCCATTACTTCATGGCAAATAGATGGGGAAACAGTGTCAGACTATTTTTGGGGGCTGCAAAATCACTGCAGATGCTGACTGCAGCCATGAAATTAAAAGACGCTTACTCCTTGGAAGAAAAGTTGTGACCAACCTAGATAGCATATTCAAAAGCAGAGACATTACTTTGCCAACGAAGGTCCGTCTAGTCAAGGCTATGGTTTTTCCAGTGGTCATGTATGGATGTGAGAGTTGGACTGTGAAGAAAGCTGAGTGCCGAAGAAGTGATGCTTTGGAACTGTGGTGTTGGAGAAGACTCTTGAGAGTCCCTTGGACTGCAAGGAGATCCAACCAGTCCATTCTGAAGGAGATCAGTCCTGGGTGTTGTTTGGAAGGACTGATGCTAAAGCTGAAGCTCCAGTACTTTGGCCGCCTCATGTGAAGAGTTGACTCATTGGAAAAGACTCTGATGCTGGGAGGGATTGGGGGCAGGAGGAGAAGGGGATGACAGAGGATGAGACGGCTGGATGGCGTCACCAACTCAATGGACATGGGTTTGAATAAACTCCGGGAGATGGTGACGGACAGGGAGGCCTGGCGTGCTACGATTCATGGGATTGCAAAGAGCCAGACAGGACTGAGTGACTGAACTGAACTGAACTGATCCAGTTGTCCTGGTACCATTTCTTAAAAAGATGATTCCTTCCCCATTAAATTTTCTTGGCACCTTTGTCAGAATCAACTGACCATAAATTTAAGAGTTCGTTTCCAGACTTGAAATTCTGTTCCATTGACCTGTATGTTTACCCTTATGTCAGTTCCATGCTGTTTTGACTACTGTAACATTATAGTACTTTTTAAAATCAGGAAATCTGTCTTTGTTCTTTTCAATACTGTTTTGGCCATTTGAGGTCACTTGCAATTCCATGTAAATTTAAGAATCAACTTTTTCATTTCTACAGAAAAGACCATTGAAATTTTGAAAGGGGTTGCATTGTATCTGTTTATCGCTTAGGTGGTATTGATATCTTAATAATATTGTTTTCCAATCCAAAAACACAGAATGTCTTTCTGTTTATTGAGGGCCCCTTTAATTTCTTTCAGCAGTGTTTTATAGCTTTCTGTGTACAAGTCTTTTACCTTCTCAGTTAAATTTATTCCTAGATATTTTCTTCTTCTGGATATTCTTGTAAAGGAAATTTTCTTAATTTCCTTTGCAAGATTTATTTTTAAAGATATTTTCCATAGAAATCTTTAACACATCATATTTTGCTTCATAATTCAATATTTGAGTTAAAATGTAATTCAGTTTTTGATCAGAATTCCATAAAAATGACTTCATATATTATTTTGATCCATTTTCATTCTTGGAGGCTATTTTCTGGTACTTAGTGATAACAAAGATAGCCCCTTTCAGCATTTTATCACTTCAGAAGACTTGTTTATATGATGAGAGATCAAAAACAAGAGTGAAATTATAGCCTTTATGAAAACAAGAGTGAAAGTATAGCCAACCCCAAGACTCCTTTATCTATTAAACATTGGAACTTCCTGGTAGTTTGTTATTGTTGTACATAGTCCACAGGTATTCTTTGTTTTAATTTTCCTTTGTAAAAATAACTATACCTTCAAAGATACGTTATATTTTGTGGGTTGATTCTCCCCAGGAAGTAAACTGTGAGACTGAGTTCAGTGAACAGGGAATTTATTGAGGAGTGCCCTTGGGATCACCTGTGAGGGAGAGGAGGGCAGGAAGCAGGATTGGGCAGAAAGAGAAATCCCGCTGGGATGCAGGCCCAGTGGAAGCCTTGCCTGACCTCCGTGGGGAGCTGGAGTTTCCAAGTAGTTCTGAGTTGTGATGATGTGGTCAGGCCTTTATACTCCTACATCCGTCCCTCACTGGAAGGAGAATGATACTGGGTATGAGGTGCTCTCTGTACCTGAGGCAGTTCCAGAAGGGGCTGGAAGCAAGGCTGAGAGCTGCAGTGTTCTCAGTAGCTAGGACAATACATCTTTCCTTGAAAAGGGGAGTCTGGGTGTGCACCTGAGTGTCCGCTACATTGTAATCATTTCATTTGAGAAATATATGAATCATATGTACCCTAAGACTAAGACATGTACCTCGAAGGCAGAGATGCACAGAAATGATGTTTTCTTTTGAATTGGTGGGTGATTATTCAGAAGCTATATGTAGCCTCAGCAGAGAGGAAACATGGGGACATAAACCTTCCTTGACCCTCAGGAAAATGACCAGGAGAAGATGGGGTGTTCCGCCCAGTACGTGGAGAAAAGATAGTTCAAAGTAAACCGGACCTTACTTTAATTTGTCATGTCCTAAAGCCAGAGTTGAGAGCTGGTCCTTTAAAAGCAGAGTTAAATTTCTGAGCTAGGATCATGTTATTAAAAAAGTAATCTGGTTCTTGACCTCTGGACTAGGTGATTGTTTTCTTTTCTGGAAATTCAGTGAGATTTAAAAGACATTCATTGTTCCCATCAAAATAGTTATCTCTGTGATGGCAATAAATTGGAAATTCTTTGAGAAACAGACATTGGTAGTATTGGGGGTATTGTCTGTGGTACTGCAAGCTTGTACCTGGCTTGTAAGCTCACTGAGGCCTCAAGTTTCGAGTAACAGAATTTCTCCTGGTCTTTCTTGCCTTCCTCATTCCTTCAGTTTGCTTTGGCTTGGGATCCAAGATTATCAAGGATGATGTAGATTGCTTAGGGACACTGTGGTAAAAAGGCAATTAAATTTCTTTTCTCCTTTCTGCATCCTTTGGGTTTCCTGAGTTCAGAGTCAGAATTTTTACCATTTTTGTTAGTGAAGACTCGATTTCAAATAAGAAGGCTAATTGTCATAGTAGATGGAGAGGGAGGATTTTATTCATTGAATGTGATTTATGTAAAAAAAATCTCTGCCATTTGAATATTTATTTCATTTGTATAGCTATTTTGTATTTCTACCTCATCTTAAGTTCTCCCTTCAAGTCTTTTTGTCTTTTTTCCCCCTTCATGCCTGTGGTTGTGTTCCCTTTTAAATTGAAGTACTCTGGAAAAAAATAAATTGCAGAACTCTGGAGGTGTGAACCATAAAACTTTTCTCTGTATCTCTTGAATATGACAGGAGTAGTGTCACATGTCACAGGGCCAATGTCAGAACCAAAATAGAAATATTTAATTCTGCCTACCAACTGAATGAATCTTTAGTGTGCCATTTGTTGTTGTTGAGTCATTCAGTTGTGTCCGACTCTTTGCAAGTTGGACTGCAGCATGCCAGTGTCCCATGACACCCATTTATTTTCTTTAAGATGTAATTCACATACCATAAACTACACCATTCACCCATCTGTTAGTGTTGGGCACTTGGTTTTGTATATCATGTCTATCTTGATATAAGAGTGTTCCAGGATTAAGCAGGATTGGCAGTTAGTGGCAGCAAGCCTACAGGAAGGGAGAGGGAGGATGTGAGATTTGCCTGGCTCTGTGGTCATGTGTGGGCCAGTCGGTTAACCTTGCTGGGAATCAGTTTCCTCCCGAATAAAATGAGATGATTATTAATAAAGTGATCACTGCCATTGGTGCCAACTCTGAAATAATTTTCTGATTTTATGATAGCCATTCTGTTATTTGAACAAAGCAGATGGACTGTTGGAATAGCTCAGTTGGTGCTACATGGCATGTTTCCAGCAGGGATGTCTTCATTCACCTTTCAGTGGCACAGTAGTCTGATTATCCAATTGAAATTGTTACTCAGCTTCTGTATTTTCCTCTTATTACCAGATAAATATAGAAAGCTAGCAATGTACATAGAATGCTATTTGCATTGATCTTAAAAAAAAAAACTGCATTTCCCTGATGTGCATGTGTGCTGATTTTAAAAATCCCCCTTTAGCTGACTAGACAAAGAATTATACCTTGTTATCATTTTTTAGAGCAGTGCTTGATTTAGGTTTTCTTCCTTAATAAGTTGACTTTGCCACACGTATGGTTATGTTAAATAATTTTTAATTGTCTTAAGTTTGCTCAATTTCTCCCTAAATTTTCTTGGGAACAATTCTCTGTGCTTTTTAAATTCCAGTTTTCACCAAGGGTTTGCAGCCCTTTTCTATTACAAGAGTTAAACTCCAGAGTGGCACGTTTTCCTAGCAATCAAGATATGTATTCTCCCGTAAGTGCTTGGAAATCAGCTTATCATGGGTAGTATTAAACCTCCTTCCATTTGCCTTAGATTTTCCCCTCTTCTTTTGACTAAACATTTATTTAATCATTATTTTAGAAATGTTCCCTGGAAGGTCAAGCTTAAAGTCTCATGTTGAAGTTGGTTGGGATAAATTCTTACACATTTTTTTGCTCCAAAGAATTAGTTTATAAAATAATAATAATAATAATAATAAACTTGTGCTATTACTGAACAACTTTGTGACCTGCTATTGTTGTTCAGTTGCTAAGTTGTGTCCAACTCTTTGCAACCCCATGGACTGCAGCCTGCGAGGCTTCTCTGTCCTCCACTATCTCCTGAAGTTTGCACAAACTCAGAGTCGTTGATGCTATCTAACCATCTCATCCTCTGCCACCCCCTTCTCCTTTTGCCTTAAATCTTTCCCAGCATTGGGGTCTTCTCCAATGAGTTGGCTCTTCACATTGGGTGGCCAAAGTATTGAGTTTTAGCATCAATCCTTCCAGTAATTCAGGGTTGATTTCCTTTAGGATTGACTTGTTTGATCTCCTTGCTGGCCATGGGACTCTCAAGAGCCTTCTCCAGCAACACAATTAGAAAGAGCTGCTGCTGAAAAGTGAAAGTTAGTCTGTCAGTTGTGTTTGACTCTATGCAACACCATGGACTACATGTAGCCTGCCAGGCTCCTCTGTCCATGAAATTCTCCAGGCTGCTTGCCATAAATAAAAAATAAGTGTTAGTGTAGTGAGGCCCCTTTACTTGTGTTATTGTGCTGGCCTTCTTGCATAGGGTGCCTTGCACAGGGCACAGAGGAGCCTGCTGGGGAACTCGTCCTAGGTGTCCTTGGGTAGTGGCCATGACTGAACCTGATGGACAGTAAGGTTGAGACTACAACATGCTCTGCTCTCCTGGCAGCTGTTTATGGCTGGGACTTGCCTATTATCATGTAACTGTTCATACATAAAGCCCACTGAAGAAACTCTGATGTTTTAGGGCTGCAGGTAGTTTGTTCTATGTGCAACTTCTGCCTAAAGTCCAGAGCAGGGGCTCTTAGATTTTGGGGTCCTGGGACTCTTTTGTCAGTCTGGAAGAGCCTATGGACCCCTTCTCAGAATAAATCTTAAAATGTCTAAATAAATACAAACTACTACAAAAGAGACCAATTATACTGAACTATATAAGTGGAGTTGGTGGTAAAGAACCTGCTTCCCAGAGCAGGAGACATAAGAGATGTGAGTTTGATCCCTGGGATGGGAAGATCCCCTGGAGGAGGAAGTGGCAACCCACTCCAGTATCCTTGCCTGGAGAATCCCATAGACAGAGGAGCCAGGTGGGCTCCAGTCCATGAGGTCGCAAAGAGTCAGACACAACTGGAGCAATTTAGCATGCATGCATGTAGTTATCAAAAATATTTTAAAGTGATATATTGTAGTCTGTGTCCTCCTTTACTAATGTCTCAAATAATAAGATCAAACAGCAAGTCTAAAAACTGCCATAATTCTGGTGTAGTGATAAGTATAAAAGTTATTTTGAGATCTCTTCGGGAACTGTAATGTGACATAAAAAATTCTGTGATTTGTATTAGAGACAAAGTCCCATGTCCTGCTGAAAACAAAATGAATTGCCTACATTCCTGATCAAAGGCACTGTTATATTTCAATGAAAGGCTAATGATGAAAAAGGTGAACTTTTTTTTCTCATTCACTTTCACAGACCCCCACGAATTAATGGGCTCTAGGTTCAGAATTCCCAGTCTGGTCTAGTCTAGAACTGTCGAACATAGCTAATCTTTATTGGATGTCCACTATGTGCCATGACCATCTTTAAGCCTCTGTCACTTGATAAAGTTGACACTATTATTGTCCTCATTTCAAACATGAGAAAACTGAGGTTTAGATGGACAAATACATTTTCCAAGGTCATCCATCTAGAATGGGGTGGAGCTGAGATACCATCTTTGGCCATCCAGATTCTCCACCATCTTGCTGTGCTTGAACTGGGATGATACTTTCCATTTCAATAATTGTGTTATTTCTTTGTTACCTAACTTAGCAAACGTGGGGGGGAAACCCACTACCCAGCTCTTCTGAGACAAGGATGAAATTGAAATGTCTTTGTATGTACTACTGGTGGGAGTATAAATTGCTTCATCTTTTTTGACAGCAACTTGGCCACACATATGGAGAACCTTAAACTCACTCTAATAATCTCACTCCTGGGAAGCTATTCTCAGGAAAAGACCAGAGTGGAAAGATGCCATATGCAAGGATGTTCATCTCAGTGTATAGTAAGAAAAAATTCCAAACAAAGTTATATAATAAATGAGAATGATGAAATATGAAGTATACACTATATATATATTCACCAGGTGGTGTATTAGATAGGCATTAAAAATTATGGCATTTGAGACTATATATCCATACATTTGTAATGAGAGCTTTTATTTTATTTAAATATTTATTTATTTGGCCATGCTGGGTCTTAGTTGTAGCATGTAGGATCTAGTTCCCTGACCAGGGATAAAACCCAGGCCCCCTGCATTGGGAGCTTGGAGTCTTAGCCGCTGGACCACCAGAAAGTCCCTGTAATGAGAGCTTTTTTTTTTTTAAACTCTTATTTAACCTAGTGATGCTATGGGGTGAACTGTTCATTGTGGTGATGTTCGTAGATGGTCTTCCACTGATTCCTCACCCACACCTTCATAGTGTTAGAGACTAGTGGCTTTTACTCTGCTCTCTGACCTCACTTACTATATCAGAATCATCCTTTTGGAAATGCTTGAAGAGTGTTTGGAATAAGGGTTTACATGTTAATGTGCCTAGCATACTGGTTCTAATGCCCCTTTATGTAGGAAACTAAGCTGTCTTTGTTGAATTTGTTTTAATGAGTTGGATTCTTGAGATGTTTCTGTTTATAAATGTAACAATTATAAATATCCCAGCCTGGTTTGCTATTGAACATGTGTTATGCTAATCAATGTTTTTCTTTTTAATTTTGGGTCTTCCCACCAACAAAAGTCTTCAAGTCATCACTTGAAGATGTTTGGGCCTATTCTTTGTAAGAACAAAAGTACTGTACTCAAGAGCCTGTGCTTTCATTTGGAAGTTCATGAATTGCTTTTTTAAATGTAGTCATTAGTCCCAATTTCTTTCTGTAGAATTTCTTTAAGTTTTATATACTTTTATGAAAGATTTTCTCAAAATCAGTAGTTTTACTTTCCCAAGATTCCAGATTCCTGCTGTCTCCTCTGTCCTGTTCATTAAACTCACCCAGCTGTTTTCAGAATTCATGCATTCCCCTTCTTTCTCCTTATTTTCTCAAACTAAGGCTAAATGTTTGCTCAGAGGATCAGGATCTGCTCCAGCTGTGGGCAAGCCTTCACCAGCCTCTCTTGCTACTGTTCTGCTCACTTGAGCCATAACCTTTGACAGCACAGAGCATGTATTTATCAATGTCTCATTTTTTTCACACTTCATTATTGAGGATTTGAGCAGAACTGGGGCAGAGTTAACTCCTGTGCTCTCTGGGAAGAATAGATTTGCTTAAGGAAGACTGTCAACAAGATTTCAGCACAAATATTTGTTTTGGAAATATTTTTAAAACTTCTAACAATTCTGTCCAAATAGGTTGGACTCTGGCACCTTCAATTTACCTACCTCTTATGGAGACTTGGGATTATTTAGTTATAATGTTTGTATTTTTGTTAGAATTCTTACTCTGTATAATATCATCTTTTAACAAAGCTGAGAGAAGAAAGGAAAATAAGTATTTATAGAGTTACATTAACCTGTTTGTTTACCTTCCTAATTCTTTTCATTTGTTTCTGTGGATTCAGGTTACCAAATGGTGCTATTTCCTTATTCAAGTACAGCCTTATTTCTGCCTACATCTTTTGTACTGTTAGTGTCAAATATGTTACATATCTATTAATATATGTTATAGGCCCCAGCGTGTGATTATATATGTCATTTTGTGCTCTTTTCTTTTAAACCAGTTAAGAAAAGAAAAGAAATTAGCAATTATATTGTTTCTTACAGTTATCTATATAACTAACTTGATTGCATATTTTTAAAGAATATTTATTTGGCTGTGCCAGGTCTTAGTCGCAGTAAGCAGGATCTTCCATTTTCATTGTGGTATGTGGGATCTTTAGCTGCGACATGTGAACTCTTAGTTGCTGCATGTGGGATCTAGTTCTCTGACCAGGAACCCTGGTCTTCTGCATTGGAGGTGCAGAGTCTTAGCCACTGGACCACCAGGGAAGTCCCCATATTTTGTTTTTATTGTGTGAATTAAAATTACTGTCTAGTATCACTTGCTTTCAGCCTGAAGAACTTCCTTTAGTATTTTTTTTTAATGAAACATGTCTTCTAGGAACAAACTATCTCAGTTTGTGTTTACTTAAAAATGTCTTTATTTTCTCCTTTTCTCCTCAGATTTTCTTTCAGATCCTTTATTAAGGTGTTGAAATTTTCTCTAAAGATCTTGTATACTTTAAGTAAAGTTAGATTCTCCTTCATTTATAAAAGATAATTTTGCTAGATACAAGATTTTGATTAACTTTCTTTTCCTCAACTCTTTGAATATGTTTTTATACTGCCTTCTAACTTTCATTGCTTCTGATGAAAAGTCAGATGTTTATTGTATTGAGTTACCCTTGTACACAGTAAGACACTTTTTTCTCTTGCTGCTTTCAAGACTTTGTCTTTCAGTTTTGACCACAGTGTATCTGGATGTGGCTCTCTTTGAGTTTATCCTACTTGGAATTTAGCTTAGCTTAATCAAATGTTGAATTTTTCAGCAATTATTTCTTTTAGTGTAGTCCTGCTCCTTTCCTCTCCTTCCAGGACTCCCATTATGATCTGTTTTTGTTGGTATACTTGATGGTGTCCCACATTTCCTTGAGGTTCTATTCA
Organism: Oryx dammah; assembly: GCF_014754425.2. Taxonomy (NCBI): domain Eukaryota; kingdom Metazoa; phylum Chordata; class Mammalia; order Artiodactyla; family Bovidae; genus Oryx; species Oryx dammah. The sequence goes on from NW_024070207.1 coordinate 114,878,326, forward strand.
TTTTTCTTCATTCTTTTTCCTCTCTGTTCTTCAGTTTGCATAATCTCTGTTGATCTGTCTACAAATTTGCTGATTCTTTCTTCCACTGTAATTTCCTGTTGAGGCCCTTCAGTGAATTTTTAATTTTGGTTATTATCCTTTTGGGACTTTCTTGATGGCTCAGACAGTTAAGAATCTGCCTACAATGCAGGAGACTCAGGTTCGATCCCTGGGTTCTGAAGATCCCCTGGAGAAGGGAATGACTACCCACTCCAGTATTCTTGCCTGGAAAATTCCATGGACAGAGGAGCCTGGCTGGCTATAGTCCATGGTGTTGCCAAGAGTCAGACACAACTGAAAGACTAACACTATTTTTTTTATTATAGTTTTTAGCTCCAGGGGCTTCCCTGGTGGCTCAGACAGTAAAGAATCCACCTACAACGAGAGAGACCTGGGTTTAATCCCTGGGTTGGGAAGATCCCCTGGAGGAGGACATGGCAGCCCACTCCAGTATTCTTGCCTGCAAAATCCTCATGGACAGAGGTGCAAAGAGTTGGACATGACTGAGCAACTAAGCAGCACCAGAATTATCCTTTACTTTTTCTTTTTTTTTTTTTTGGTAATTCCTAACTCTTCATTGATATTCTGTATTTGATGATGCATTGTTTGTTAAGTATGGTTTCCTTTAATTTTTTTTTAGCATATTTATAGTAGCAGTTTTCAAGTCTCTGTCTCCTGAGTCCAATACCTGGGTCCTTTCAAAGGCAGTTACTCATTGCCTGCTGTTTCTCATATATATGGACCACACTGCCCTGTTTCTTTGTATTTTTTGTGGTTGAAAACTGGACACGTTAGGTAATGTAGTAACTCTGGATACTGATTCTCTCCCTCCTGCCTCTGCAGTTTCTTCCTGTTACTGGTTTATTTGTTGAGTGACTTCGCTGGACTAGTTCACTGAGGTCTGTTTCCTCCACAGTGTGCAGCCTCTGATGTCACTCCTCAGAAGGTGCAGCCTTGGGCATGCACACAGCTACCCTAACTCTTCATCCCCACGTGGGGATGACAGTGATTATAGCTGGGCTCTCTTGGACTATATCTTTCCCTAATTTCACTATTAAGTTTGTCTTCTTGGTTTTTTCTTGTTTTGGTTGCACTGGGTCTTTGTTGCTGCACACAGGCTTCTCATTGCAGTAGCTTCTTGTGTTGCAAAGCACAGGCTGTAGGCATACTGACTTCAGTAGTTGCGAACCTCGGGCTCAGAAGTTGTGGCGCATGGGCTTAGTTGCTCCACAATATGTGGAGTCTTGCTGGATCAGGGGTTGAACCCATATCCCCTGCGTTGGCAGGCAGATTCTTAAACACTGGGCCACCAGGAGAGTTCCCTGGTGGGATTTAAGTTCCTGATTGATCTTCCTTTATTGATACCACATCCACTTGTTAGCATCCCCAAGTTGGTAGCTAATCGCTTTATTGTTTTTGCCAATAACCTGAGACGTAAATGTTCCACAGACTAATATCATTAACATTGGACTTCTTTGCAGATGTGGTTTTTTAAGGCTGTTCTTTAAGGTTTACTCTGACCACAGGAAGGCTTCCATAACTTTCTCTTCCCCTGTTCCTTTTTGTTAAACTTCTAGCTGGTCTACCTTTCACCTATTGCTCTCATGTAGCTACCAGCCTCCTCTTAATTTCTTGCTACAAAAGTCTTCGTAGTCTTTGACAGCTTCCATAGGTTTGAACTTCCCCATGCTATGTTCCACATAAAACCAGTGGGAGAGCTGCAGAGCTCTGTGTTCTTACCTCATGCCTTAACCCTAGGCAGAGCTCTGCACCACTGCTCCAGAGCAGGACAAGGGGATAGCAGCCTGCCTCTTTCAGAATGATACCCTGCTGTGAGTGGGCTGCTGGCCAGAGCTAGCAGCCCCTGATCTTCTCAGCTTGCCTCTCCTAACATGGAACCTCCATCCAGTGTGAGCTGGGACATAGATGATCAGGGCCCAGTATTCTTGGCCTGATTCACCTAAGATGCTATACAAGTGGGAAGTGGGTGAGGGGATGGAGCCCTGGTTCTCTTAACCATGCTTACCTGGAATAGGGCTTTTACAACACAGGACCATGGTGAATAAGGATGCTGGTGGCCTAGCCTTCCTAGGAAGAAACTGTCATCCTTGACTTGAGATTGGGGGTGGCAGGGGAATGCATTTTCTTGGCTGTACCCATCCAGAGTAGAACTATCACTCTGGGCTGGAGGGTAGGGGAAGAGCAGCTTGTAGCTCACATGCTAGAGCCTCACTGTCCTTATCAAGATTTAATTGTTTTTTTGAATAAAGATCTCTTATCCATTTGCTGTTTGCTCTTAAGACATTTTATACAGACTTAAAATGGTTTTTTAAGAAAAATATTTGTTACCGGTTATGGTTGATTTTCTGGGAAGGGAATCTGAGGAGCTCCACATACCTCCAGTCTAGCCCTAACTTTTTGAAAATAACAAACTCCATTTCTTCAAGGATTTTTATTTTTTACCTTCTAGACTTCACTGATTCACACAGCTCTTTTATCCTTCTTAGTCTAAACTAGGAAATCTTTTACCATAAACTCAACCAACTCTAGGTAAAAGAACAAGCAGATTAATATATAAATGAAGGTATAATGGCATTTAATTTAATTAACTTTGGCACCATGACTTTCTTGATATAGATGATGGAGAAATGTGTCTCTAATCTATCAAAAGCTTACTTTGTTGGGCACTTTGAATCGATCTTTGAGAATTTGCAGATATTACCAGAAGGGGAAGGGTCTTTGTTCCTCTGGTACAGGCCTTGTTCAGTGATTGCTAGGAAGTAACCATGAGTCTTCCTCCTGTTCCCCATTTATCACCAACATACCCAAAATGTTGCCACCTCTCTTTATAACACGCCAGCATTTGCAGTGAGAGGTGTTAAACTCCAGTATCTAGAGTCCACAGGGACAGTCTCCAGCTGCTATTTTGTAGCAGGGTAAGTACTTTCATAAAATCTGTTACCAGGAATCATGAAATATCAGGAAGGTTAGTGTTAGACAAGTGTTGGCCCACCATTGTTTTAGTATGACCTGTGAGCTCACAATGGCTTTTACACTTTTTAACGATTGAGAAATAAATCAGAAGATGAAGAATATTTTGTTGTTGTTGTTTAGTCACTAAGTCGTGTCCAACTGTTTGCAACCCTGTGGACTGTAGCCTGCCAGGCTGCTCCGTCCATGGGATTTCCCAGGCAATAATACTGGAGTGCATTGCCTTTTCCTTCTCCAGGTAGTCCTCCCAACCCAGGGATTGAACCAGTGTCTCCTGCATTGGCAGGCAGATTCTTTACCACTGAGCCACTGGGGAAGCCCAAAGAATTTTCTAGGACATGTGAAAATATGAAATTCAGATCTTTGCCCATAAATAGTTTCACTGGGCACAGCCATGCTCATGTGTCTATGTCTTGTCTGTGGCTGCTTTTGTGATTTAACAGCAGAGTTGAGTACTTGGAGAGTAGAGATTATATGGCCCACAAGACCAAAAATATTTACCATCTGGCCTTTTACAGAAAAAGTGTGCTGATGCAGTCTCAAGTATGATTGAGTGGAGCAGCACTAGTCATTTTTCCTTAACGAAGTATTTTAGGGCCTACAGACATCTCAGCAGGGATATAGATGCCCTAGGAGGTACAAAAGAGGGAGAAAATTTCAAGACAATTATTTGTATTTTGAATTTAGATAGAAAGAAGAATACCACCTGTCCTTATGTAAACAAATCTTATTCAAAAGGAAAACTAAAACGTCTGTCACCTATATGTTTGAAACTACTTCCCCAATGTGGAGTTTTCCCAAGACTTCTGTTTGATCTGAAATTGTAGCATTCTGACAGTTGTCTCTGGGGTGAATGAATTTTTTTTTAATTTAGAAGAAGCCGTATTGCTCATTTGACTTCTCATTCTTGGTGAAAGTGTGCTTCCCAAGGTTATGTGTTATGCCAAATTATACCATCACTTCATGGCAAATAGATGGGGAAACAGTGACAGACTTTATTTTTGAGGGCTCCAAAATCACTGCAGATGGTGATTGCAGCCATGAAATTAAAAGACACTTCTTGTAAGAAAAGTTATGACCAACCTAGACAGCATATTAAAAAGCAGAGACATTACTTTGCCAACAAAGGTCCATTTAGTCAAGGCTATGGTTTTTCCAGTAGTCATGTGTGGATGTGAGAGTTGGACTATAAAGAAAGCTGAGTGCCAAAAAATTGATGCTTTTTAACTGTGGTGTTGGAGAAGACTCTTGAGAGTCTCTTGGACAGCAAGGAGATCCAACCAGTCCATCATAAAGGAAATCAGTCCTGAATATTCATTGGAAGGACTGATGTTGAAGCTGAAACTCCAATGCTTTGGCTACCTGATGCAAAGAACTGACTCATTGGAAAAGACGCTGATGCTGGGAAAGATTGAAGGCAGGAGGAGAAGGGGATGACAGAGGATGAGATGGTTGGATGGCATCACCGACTCAATGGACATGAGTTTGAGCAAGCTCTGGGAGTTGGTGATGGACAGGGAGGTCTGGCGTGCTGCGGTTCATGGGGTCGCAAAGAGTCAGACATGACTGAGCAACTGAACTGATGACAAATTTCCTAGATAACTCCTTTAGTTTAACAAATTAGGGGGGAAAGTCAGATGTATTATTGCTGGCATCAAATTCTTTAAAACTTAGTGAAGATATAGGAATTAACAAGTCAGAAATGTCAACATAGTGGCTTTTTGTAACAGTACAGACAAAAGATAGACTGTGATAGTAGAATGTCATTTAAGAGCATATTGTAGTCCTCCAAATATGCTAAAAACTGAGGATGGGATTGAGAACATGAAAAGTGAAAGTCTCTCAGTCATATCCGACTCTTTGCAACCCCATGGACTATATAGCCCTTGGAATTCTCCAGGCCAGAATACTGGAGTAGGTGGCCTTTCCCTCCTGAAGGAGACCCTCCCAACCCAGGGATCGAATCCAGGTCTCCTGCATTGCAGGTGGATTCTTTACCAGCTGAGCCACAAGGGAAGCCCAAGAATACTGGAGTGGGTAGCCTTTCCCTTCTCCAGGGGATCTACCCAACCCAGGGATCAAACCTAGATCTCCCACATTGCAGGCGGATTCTTTACCAGCTGAGCCATAAGGGAAGCCCAAGAATACTGGAGTGGGTAGCCTATCCCTTCTCCAGAGGATCTTCCCGACCCAGGAATTGAACTGGGGTCTCCTGCATTGCAGGCAGACTCTTTACAAACTGAGCTCTCAGGGAGCCCAAGCATGGGCTGAATGCTATTTAAAGGTAGTGTTTCTATTTCATGTTCAGGGCTCCCATTTCATTTAGTTTATGTTTTCCAATTTCTTTTTTTCTTTTCTGTTTTTCTTTCTCAAGCCTTTATCAAGCATAGTAGAAAAAGTTTTGTATATGTATATATGTGTGTGTGTGTGTGTATATGATATATATATTTTAGAAATGTTATAAATTTTTGCCTAGCTAAAAAATTTATGACATTTTAATTCCACTTGTTGGACTTAGTATAAATAGAATGCTAGGTTTCTAATTAATATTCACTCAAAACTTTGATATAGTTCCATATATTTTGGCATCTGGTATTACTGCTAAAAGACTAGAAAGTTCATTATCTTAGTGATCTTTTTTTACTAAAATTTGAAGCTCAAAACTTCTAATCCAGTTCTGAGAATATCAAGAAATACTATGTTGTAAAAAAACAAAACAAAACAAAAAAGAAAACATATGATAACAGTACTATTAACTAAAGTTCAATTTTGTACACATTTCACAAGATTTTATGCTAGTGTCCATTATTTATTTTCATACCTTATTCAAGATTCTGCTTTGTATTTAGTTGCATTGAGCAGTTTCAGCTGCATGCAACAAATTCTGGTAAATTATCTTTTCATTTTTATTCTGTTACAAATATTTTCTAGTTTTCCTTGTTAGGGCTTCTTAGATACACCTATCATTTAAAAGTGGACATTTAATTTCCAAATACATAGGGTTTTAAAATACCTTTGATATTAATTTTTCATTTTAATATTTCTCATTTTAATGCTTCCTTCTCTGTGATCATCACCCTCTGTGTGTTTTAAATCTTCTAAGTTTACTGAGGCTTTCAATGGCTAAGTCAGAGATCTCTCTTGGTAAATGTCACATTGCACTTGAAAATATGTGGGTTATTTTCAAATATCTTTTGATACTGATTTCTAACATAATTCCACAGTGATAAGAGAACCAACTCTGTATGATTTCAGTACCTTTAGACCATGAATTTTTTGCACCTGTTTTATGTCCCTGGATATGTTCCAGTGTCTCCTAGTTTATATATAGTCTATGGGAACTTGAATAGAATTTGTATCCTACTGTTGTGTGAAAATTGTATTAATTATTTTGAATTGGTTCATGGTACTTTCCTTCTACTTTTCTGTATATTCATTCTATTACTACTTGAGAGTTTGATAAAGAAACTCCAACTAAAAATTTATCTATTTAAAATAATTGTAATATATAGTAGAACTATATGTAACTTTGTTGTATATTTTCCAAGTCTCCTGTAAATGTGTTATCATACGTTCATAATTTAAAAACTGAAAGAGTAAAAAAACTAAAGGTAGCATTTATGCTTTAAAAAATGGTTACAATTTGACTATGAATCATGATTATTCCATAGAAAAAGCATAGTTTTACTTGAGTATTATTTGACAATGTAAAAATTTTTAAACAAAATTTTTTCCCAAAACATCTCTGGTACTAATCATATCTGTTAATATCTGCTTCCTGCAAAACAGTTTCTACTCAACAAAGTTTATAAATAATTCACCTGTGGTTAAATTATCAAATAATAAGGCTTTTCCAGCCATGCCAAAAGAAAGAAATTAAACCTTTACATTTTACTTCTTGGTTATCATTGGGCTGAAGTTCCCTCTGATTTGGAGGATATGTAATGAAATATAATTTCTTAAAAAAAATTTTTTTAATATATATTTATTTTAATTGGAGGCTAATTACTTTACAATATTGTATTGGTAATTTCTGAGAATTAAAAACCTAAAATCTCTGCCAGTGAAATTCAGAGATGTATACTGCTCAGTTCAGCATTGAAAACCAAATTTTTGTTGTATGTCCATGTGTTAGAGCTTGTGAAATGGAGTGGTTTCCTGTTTGCATCTGACAGATTCATAGTCATATTGTGCAAGTAGTTGTTCATCATCAGGCATTTTCTCCTTTCCTGTCCCACCAAGGTTCCACCTGCCCAAATCCACAGCTGTGCTTCTGCATCGCTTATTTTGTGAAACATTTTTGTTTCTTTTTTTCAGGCATCCAGTGGAAATTATTATTTCATCCCATACATCGTGACACCATGTGCTGATTATTTTTGCTGTGAGAGTGATGCCCAGCGGCGTGCCTCAGAGTACATGCAGCCCAACTGGGACACCCTCCTGGGTCCACTGTGTGTGCCTCTGGTGGACAGGTTTACTAGCCTCCTCAAGGACATCCATGTGACCTCATGGTAATTCCCATCAACTGTCCTCAACCTTGGGAGCTTAACCAAAATTTTCCCTTCGTGTCCATGGAGGTGATGTGCCTTCAAGAGACCATAGTGCTCAGAGAGTGGGGAACTCCAACCAGTCATTTTAAAGTCATCCTGGAATCCAGGGTTTCACACTGGCTCACTGCATTGGGCTGTTGAGGTGTAGCTGAAAGAGAATGAAACTGGAGTTGAGGTCAGGGTTCAGTTTGTGTTTGGTTCCAGCTCCTTACGCAACCTTGACAAATAGCTTTTCTGTAGCTGTTTTCTCATTTAGAAAATAAGGAACTTAAATCATTGATTTTCTTTAATGTGCTTTCAACTCTGACATTCTGTGTTCTAAGATCATTTCTGAAGGTGAGTTCCTGCCCACCACCAATCAGCTGTTGAGGTTGTTAAAATGTGTCAGCAAGGTTATTCCAAACATTAGCCCCTATGCTGTACAAGTCGGGGTATATTGAGTCAAGGTGAGGCCATCCTGACCACAGTGCGCCCTGGGACATGTTCTTGGTAGGTTTATGTTGGAGAAGGTGTGGAGCAGTAATTCAAGAGCTGACAGGTTTGGGTTTGAATCCTGGCTCAGGCGGTCCTTCCCTGTATAGCCTTGGAGCAGTCAGCTCACCTCTTGGAGCCTCAGTGCTCAAGAAACCAGTCCTGGAAATATCCCTGTTTTGAAACTTGAAGGCAGAAAAATTATTCCACTTAAAGAAAGAATTCAGATTTTCTTTGCCTGTAGCCAGTTTAAAGGATTTACTCCTGAAAGTTAAGTCACAAGGAGAAGGATTTGTCTTTCCAAAACAAATGAAAATCCAAAGCACTGGCAGAACTAACTTGAAGTATAAGGGCCACACGTCCCTCTGGCTTGTGCTGTGGTCCCCCAAACTGTGGAGCATTACTACTGTGGGGCTGGTGGGAGGTGCATGCTTGTTCACAGTCTGTTCTCCTTTTCTATCCTGTCACCTCTTCTCTGGACACACAGTTTCTGCTACAGGTTGTAATGGGAAAAGAAGACTGGCAACTCAGGCATATGTGACCACATGCCAATCTAGAAAGTAAACGGGGCACCTTTTGCAGCACATCCCTCAAAAACCTCATTCGGACCCAGCTTGCTAGCTATTGTCTTACTGCACAGTGAATATTCTAGCGAGGTTCAGGGAGAAAAGTCTCCCAGGATCATTTTTCAGGTCTGACGAGGAAGTAGGCTAGCTTGAGTCTGCCAGATGAGCAAGGTATCTGCAAGAAGTGGCCCCAGGTTTGTTTCTCATTCACTTCATGTATGTTTCAGTAGGAAGACAAGTCTTTCAATTCGGTTTAATTTCAAAGAACTTGAAATACCTGTTGGTTGATTCCACCCCTTGAACTCCCAGATACCTGGCAAGGGTTAGTGAGAGGGTAAATGATGCTAATGGTTGAAAACATCTGTAACAGGGATGGCAGACAGATTTTCAGCTCAAGTGCCAACTTGCATAGATTGATGAAGGCCACCCGGAGCCCTGTACAGAAAAGGGATTTGAAGCCATTTCCAAGTTCACACTGATTAGCAGTATCTTTCCTGGTTACCAGAGGCAGAAATGGCTGCATGTTTATTACATATATGTTGTCGCCAAGCCATACTTAATTCAGTGTTTAATTCAGTGTTTTGTTTATTTACTTACAGGTTGCCGTTCTTATTAGGTTTCTTAGTTTATTGAAACTGTTTTTCAGAGTTCCCTTGAAAACAAGACTAAAGTGTGTACATTTTTACTTGACAGGTGAAACTAATAACACTTTAATAGCTTTTGATACGTTTATAGTCCAGCAAATGGACAGTGGCTATCACCCAACTTAATTATTCATTTGATTAATCATAGAATTTTAAACGTTAGTAGAATCTACTAATTTGCTCATCATTGAGGTAATAAACAAGAGACAAGGAAATAAAAATTAAAGCAATGCACTGATACTTTTATATCAGAGCACTTTCACTTAAATTAATTTCACTTAATTAGTGAAATGTTGAGATTTATTATAAGCATTGGACCAGGCAGTGTACTGTAAACACTTTTTTGGACAGAGTTTTGTAACAATTAAAATCAACATTGGTTATTCTTTGGTATTGTTTCTCATTCTCTGAAGACTATTACTTGTTAAACTTGCTTTTTTTAATAAACAACCTAATTTTACTGTATACGGTTAAATCGTTTCAGCTATGTAATGGGTTGACAGTATTATAACTTGGTCATGCCCAGTCTCCATAGAAAAAAACATTACTTGGAAAGTAGACAACATATTTAAATCCATCTATTTTAAACCAAGTACTGAATACTAGCATTGGTTCTTGGAGGGGCTATGGTGAGACATTCCAGTGTGAATTTAAACTGCTTTAAGTGTTATAATACATCCCTGTTATTATCTGGATGCCCACATAAAGGAAGTTCTGTGTCTTCCATTAGGAAAGCATTCTGGCTGTCAAAAATGACACAGAGAATAGGGGGTGAAAGGCAGAGGTGGTCTGCAGGCGTCCAGGCATGGCTTCTTGTGTTGCTCATGGACTCATCCAAATTTTGTTTCTCGACCAAGTGTAAAAAGCTTTGTGATTACTAGCTGGGGATACCTGAAAGATACATCTTAAAGACATTCGTCTTACTATGTTTCATGGCTTTGGAGTTTTGTTCAGCTTTGTGAAAAATCTCTTAATGGTGGGGGAAATTACTGTTCAAGTGAAGTACTTTCTTGTCCTCTATGTGTTTAAAAATACTGAAGGAGAGGGGATGGGGTGGGGTAGCTAGTGAGTCCTGTGTGTTATCCAGATACATTGGGGGAAGGTCATAATGAACTGATTTTCTTTGTAACTGTTGAGTGGTTGGGTTTTTGCAAAGTGACACTCACAAGTAGGACATGCTCCCCATTGGCTGATCCTGGGAGGCTCAGGTGTGGGTGAGGCTCCCATGTGTTAGCCTAAGTCATGTCCATGAGAGCTAGGTTTGTTTGGGCAGCAGCACAGTCCTGGATGCTTGTAGGTGTGACTGGAGCTTTTCTTGTTTCCCTCTCCAGTGCTTATTACAAAGAAACCTTGTTAAATGACATCCGGAGAGCCAGAGAGAAATACCAGGGTGATGAACTGGCCAAGGAGCTGGCTCGGATCAAACTTCGCATGGATAACACTGAGGTTCTGACCTCAGACATCGTCATTAATTTACTGCTGTCCTATCGCGATATCCAGGTATGCCATATGCTTATCTGAAGCTAACATAGTTCTTCCCTGACAAGGGGAATTCCTTGTATGAAGTACTCATACACTAGATTTATGGTTAGGTAGCTGTTTTACAGCCAAAATAGGAATGTAGCTGGGTCATAGGTCACCTCGCGTATCTTTTGTTGTAGAAATGTTGCAGAAGGTTTCGTCATGTCAGAAGGGTGCTCCAGCAAATTCTTAGATATGGTACTGCTTAGTAAAAGGAGTTCAGAATTTAACAGTTTATATGCAGTTTGTGCTAGGCGTTGTTCCAAGGCCTTTGTAAGCCCTAATTCACTTAATCCTCTTCAGAAGCCTATGGGGCACACAGTCTGATTATTCCCATTTTAACAACGAGGAACATGAGGTACAGAGAAGCTAAATAACTTGCCTAAGGTCACACAGTAGTTGACAAAAGTCAAGATTCAAACTGAGGCAACCAGCTCTGTTGTCCGTGCTCTTAATGCCTCTCCTCTTCTACTTCCTTTAGGCCTTTGTCACTTCCTTCTTTGTTTAGCACTACCTGATAGTGAAAGGGACAGCAGGAGTAACAGAGGCATCTCCAGGAATCAGGGGCTGCAGGGCTTTATTCTAAGACAAGGGACAGAGACTTCTGGAAAGTCCTGAAGACAGGGTTTGTAGAATATGATACCATGGAGGAAAGCAATCATTTCCCCCCTCCAAGTTTAATTCTGTGGAGCCATTTCCAAGACATCTTGTCTTCCTTTCCTTTGGAGGAACATAGAGCAGTGTACATAACCTGTAGAATTCTATCAGTACAAAGCCATGTTGGAGGTTGTTGGCCACAGGTCTTTAGACAAGAGAGGCTTCCATTTATGACCTGAGCCAAGAACAAGAGTCAACCACTTAAGGAATTCATGCCCCTGGTGACAAACAGATGCATCTAATTGATTTTAATAGCAGATGCTATTAGAAATTATGCTGACTGAGTGATGCCCCATGAAACAAGAGAATGGGAAGGACCTTGTTTGAGGTCTTTCTTCTGTTGAGTGGCTGGCTTCCTTCTGCCCATGCTTTCATGCATCTCTCCTCTTTATAACCTTCCCTTGATGGGGCTCTCAGGCTCAAAGATGAGTCAGAAGCTTCTTGCAGTACTCTGCTTTTCCTTTCCTTGGGCAGCAGCATCAAAGTGTAATGCCACAAAACAGGCGTGAGATTTCAGTGGGAAGTCCTCGTCTGCTAACTGTGGCCAGCTGTCAACAAGTTGGCCAGTAACAGTGATTCTGAGTCGGCTGAAAGGGTAACAGATGGCACTGCTCACAGAGGATACAACCGAGATGAACACGGTAGCAATTTTTCCCTGGGTAATTATGCAGTTTAGAGCCGTGGTTCTCAAGCAGGGGACATGTGGCAGTGTCTGGAGATATTTTGGGTTGTCACAACTTGGGGTGGGGGGCCGGAGTGCTACTGACACCTAGTGGGTCAAGGTCACAGGTGCTGCTTAATATCCTACGATACACAGGGCAGCCCCCACCATAAAGAAAAATCCAGCCCCCAAATGTCAATAAGTGCCAAGGTTGAGAAACTGATTTAAATGAATTGGAATGTTTCTGACAAAATAGGAAGCCTTGGGATATTTCCTCCCTTTACGTGGCAAATGACTGTAAGATTTCTTATATATTTACATCCAGTTCATTTTAACCCACAACCCTGCCAGTGGTGATAACTCTCCTACACTCAAAATGTGGTAGCTTTTCCTAGCTGCTTGGCTCATTTGTTTATCGTCTCTGAATCTAACTTCCTTTCCTTGGTCCTTTCGTGACCTCCGAGAGCAGGGATTCTTCCTCTGTCTTCTCTCATCCATCTTGTTTTTAATCTCATTGCTCTTCTTTTAAGGACTTTAACTTCACTAAATGCTGCCTGTAGGGAAGGGCCTATATTTAAATGCTCAGGTGGTCTCATGTTTATAACTGTTTAAGAAATCCTGCAAAGAGCTGTGTTTCCTCTTTTACCTTGGGACCTCTTGCCAACAGGACTATGATGCAATGGTGAAGCTGGTAGAAACACTGGAGATGCTGCCTACGTGTGATTTGGCTGACCAGCATAACATTAAATTCCACTATGCGTTTGCACTGAATAGGTAAGAGTGATAATGTATGGATAGAGTTTTGAAGCAGGCCAGCTGTTAAATTTTGCTTCTTTTTCTTCTTTTTAAAAATTGTAGTATAATTGCTTTACAATGTTGCTAGTTTCCACTGTACAACTAAGTGTATCAGCTATATGTATGCGTATATCCCTTCCCTCTCAAGGCTCCCTCGCACCCCCTAGCCTACCCCTCTGGGTCATCACAGAGCACCGGGCTGAGCTCCCTGTGTTGCACAGCAGCTTCCCATTAGCTATTTTACACATGGAAGTGTGTATATGTCATTGTTCTCTTCAATTTGTCCTGCCCTCCCCTTCGCCCACTGTATTCACACGTCCCTTCTCTACATCTGTATCTCTGTTTCTGCCCTTCAAATAGATTCATCTGTACCATTTTTCTAGATTCCACAAATATATATTAATATGTGATACTTGTTTTTCTCTTTCTGACTTACTTTACTCTGTATGACAGAATTGATTCTAGGTCCATCGACATCACTGCAAATGACCCAATTTCATTCCTTTTTAGGGCCAAGTAGTATTTCATCATATATATATGTCTCACATCTTCTTTATCTATTCCTCTGTTGATGCACATCTAGGTTGCTTCCATATCCTGGCTATTGTAAATAGTGTGCTGCATTGAACATTGGGGTACATCTGTCTTTTTGAATTATGGTTTTCTAAAGGTATACAACCAGTAGTGGGATTGCTGGGTCATATCATACCTTTACTTTGAATTTTTTAAGGAACCTCCATACTGTTCTCCATGTGGCTGTACCAGCTTACATTCTCACCAACAGTGTAGGAGGGTCTCCTTTTCTCCATACCCTCTCCAGCATTTATTGTTTGTAGACTTTTTGATGATGGCCATTCTGACCAGTGTGAGGTGATACCTCATTGTAGTTTTATTTGCATTTCTATAATAATGAGTGATGTTGAGCATCTTAAATTCTCTTTCCTTCTTTCATTCAACCCTTGTTGAGTATGAGCGAGATCATGGCTGAATGCCAAAGTTAAGAAAATAGACATGACATGATCTTAACCTTTAGGGACTTTGTCTTTGGAGCATATATTCTAGCTGTGAGGTCAGACGTGTACCTAAACCCCGACAGCTCAGAGTGATAAATGTCTTCATGAATACCGCAGCATAGTAGTGGGAGGAAGTCATTCTGCTTTGGGGTTTTCAAGAGGCTTCTCAGGAGTCTTTCGGGCTGGGGTTTGAAGATTTAGTAAGAATTGCCTCATGGGCGGGAGAGACCGCGGGATGGGGGTGAGGAAGAGGCCACTCCACGTGGCCAGAAGTGTGAGCAGAGAGTTCTTCACATGCATGTGCTTTCAGGGGACCTCCAGAATACGAGCTATAGGTGCAGCAAATGTGTGCAGTGAGGCAGAGTGTGGAGGGTGGGACTGTGTTGTGACAGGACTGGTATATACCAACTAGAAGCTGAAAATGTCTCATAGACTGTGGAGGTAGGGGGCTAGTTTAACAACAGGATTAACATTGAATGACGGGGAAGAGGGCTGCTGTCTTCCTGTACTAGTGTAATCTGAATTACTGGGCTAGGGAGAGTCTGTGAGACTTGAAAATTCCTGCCTGGAGACCCTGAGCCTCAAAAGCTTATTGCTAGGGGTGTCAGCTAAGATGCTGTAGTGTAGAGACCCCAAATGCAGTGATTGAAATTTCTCCTTCACATAGCAGTCTAGAGGTGAGTGGACCAGGCTAGTGGCATAAGAGTTGTTCAGGGACCTAACTTCTGCCCATTTTGTAGCTCGTTCATTCCCTAGAGTGTTGTTTTCTTCTAGTTGAAACTCGGTTACTGCTTTACTCTTTGTTCCAGCCTGATGAAAGAAGTAGTGTGGAAGCCCAGTTAAGCCATTTCCTTTAAAGCAAGTAGAATTTGCATGGGCCACTTCCACTGACATTCTGTTGGTGAGAGCACAGTCACGACCCCTATCTAACTATAAGGGAAGCTGGGAAATGGAGTCTCTCACTGAGTGGCCATGTGGAGAGTGACTAGGAGTTTGACGCATCTAATCTCACAAAATCCAAGCTGCCTAAACATCTTAGTCCCACAGTTACTCTTCCTCCTTGATAAGATACAGGGAGTGGGGTGGCATTGGGTGAACATAGTGAGAGCTACATGCAAATCCGCTTGCTCCTGGGGCTAGGAATCGCTCATGTTTGACTCACACCGCCAAAAACTTGAGGATATTCAAATGTGGCTTGAGAATCAGAGTACTGGCACCTTCTTATCAACCCTCCGTGGCAAACATCTTCCTTAGGGAAGAGTACAGTGAGGGTTGATGGGGACCGAGTTAGAGGACACTTGCATCTGATTTCTCAGAGGCTTGGCTTTGCTGCAGCAGCTGGATTAAGCTGTAGATGGTGGACTTGCCACTGGCAGCATCTGCATGGCAGCAGCCACACAGTCTGTGGCTTCAGGATTCTTGTCACGCATATGAGGGAACATCTCTTTTTTGTATTGAAGTATATAAAGCACACAGGCAGTGAAGTGTGTAGATCTTTATACAACGTGACTTTTAATAAATAGATATACACATGTGAACAACACTCCTATCAAAAGATGAGGTAGTTCCACTCCCACCCCAGAAGTTCCCTTGTTTCCCTTTGCAGGTAGTCCCCACCCCTCTACAGGCCCCCACTCTTCATATATTGCAACCTCTGTCTCCAGAGATGAGTTTTTTCTGTCCTTGAACTTTGTATAAATGGAATCACACAGTATGGGCTTCCCAGGTGGCTCAGTGGTAAAGAATCCGCCTGCCAATGCAGGAGACACAGGTCAGGAGGATCCCCTGGGGAAGGAAATGGCAACCCATTCCAGTATTCTCACGGGAGAATTCCATGGATAGAGGAGCCTGACGGGCTACAGTCCATGGGATCACAAAGAGTCACACACGGCTGAGCAATTAAACAGCAGTCACATAGTATGTACTCTCTTGTGCCTGGCTTCCTACACTCAGTGTCGTGTTTCTGAGATTCGCCCATGCTGTTTACGGTGTCAGTGGTTCATTCCTTCTCCTTGCTGTGGAGTATTTTGCTGTGTGGATGTGCCATAAGTGATTTATCCATTTCACAGCTGGCAGACGAGGTTGTTTCCAGTTTGGGGGTACTGAGAACAGTGCTGCTATTAGCATTTATATGTGGCCTTTGCACACCTCTGGGCACATTTCTGTTGGGCACATAGCACATGCTTGTGTCCTACTGTACTAGACACCTGCAAGCAGTGGTTAAGACAAGTCGCTTAGTCGTGTCCAGCTCTTTGCGACCCCATGGACTGCAGCCCACCAGGCTCCTCTGTCCATGGGATTCTCCAGGCAAGAACACTGCAGTGGGTAACCATTCCCTTCTCCAGGGCATCTTCCCAACCCAGGGACTGAACCCAGGCCTCCCACATTGCAGGCAAATTCTTTATCAGATTCTGAGCCACCAGGCAGCCAGCAAGCAGTGGTAGCCAGGATTTTTACTCGTTTTGGTGGAGGAGCTCCATGGTCTCTATGAAAATATGCCTTCTCTCTCCCCAGCAGTCTTTAAACTCAGCATCCCAAGGTGGGGAGCATGGGATGGGCATCTTCCTTAAGCCTGAAAAGAAAGTTCTGTAACTCTGTCCCCCCAGAGTAGTGGGGAGATAGATATAATTTATACTTAATTATATATTAACTATATATAATTTATTATTATAATTTATTCTTAATATATAAATTTATTTAAGTATAATTTATCTTCAATATAATTTATTCTTAAATTATACTTGGTTGATCCTTGACTTAAAAGAATTAATCAGTTATTCCTGGTGAAGTTTCTGGGAGAATGCCTGGCATACCATAAGTGCTATTTTTTAAAATGGCTCGTTAAATTGAAACTAAGAGGGCTTTTTAAATTACTCACCACCGAGTCTTTTCCTGGACCAAGTAGAGGTACCAGTTGTCAAGCAGAATGAAATAGTCTGATTACCATCCACTCAAAGTAATAAAAGAATAAAACATGTTCTGAAATGGAAAATCAGTATCTAGGAGAACCCGGCGTGGCAAGATAAAGTGATTCCAAGATGATACACATTTCCCATTTGGAAGCGGAATGGCTGGGATTATTCTCTGGACAACCACCTTTCTGATGATCGGTCTTCTCCTTCTAGTCTGATTGTCCCCTGTACAGCAGTCCCCAACCTTTCTGGTACCTAGGACCCATTTCACGGAAGACAACTTCTCCATGGAGCAGGGTTGGGGGGAATGGTTTGGGGATGATTCAAATACATTACATTTATTGTGTACCTTATTTCTATGATTATTACATCAGCTCCACCTCAGATCATCAGGCATTAGATCCTGGGCGCTGGGGACCTCTGTCCTGTAGTGGTTCTCTTCACTGTCAGGAAAACAATCACCACAAATATGTATTGAGGCCGGTCAGGCCCCTCATTGCCAAGAATTTAATTTTCTCCAACCAAAGAGGGATTTTCTGTGGAACTGCAATATTTGCCTCATGTATCCATGCAGTCTGGTCCTGAATCTTTGCTTTAGCTATAACTTGGCCACCCATCAGCAGAGTCACAGTAGGATTTGGCATCATGTACTGTTTTGAGAAAGTGTATGGAGGTACTGTGTGTTTATAAAGGGGAATATCAGTGTTGAACAAATAATGAATTTTCCTGCATTACAGTTGACCTTTAACTCTTAGGAAGTGGAACAAATCATGGCCATTAGCGTTACTAAAGGTTGACAGTGATGAATGATTGCACCGTCAGATGCCAAGGGCTCCTGTATTATGCTGCCTTGAACTGGCATCTTTTCCTGACAGCTTCCCCTTCACTGCATTCAGAAGCCCAGTCAAAGGTACTTCCCATTTCCACTGAGCACTTAAATTGCTTGCCTCCCAGTGGCACAGAACCTTTATGAACAGTTTTTACTGGCTGTTACTTTTACAGATGGGACTTTATTAGATATGCTAAGGCAGCTAGAAGATCCAGCTAGGGATCAAGGCAGCAGGAAGATGCATGGTCTGGAAGCACAACAACAGAATCAAAGTCCAGGGTTTGAAAACAACAAAATTGGCTTGTCAAAGAGCAGGAGTATACTCTTATTATACTCCTTGCATCTTTGGGTCCAGACTGCCAACCCTGGCAACATTGAACTATTCAGCAAAGTGGAAGGGGAGACTGAATGTGTGACACGTATATTAGAATAGCTGATGTATCGCTCTGTGAACAAGTTAAGGATGGAGAGAGGAAGAAACTCTGTGGGCCCTAGAAACGTGTGGGGGAATATAAGATGAATGATACTGAATCCAGCACACACCAAAGGGACTTCAGGCTTGTTCCAGAACCTACAGCAGTCAGCTCATCCTCAACCTCTGGGCTACCCAGCCAGGCCCCTGCTCAGGTGGAGGGATGGAGAGAACTTGTGTCTCTGCAGTAACCGCCAGCCTCTTTTTCTTTCTTTTGTTTATGTTCACTGTGTGATCTCACCATATTAATTCATATGTTTAGATAAAGAACCATTTTTGTTACATGTTTGTAAAGGATAGGAAAATGATGACATCACCCTACTTTTTTTTGTCTGTTTTTTAATTGAAGTATAGTTGGTTTACAGGGACTTCCCAGATGTCTCAGTAGTAAGGAACCTGTCTGCCAATGCAGGAGACGTGGGTTTGATCCCTGGAGAAGGACAATCTCTTGGAGGAGGAAATGGCAACCCACTCCAGTATTCTTGCCTGGGGAATCCCATGGACAGAGGAGCCTGGCGGATTATAGTCCATGGAGTCGCAAAGAGTCGGACCCAGCTTAGTGACTAAACAACATGGTTGGTTTGCAATGTTATGTCAGTTTCAGGTATATAGCAAAGTGATTACATATTACATATATATTCTTTTTCAGATTCTTTTCCATTATAAGTTATTATAATATGTATAGTTCCCTGTTCTATTAAGTAAGTCCTTATATCTATTTTATATATAGTAGTATCTATATGTTAATCCCAATCTCCTAACTTATCCCTCCCCCCCTTTTCTCTTTGGTAACCATAAATTTGTTTTCTATCTCTGTGGGACTATTCGTGTTTTGCAAGTAAGTTCATTTGTATCATTTTTTTAGACTCCACATATTATTGATGTCATGCGATAGTTGTCTTTCTGTGTCTGGCTTACTAGCACTACTTTCCTAGCCCATTTGCCTCCAGGGACCTAAAACCATTTTGCAAAAAGAAGGATACGTATTTGTGGTGATTGTTTTCCTGGCAACGAAGAGAACCACAGAAGCTGTGCATGTAGTCTCAATCCTTTATTTTAGAGAGGAGAAAGAAAGGCAAGGGCCCAGAATAAAGCAGCTGGTCAATAAGAGCTTGGGAACCAGAACTCCCCAGTTTGAACCCAGTTTTCTACATACACTGGTTTCATATCATGGCATAATCAAGGGAACTCTGCCCAGAAAGCTTGAGCTTCTATTTTCTTTGCCTGATGGGCAACTAAAATAAACCATAGGCCTCTTGGAATTGTAGGGCCATACTTTGTGTGTGTGTGTGTGTGTGTGTCCGTGCATGCTCATTTGTGTGTGACTCTCTGCAACCCCATGGACTGCAACCTGCCAAGCGCCTGTGTCCGTGGGATCCTCCAGGCAAGAGAACTGGGGCAGGTTGCCACCGCCGCCTCCAGGAGATCTTCCCAACCCAGAGATCAAACCCAAATCTCCTGCATTGGCAGGCGAACTCTCCACCACTGCGCTACCTGGAATCCCCTTATAAACATAATGTTAGGCCAAAGAAGCAAGACATAAAAGTAACATATAAGATAATTCCATGTATCTTATTTCTTCCTTTCTAAGATGCAGAATTTTTTATATTTTTAAAGTAATGCTGAAATTTGTTATCTTACAATTGGTGACCTCATAATACTTGGTCATGATTTAGTTAATAGATTTTTTTTTCTTTCTTATTGAGCCATCAAATAATGACATCTTAAATTCTATAAAATACAAAAAAAAACCATGCAAAGCTAAACCATTTGCCTTACAGATATAGAAACCCTGAACTATATAGAAAAGCAAAGATAAGATATGATCTTAAGTATTTAAGATGCTAAGGATGATGATATCATCTTAGGTGTTTAAGATGCTTTGGAACATTCTAGAGGTCTAGCTGGCAAGGGTACCAGGCACTCCTTGATCCTTTGGGAAGGATATGTTTGCTCTATAAAACCTGTAGATGGAATTCAACCCAATTTACTCAGCATCTGTTGGGCCATACTTTTATGTCTCATTTTTTCATATATGATGAGGGCATTAGACAGTAGCTGAATATTAAAGCCACTTTCATAGTAAACACTTTTTATACCAAAAGACCAATTGCATTTTTTTCTGAGAAATTGATGATCTTATATCTTCTGAGCAGTGGCCTGGCTGATAATTGAAAAATTTTTATCCAGAGAAGTTATCACTTCTATCTGTCCTCCTTCCTCCCTGCTGGTATCCTTGAGCATATGTTATCTTCCTTTTCTGTCAAATTTCTGCTGTAATTCCCTTTCTTTTGTCCTTCCTTCATTTACTGACTTATTTGTATGTCAGTGGAAGGGCTTTGTGCTAAAGAAGGAGAGAGCTCATTACCAGTGACTCAAGTTAATGAGTGATTTAAAAATGTGATCACATGTGTACATATTACACACTTGAACTTACATAGACAAGTGAACTTGTTCTCTTCAAATTAATCATGCTGCAGTACTCTGCCTTTGACAACGCTGCCATTATTCAGAATACCATTGTATCATTGGGTGAGGGGAGATTTTTCCTTCAGCATTGTTTTGTCAGCTAACATGGCCTATAGGAAATCAGTATCATTACTTTTGGCTTTGAAGGAAAACAGATTTGAATTTGAATTCCAACTCCTATACTTAAGTCTCATGGCCATGATCAAGCCACTGAATCTCCTGAAGCCTACCTTCCTCATATGTAAAATGGGTACTAACATTTACCATGTAGTAAGCATTCCAGAGAGTAATCCTGGCATGAAGCTAGTGCTTGGCTGTGACTGACTTTTACTGTGTAGTTTATTCATCTGTATTTTTACTAAGTTTAAGAGAAAATGTTTGACCATTTCTAAATATCAAAACTACTTGGAAAATGCAGAGATTGTGCCACCAAAGAAGATAGTTTAAAGGAAGAAATTTCCTAAAGCAGTGCTGATAAAAGTGTTGTTAGCATGAAAACGTTGCTGGGGTAAGTACATGGTCCTCTGAGGTGATGATTTTGAATGAGACAAAGTTTGTTTGAATGTAGAGATTTGTAGGGGGAAGAATAGTGTGTTTAGTCAATTCAGAGTCGATTAATGTACAGCAAGTTTCTCAGCTTTGCATTACTGACATCTGGAGCTGCATAATTCTGTTTGGGAGGCCGTCTTATGTATTGTAGGAAGTTTAGCAACTTCCCAGTCCTTCTACACTAGATGCCAGTAGCCACCCCCCCACCAACCAAAGTTGAGACAATCAAAAGTGTCTCCAGACATCGCTAGGTGTCCCCTAGGGACAAAACCAGCCTGATGTGAGACCACTGCTTTATAGGGAGTCATTCTGGGTTGTGAGAAGAGCATTTGCTTTGATATTTGAATCACTTACCAGCAATATGATGTTGACAAGGTACCAGGATGACGATCCTATGGTGTGGATTAAAATAGATAAACCATATGCAAGTGGCCTGCATAGCTCCCAGCAGCTAGATGGCTGTTAATAAAAGTTCAGTTCCTTCTTCATTATCTTCTCCTTTCACTTCTTAATTCAAATGGAGAGGTTACCTAGTATGATATAAAAATATTATAGAATCTCTGTCAAAATCCCAACTGCGTTTTCCACAGAAGTAGGAAAAAAAAATCCTAAAATTCATATAGAATTTTATCACATAAGACCCCCAAATAGCCTAAGCAATCTTGAGAAAGAAGAACAAAGCTGTATCATACTTCCTGATTTGAAACTATATGTATTACAAAGGTATAGTAATCAAAATGGTATGATACTAGCAAAATGATACAGACACACAGACCAGTAGAACAGAATAGAGCCCAGGAGATAAGTCCATGCATACACAGCCGACTAATCTCTGACAGGGCATCAGGATTACATAATGGAGAAAAGATAGTCTTTTCAATAAATGGTGTTGGCAAAAGTGGGTGAAAGTGGCTCAGTCGTGTCCAATTCATTGCGACCCCATAGACTATACACTCATGGAATTCTCCAGGCCAGATTACTGGAGTGGGTAGCCTTTCCCTTCTCCAGGGGATCTTCCCAACCCAGGGATCAAACCCAGGTCTCCCACGTTGCAGGCGGATTCTTTACCAGCTGAGTCACAAGGGAAGCCCAAGAATACTGGAATGAGTAACCTATCCCTTCTCCAGGGTTTCTTCCCAACCCAGGAATTGAACCGGGGTCTCCTGCATTGCAGGTGGATTCTTTACCAACTGAGCTATGAGGGAAGCCCTTTAGGTACAATATTGCAAGTGAAAGTGACTCAGTCGTGTCTGACTCTTTGTGACCCCATGAGTTATACAGTCTGTGGAATTCTCCAGGCCGGAATACTGGAGTGGATAGCCTTTGCCTTCTCCAGAGGATCTTTCCAACCCAGGGGTAAAACCCAGGTCTCCTGAATTGCAGGCAGGTTCTTTACCAGCTGAGCCACAAGAGAAGCCTGCAAAAGTGGATATTTACATTCAAAAGAATAAAATTGGACCCTCACCTTACATCATAAGCAACAATTAACTTGAAATGAATCTAGGTCTTATATCTAAGGTCTGAAACCGTGAAACGCCTAGAAGAAAAACATAGGGAAAAACTCCTTGACATTGGTCTTGACAGTGATTTTTTTTTAGCTATGACATTAGAAGCACAGACGAAAAAGCAACATTAACAATAAAATAAACAACTGAGGCTATATCAAACTAAAATGCTTCTGTACAGCAGAGGAACTAATCAACAAAATGAAAAGGCAGTCTGCAGAGTGGGAAAAAAATTACTTGCAAACCATCTATCTGATAAGAGATTAGTATCTAAAACATATAAAGAACTCATGCAACTCAGTAGAAAAGACAGTTTGATTAAGAAATCGGCAGAGGACCTGAATAGACGTTTTTTTTCTAAGTAGACATCCAAATGGCCAAGAGATACATGAAAAAATCCTCACCATAACTGATCATCAGGGAAATACAAATCAAAACCATGATACCTCCTAAGTGTTGGTGAAAGTGTGGAGAAAGGGGAACACTGTTGGTGGGAATGTGTTCTCAGTACACACAAAAAAGTATGTGAGATGGTGGATGTGTTAACTAACTTAATTGTGGTAATCATTTCACAGTGTATATGTATATTAAATCATCATGCTGTACCTCCTGGGAAAACAGATTGCAGGAGACAGTATAGCAAGTGACAAAGTGACTTACTGGCATAGTCTGTAGAAATTATGGCTAATAAGAAAAACTACTCATAATTTAGCCCCAAAGTTGCCAATTTGTTGTTGTTCAATCGCTAAGTCATGTCCGACTTTGTGACTTCATGGACTGCAGCACGCCAGGCTTCCCTGTCCTTCACTCTCTCTCAGAGTTTGCTCAGATTCATGTCCATTGAGTCAGTGACTCTATCTAACCATCTCATCCTCTGCTGCCCTCGTCTCCTTTTGCCTTCAGTCTTCCCCAGCCCATAGCTCTTCTTAAAAAAAATTTTGGAATACAGTTGGTTTACAGTGCTGTATTAGTTTCAGGTGTGGGGCTTCCCAGGTGGCTCAGTGGTAAAGAATCTGCCTGCCAATGCAGGGAACCCAGGTTTGATCCCTGGGTCAGGAAGATCCCCTGGAGGAGGAAATGGCAACCCACTCCAGTTTTCTTGCCTGGGGAATCCCATGGACAGAGGAGCCTGGTGGGCTACAGGACATGGAGTCACAGAGAGACAGACACGACTGAGTGACAAAAAAGAAAAAACAATCAGTTTCAGGTGTACTTCAAAGTGATTCAGTTATACATATAGTCATTCTTTTTTCATATAGGTTATCACAGAATATTGAGTAGAGTTCCCTGTGCTATACAGTAGGTCTTCGTTGGTTATCTGTTTTATATATAGTAGTGTGTGTTAATCCCAGGCTCCTGATTTATCCCTGCCCCTCCTCTATGCTTCCCTTTTGGTAACCATAAGTTTGTTTTCAAAATCTGTGAGTCTGTTCCTGTTTTCATTCTTTTTATGGCTGAGTAATATTCCATTGTACTTATGCTGCCCATAGCTCTTAAATGACTGGGAGTTGGTTGTCTAAAGCATTTAACTTGGTCCAAAGCATTTAAATTTGGAATGGTTTGAGAAATATTTCAAAATGACTCTGCTGTTTATAGCCCACAAAACCATGGATTGAACCACTGTGGAAGAAATGAGGTTAATGGGAATTAACGAGATGGTCTTAAAAATTAAAAAAGAATATCATAAGGAAAAAAGCATAGTTCCTAGGACACAGGAGATGCTGCATAAATGTTAATTGTCCTTCTACTTCCCAGCAGAGAATCCCAACCACCATTGTTATGTCATCTTAAATGATGGTATTTGGGGAAGGCTTCTTGGGAAGAACTAGAATCTGGGAGAGCCATTCAGAGTAATGTGAAACTTAGTGACTTCTCAGTAGAAGTCCCTTGAGAAGCCTGGCCCTGACTTACCTCCCATCCTGCTCCCCCTAGTTCACAGCCCTCTAGCCATTGTCACCTGCCTTCAGCTGTTAAGAGCAGCAGCCTGTTATCCCCTGTGGGTGTTTGTTAAAGCTGTTTCTTTGGTCTGGAATGCTCATTGTTACCTGAGTCTGACTATCCTTCAGGGTCTTGTTTGTTTGTTTATTGACATTTGATCTTTTCATTATTTTTTTTTGCATTTATTGTCTTCTTTCTAATTTTACAGTCAATATGTGTTCATTGCAGGCAACTAAAAGCAAAAAGAATAGGAATCACTCATAATCCCCACCCCCTAGATATAACCTCTATTAGCATTTTGATGCGTTTCCACCCAGTGTCATTTTTTAAACTGAAGTATAATTGACCTAGAACACTGTTATTTCCGTGTGTACAACATAGTGATTCAATATTTCTGTATGTTACAAGATGATAACCATGATAAATCTCATTACCATCTGTCACCATACAAAGATATTACATAATTATTAACTATATTCCCAATGCAGTACATTTCATCCCCATGACTCATTTATTTTGCACCTGGAATTTAGTTTGTACCTCTTAATCTCCCTCATCTATTTCACCCATTCCTTCACCCCTTTCCTCTGGCAACCACCTGTTTGTTCTCTATATCTGTGAGTTTATATCTATTTTGTTACATTGATTTGTCTTCTTAGATTCCACATGTAAGTGAAATCATACAGTATTTGTCTTTCTCTGACTTATTTTACTTATCATAATACCCTCTAGGTCCATCCTTGTTGTCACAAATGGCACTTCAAGGTCTAGTTTAAATGTCTCTTTCTGAAAGAATACCAAACCTAAAAACGATGCTGCTATTCATTCTCATAGCACTTGCTCTTTTCCTTCATAGCACTCACATTTCTGTTTACTTGTTTAATATTTATCATCCCTTCCCTGATTGTAAGCCTGAGGGGAATAGGGGCCATGGTATACTAGGTCATTGTCTACCCCATACCACATAGTAGGTGCTGAGTAAGTATTTATTGGGTGGATGAATGAATATATGACTAAATGATCACAACTGTGGTATATAAGTTGGAAGAGATCCATGTGAGTATCTGGGTGCTACAGTTAAGGATTTGGTGGTAGAAAGTAGATTGATTTTATTTTTCTTTTGCATAAAAACAAAGACGAGTAAGTAATACATCTTTAGTGTATAGAGGTATATAAAAACACAGTTACTGGTAATACCACCATTCAAAGATAAACTAGTTGAAGTAAGACAGGGTCCAACACAGGGGACTGAGGAAATTCTAGGGCTGCATAGGCTAGGTCAGGGTCAGCAGTGAGGAAGTCTCCATAGTGGGGGATCACAGGTGTCTGTTAAGTGAGATCTGATGCAGATTCAGAGGGGAGTTGCTCTTTCTCACCAAGGAAACCCATGCCTTCTTAGTGTTGGTGACTTGTCAGTTGGTGTATCAAGTCAGGGTAGGGTAACTGCTAGAACAAATGGAGTCACAGCTTCATTGACTTAACACAATGAAACTGTATTTTCATTTACATAGCATTCCAAGGTGAGTGCATCCTCTTTCGGCAGTCTCTTCTTTTCGTGATTGCTTGATAACCCAATCTCTTTCCGTCTTCAGGCTCTGCTCTCCTTAGTTCCTCAGATCTCCTTTCAGACAAATGACAAGAGCAACCATGGTGAATTGCCAGGGATGTTTTGTGGGTTTTGTAACCGCTTTACTGAGACACAATTCACATACCATATAGTTCACCCATTTAAAGTATACAAGTCAGTGGTTTTTTAATATATTCTCAGAGTTGTATAACCATTATACTAACAGGTTTTAGAACATTTCCATCCATTGAGTGGCTGAACGAATATATGACTAAATGATCACTACTGTGGTATAGAGTTGGACAATATCTATATGAGTATCTGGGTATTGCACCCCAAACCCTGAATCTATTACCAGTCACCCCCCCCATTTTCCACTAGCCTCCATCCCTGCCCTAAACAACCACTAATCTATTTTGGCCATCCATTAGCAGTTGATTCCTATTCCCCCACCTCACTCCCTAGCCCTCAGAGACTGCTCAGCTACTTTCTGCTTCTAAATTTGCTTATTCTGGATAATTCATATAAATGGAGCCATATAATATGTGATCTTTTGTGACTGGCTTCTTTCACTTAGTAAAATGTTTTCAAGGTTCATCCATATTGTAGCATATGTCAGTGTGTGTGTATGTGTGAAAGTCTGTCAGCCGTGTCCGACTCTTTGTGACCTCGTGGATTATACGGTCCATGGAATTCTCCAGACCAGAATACTGAAATAGGTAGCCATTTCCTTCTCCAGGAACATATGTCAGTACATCTTCCCTTTTATGGCTGACTAATATTCCATTGTTCTGATAGACAACATTTTATTTATTCATTCATCAGTTGATGGACATTTACATTTCTGCTTTTTGACTGTACCAGGAAAATCTGTATGAGTCTAGTCAGGAAGTGATGATCATTAGTTGTCAGCATATTTCATTGACCAAAATCCAGTCTCATAGCCCAACCTCACTTCAAGGGAAGTTGGGAAATGTGGTATGGCTGAGTGTCCAGGGGAAAAGAAATAGATGGGGTTTAGTGAGCACATCCTAGTCTCTGCTACAACTTGCAAATAAGGAATAGAGTTAAACTGGATCCATCTGTGTGGAGATCACTGGGAGTGTATCAGAGAGCAACCCACAAGTTCAGGCAGGAACACACTTCAGCTTCTATGGCCTCTGTGAGAATGGGAAAGCCAGCCTGAGAATGCCCAGCTCCTCATCAGGGCCTGCCAGCCCACCTAGAGCCCAGTCTTCACAGATACTGTCCTGTGGTCCCAGAAACAGAGAAAAGTGGGATGATGGGAGCACAGGTGAGATGACTGAATAGTGGTTCTGCCCTGCTACAGAACTAGGTCCCATTTGTAGAGGAGAGACACAACCATTCTGGTTCGTATCTTTCTCTGGCTCTAGGCATTGCTCACACTAAAACACAGGTTGCCTCAACTGATCCTTCTCTGTACGTAAATACGAGGCATCTGGCTGGAAGAGGGCACTTGCTTTCTTGTGGCAGTTGTGCGTCTGTCAGTATCCAACCAGGAAACAAACCACTCTAACTATTTAGAATATAGGAAACATAATACAGGAAACTGGTTATACAGGTGACGGAAGAGCTGCAAAGGCAAACAGGGAACTGAGGCAGCTCAGAAATTAGCATCAGCAGGAAGCAGCTCCCATCTCTCCCTTGGCCAGAGGGACACAGGGAAGAGGTGATGGTACCAGAACCCAGGAGCCAGGATCACCTGGAAATGTTGTGAGCCAGCATGTTGGGAGTTGGTGTAAAGAAGAGATGCAGCTGGTTGCTAAAACCACCACATACAACAGAAAAAAGGAAAAAGGGCTCTGGCTTCTTCACCTCCTCTGGCTGCTCATCCACCAGTGCCTCCCATTGGCTATTCATTCATTGCTGGTAATCTGCCAACTTGTGGGCCTGGGAAGGGCCTAGAGGAGTCAGCCCCCTGTGATGCAGAGCACAGCAGAGGAAAAGAGAAGTGTAGATGAGGGCAAACAGGCCAGCGAGTGGCCTGTAGGACAGAACTATCAGAAACAGGACTCCGTTTCTGTGTAGTTTTAAGTCAACTTTATTAAGGTAATTAAGGAATAATTTACATATAATAAGTTGCACCCATTTGAAGTGTGCAATATGATGACTTTGGCCAAATAAATACACCCATGTAACTACTGCCACTATCAAGATATAGAATGTTTTACCCACCCAGCTTTTTTTTTGGGGGGGGGGGTTGCCCTTTCATAGTCACTTCCCCTCACCATCCAGCCCCATTTGGATAATTTCAATTGACTTGTGTTTTAGTTCACTCATCCTTTCTTTTGTAGTGTCCAAATCTGATGTTATGCCCATTCAATGGTTATTTTTAAATTTTTTTGAATTTTTCAGTTCTAGGACTTATAGTCATTTGGTTTTTGAGAATTTCCATTTCTCTTACAAAATACCTTCTCATTTCACATGTACACATGCATTATATTTATATAAATAGTATATTTACAATAGTTGCTTTAAAGTTCTTATCTGTTAAATTCTGTCATAGTCAATCCTGGATCTGGTTCTGCTAATTATTTCATGTCAATTATGGGCCACATTTTCTTGCTCCTATGCTTATTTCATAATTTTACTATATTCTGGACATTTTATCTACAAGAACAGTGGAGACTAACATATAATTTCAGTTTGTTTTATTAGCCTGAATGTCTGAGCCCTCTCTTAGGTCTGGCAATGAACATGTATTACTGATGTTTTTCATATTTCTCCTGAAGGGTAGCTGGGTTGGGAATGGACCTTCCTTTTTGTTTTCCCTAACTTATTTATTTTTAATTGAAGGAAAATTGCTTCACAATGTTGTGTTGGCCTCTACCATACATCAACATGAGTCAGCCATGGATATACATGTGTCCCTTCCCTCTTTTACCTCCTTGCCACCTCCCCTCCCTTCCCACCCCTCTAGGTTGTTACAGGGCCCTGGTTTGAGTTCCCTGAGTCATACAGCAAATTCCCATTGGTTATCTGTTTTACACATTGTAGTGTATATGCTTCCATGTTGCTCTCTCCATTCATCCCACTGTCTCCTTCCTCCCCACACCCATGTCCATAAGTCTGCTGTCTATGTCTGTGTCTCCATTGTTGTCCTGTAAATAGGTTTACCAGTACCATCTTTCTAGATTCCATATATATGCATTAATATACATTATTGTTTTTCCTGACTGACTTCATCTGCCTTATTAGAACTGACTCGCATGTGTTCCTTTTCATGGCTGAGTAATATTCCACTGAATGTATGTACCACAGTTTCTTTATCCATTTATCTGATGATGGACCCTCCTTTTAGCTAGACTGTTTACTTGTGGTTAGCCCAACCCAAACCTCTTGCCCCTCTGCTGCCTTTTTGATTCTCTCAGTATTTGAGCAGAGAAGGTGTGGGGCTGCTTTCTGGTATCTTTGGATTCAGTGTTGGCAGAGCCCCAGAATCTGAGTACTGTTAGAATTTCTGTGGTGTCCTTCTACTCTTGGGCCTTTCATTCACTGTGGCTTTCTTGGCAGAATTCCAAGGGTGGGTGTGAGGCTGGAGCATTATCACACTAAGTGATCTGTGTTTTCTTGGGGACCCTTCTAGATCCCATTTGTCCCATCACTCATCATCTTGTTCAAAGCTTGGCTGATGGTCTCCTCGTCTTTGTGATGTTTCTCTATGAAGGCCTCTTTCTTCCATTCATCAGTACTTGGAGCAGGCTCCCAGCTATGGAAGCTATCTCAGCTCTCTGCTTACTCTGAAAGGTCCATTTTTCTCTGGAATTTATTTAATTAAGGTAGTTCTTCCTTTCATTCAGTATAGTTTTTATATCATCTGTGTTTTTATTGTTACCCCAGGAGTTGAAGGCCTGTCACATTCTCCTACATCCTGATAAGAAGCAGAAGTCTCTTAAAAAGGTTTTTCATGGGCAACCTAAGGAAAAGTTTGTTCTGAAAAGCATACCACTCTAATGAGACCTTTTGCTTTTAATTCTTAGAGCTGGCTTAGAAGAAAGTTATTTTGGAACTCTGTCTCCCACTCTATAAAATTTCTCTCACAGACACACAGTATAGAACACAGAGAGGCAGAGAGGACGACTCATGACAAACCAGTGCTCAGGCAGACCTCTGGCTCACAGTAACCTTGTGAGGCAAGCAAAGCCAAACATATTCTTCAAGTGAAGAACTGAGGCACAGAAAGGGCAAGTACCTTGTTCCAAATTCAGTTGGATAGTGCATGGTATGAAAATAACTGGAATCTAGCTTTATATATTTCCAGTGCAGTATTCTGTTTTTACTCCATGCATTTTTTTTCAGTAATACTTGAATATGTTTATGTATCCTTATGAAAAATTGAAAAAATACATTTAAAGCAGTTGTCCCTTGTAATTCTAATCTGTGATCCCACTTGTTTTCCAGAAATAACCTCTCTTGTCAGTTTGGTGTATGTCCTTTCAGATAATTTTGTCAGCTTTTACATGCTACTAAACTGTCATACCACATGCATGCAGGAGATGTTCTGTTATTTTCTTTGTTCACTTAGCAGTCAGTGCTTGGAGATCTTTCCATGTCAGTATATTTAGTCCTGCTCATTTTATCATTCCTTTAATAGACACTTCTTCTTTTTAGCAGATCCAGTTCTAAGCCCTGGGGCACAGCAGAAAATAGACAAAATAACAAAATCCTTCCATCTTGGAGCTTATATTCTTAAGTAGGGGGAGATAATTTAAGTAAAATTATGAAAACAGGTTAGGATGATAAGGAGGGGCAGTGAGTCTGGGAGATGGCAATGATAAGTTGAGTGCTCAGAGAAGACCTCACTTATTAGAGAGCAACTTGGAGAAAAGATCAAGAAGAGATGAGGGAACATACCACGTAAACTGTGGGGGACGAGCCCTCCAAGTTGAGGTATCAGCATGTAGAACATCAGAGCAGCTAGAGCAGAGCAAGTGATGGTCGGGGGAGAGGGTAGTAAGAGGTGAGGTTGGAGAAACAGTGGGGACCAGATCTTACAGAACCTTGTTGGGCCTCATAAGAGAATTGACATTTGCTCTGAGATGGGAACCACTGGGGGGACTTTTTTTTTAAAAAAGATGTATTTGACATATATATATGAGTTTCAAGTGTACAACATAATGATTCAATATATGTATATATTGTGAAATTATCACCACAGTAAGTCTAGTTAACATCCATCACCTTACATAAACAATCCTTTTCTTGTTATGAGAACTTTTAAGATATCTCTTAGCAATTTGCAAATAAGCAATATAGTAGTAGTAATTATAGTCATCATGCTGTACATTATATCCCCCAAACTTACTTGTTTTATGCTTGAGAGTTTGCGGTCTTGACCCAGTTTACTGTTTTGCCCACCTCTCACCCCCTCCCTCTGGCCCACCAATCTGTTCTTTATACCTGTGAATTCAGTTTTTCATTTGATTCCACATATAAGTGAGATTATACAGTATTTTTCTTTCTGTCTTTGATGTACTTCATTTAGCATAAGGCTCTCAAGGTCTATCCATTCCTTACTTTTTTATAGCTGAATAATAGTTCATTGTGAACATGTGTATGTATGTGTTTGTGTGTATGTATGTATTTGTGTGTATGTATGTGTTTGTGTGTATGTATGTGTGTATATACACACACACATCACATTTTCTTGATTCATTCATCTGTCTGTGGACACTTAGGTTTTTCCATGTCTTTGCTATTGTAAAGTATGCTGCAATGAACACAGGAGTGTGGGTATCTTTTTGACTTAGTACTTTTGTTTCCTTTAGATAAATGCCCAGAAGTGGAGTTGTTGGGTCATAAAGTAGTTCTGTTTTTAATCTTTTGAGGACCTCCACACTGTTTTCCATAGTGGCTGCACCAATTTATATTCCCACCAACAGGGCACAAGAGTTCCCTTTTCTCCACATCCTCACTAACATTTGTATCTCTTGTCTTTTTGATGATAGCCATTGTAACAAGTGTGAGGTAATATCTCATTGTTTTTGCATTTCCCCAGTGACTAATGATGTTGAGCATCTTTTCATGGACCTTTTAGCTTATCTGTATGCCTTCTTTGGAAAAATGTTTATGAGATCCTCTGCCCATTTTTAAATCAGATTTTTGGTGGGTTTTTTTTGTTCTTTATATATTTTGAATGTTAACTTCTTATCAGATATATGATTTGTATGGAAAGTTTTGAGAGACATGTTCAGACTTAGAGTTTAGCAGGATCACTTGGACTGCTGTGTTGAAAATAGACTGTAGAGGGGCAAGGGTGGAAGCAGAAAATGATGGTGACTTGGACCAGGGTGGTCATTGTAGAATTCATGAGGAGTAGGCCATTTTTTGATATGGTTTGAAATAAAAACCAACAGATTTTGTTGAGTGAACAAAAGTTGTTAGAGTAATGAAACTTAACTCCAAAGTTTTAGGCTTGAATAACAGGAAGAATGGATCAGCCATCATTAAGATGAAAATGACTGTGAGAACAGATTTGATGGGACAATCGAGAGTTTTGTTTTGAACACACTAAGTTTGAGGTATTAGACACACAAGTGAGATGCCTAGAAGGCAGTGGATATGTAAGTCTGGAGTTTAGGGAAGTGCTCTGGGCTGCAGATAGAAATGGGGGCATTGTCAGAATATATATAAATAGCTTGAAAAATCCTGATGCTGGATAATATCACCAAGGGATCTGGTGCAGTTACTGATGAAAAGTCCAAGCATTGTGCCTAGGGACACTCCAGTGTTAAAAGATCAGAGCAATGAATGGGAACTAGAGAATTAGATTGAAGTAGAAGGAAAATTTAGGAAGTGTGGTAATCTGCAAGCCAAGGAAGAAGGTGGTCCAAGGAGCAGGGAGTACTCAATGGTCTAATGCTGCTGGAAGGTCAAAGACAACGGCTGAGAATTAATCAGTGGATTTAGCAATGAAGAAGACATACTGAATCAGACTGTCCAATATTAGATACTGATGCCTGAATCTCCCATCTCCACAGATTGATTTAATTGGTCTGAGGTACAGCCTGGACAGCAAGGTTTTTAAAGCTCCCCAGGTCATTCTAGTATGCACCCAAAGTTGAGACCCTACTGTCTTCATTAACATCCACTCTTAAATTGTGAAATGGTCTTGTTATCAGAAACAGATGTGGCTGGACTGATTATACACAGAAGTATTTATCTATAGGCTTATTCTTGGATACTTTGGGATGTGAAAATAATAAGCAGATCTACAAACTGATTATTAACCTCTAAAGGGATTAGCTATTTAGCACCTATCTGGAAGTGGCTTTTAGCTGAAAATCCCTTTGCTTTTTTACTTTTTGCAAATGTTTGATTCTTTGTTTTGTTTATCCTCAAAAGACCTTTTGTTGTGAGTAACAGGGGTGAGTTTCAAGTTAATGAAAAAGTTCAAGGGAAATCTTGATGTAATTGATCTAAAGAAAACCAACCAAACAAACTTGGACTGAAATCAATAATTAAGTATTTAAAAGTTAAGTACATTCTTTTCAGAATCTGAATACCTCAAAAGTTGGCTCATAACAGTGATAGAAATTTTGTGCTACATTAAAGCTTTAATTGTTTTCATTTTCTCACAACAGACTCTAGAAATTATTTAAATGCTTTAGTAAATTTGAGTTGAGTTGGTAGCTATTGGCTCTTAAAAATTAAAGCATATCATGGGTAGGCTGTTCATCAAATGATCTAGTTCGTAGGCTGGTAAAGTTGGATTCTATGGCCAAAGAGAGGAAGGATTCAATGCATTAGGACAAGACCAAGATAGAAAATAGAGAAAGTCTCAGTTGAAATAGAGGCCTAATTATTGCAGGCTTCCAGAAGGATGTCAAGTGTCTAGATTAGCCCTTCTTAGCCCAAGTTGGGTTCCAAAAGAATTAAGACCTAAGGCATTCATTGTATTAACTGAATAAACTCATATATCCTTGATGGTGCTATGTACCATCCTTGGGAGAATGGAGAAAATAGTCACTCAGATAATCAAATAATTTTCTCTAGGGTTTCTCTAGCAGAACCCCAGTTGAGAAAGGCTGTTTTAGGTACTAATCTGTCTTCTTGGATGGCATAAGTAATCTTTTGAGGTATGGGTCCTCAGGAAAGAAAGCATAAAAAAGAGCCTGTTGTAAAATTGCCCAGAAATTAAAAAGAATAATCTCTTTATTAGAATAGTTGTTAGTACCATAAGCACAGGAACACCTTGTACAAATCTCAGCAGTGATTTTTTTTTTGGACAATTTAATGTGTATCTTTCCAGACTTTTGTCTCTGCACATAAACTTATGTGTAAATAGTGTTTACTACAGAGTGTGATTGTGCTATTCATTTAGTTTGGCAATTTTTTTCCCCTTGAGCTATTATGGATGTTCTTCTATATAATTACATATGGATTTGCTTCTCTCCAAGGGTTTTATGATATTCTGTAGTTTAGTTGTTACAAAATATATTTTACCACTCTTCTGTTAATGGATATTTGGATCATCTCCAGTTTTTCACTATTGTGAACAATGCCATAATAAACATTTGTTCAAAAATTCTTGAAAATATATATGTATATATGTTTCTATCTCTATAGTATAGATTCCAGCAGTAGAATTGTTAAGTCAGGACTATTACTGTCCCTTTTTTTATTATATAAATTTCAAATATATTCAAAAGTAGAAGGTAACATAATGAACCCCCGTTTATTCCTTATCAACCTCAATAATTACCATCACAAGCCAGTTTTGTTTCCCACTCCCACTGACTCCCCCTACCCCAACACTGGGTTAATTATGAAGCAAAGACATGACATTTCAATGATAAATATTTCATCCATAAGATATTGTCCTAAAGATTTAGAATTTTTTGTAAAATACCATCACAGTTATCATACTTAAAAATTAGCAATAATTCCTTAATATTAGTGTTCAGATTTTCCAAATTATGTGTCTTTTTTTTTAATAGTGAGTTTGTTTGACATGATCCAGACAAAGTCTACACATTGCATTTTGTTGATAAGACTCTTAATTCTTATCAACTTTTCTCCTCTTACTTTTTCTTTTCCTTCTTGTCAAAGAAGCATTTGTCATGTAAAGTTAGAAAATTTCTGATTTTGCTGATCATATCCCTGTGGTATAATTTAGTAAGTCCCTCTCTGCATGCCCCCCAACCCCGCAACTCCTGTAAGTTGGTAGTTAAATCTGGAGGCTTATTTCAGATTCTGGTTTGAATTTTTAATTTTTATTTTTTATTGGAGTATAGTTGATTTATAATATCATGATAGTTTCAGGTTTACAGCAAAGTGAATCAGTATACATATGCATATAGCCATTCTTTTTCAGATTCTTTTCCTGTATAGGTTATTATAGAATGTTGAGTAGAGTTCCCTGTGCTATACAGTAGGTCCTTGTTGGTTATCTATCTCGTATATAATAGTGTGTGCATATTAATCCAAAGCTCTTATTTATCCCTCCTCCCACCGTGTTTCCCCTTTGGTAACCATAAATTTGTTTTCGACATCCATAAGTCTGTTTCTATTTTGTAAATACGTTCATTTGAATCATTTTTTAAAATTGAATTCCACATATGAGTAATATCATATGATACCTGTCTCTTGCTGGCTTACTTCACTTAGTATGATAATCTCCAGGTTCATCCATGTTGCTGCAGATGGCATTATTTCTTTCTTGTTTATGGTTTACCGACTAAGGTCCGTCTAGTCAAGGCTATGGTTTTTCCTGTGGTCATGTATGGATGTGAGAGTTGGACTGTGAAGAAGGCTGAGCACTGAAGAATTGATACTTTTGAACTGTGGTGTTGGAGAAGACTCTTGAGAGTCCCTTGGACTGCAAGGAGATCCAACCAGTCCATTCTGAAGGAGATCAGCCCTGGGATTTCTTTGGAAGGAATGATGCTAAAGCTGGAACTCCAGTACTTTGGCCATCTCATGTGAAGAGTTGACTCATTGGAAAAGACTCTGATGCTGGGAGGGATTGGGGGCAGGAGGAGAAGGGGATGACCGAGGATGAGATGGCTGGATGGCATCACGGACTCGATGGACGTGAGTCTGAGTGAACTCCGGGAGATGGTGATGGACAGGGAGGCCTGGCGTGCTGCGATTCGTGGGGTCAGAGAGTTGGACACGACTGAGCAACTGAACTGAACTGAATATTACATAGTACATATATAGCACATCATCTGTATTCATTCCTCTATTGATAGACATTTAGGTTGCTTCCATGTCTCAGCTATTGTAAATAGTGCTGCAGTGAATATTGGGATGCATGTATCTTTTCAAATTATGTTTTTCTCTGGATATCTCTCCAGAAGTGGGATTGCTGGATCATGTGGTAGTTCTACTTGTAGTTTTTTAAGGAACCTCCATACTGTTCTCCATGGGGGCTGTACAAATTTACATTCCCACCAACAGGGTAGGAGGGTTCCTTTTTCTTTACACCCTCTCCAACATCTATTGCTTGTAGCTTTTTCTGATTATATCCATTCTATCTGCTGTGAGGTGATACCTCATTGTAGTTTTGATTTGTATTTTTCTGATAATGAACGATTTTGAGCATCTTTTCATGTACTTTTTTCACCATCTTATCTGTTCTTTGGAGAAATGTCTATTTAGGTTGGTTTGATTTTTTTAAAGACTACTTAATAGTTGATTGTGTACTTCATCTGTTTTTTCTTTTTGTGATGCTAGTGGCCCTTGATGATCATTTCCTAGATCCAGTATTTTGTTAGAAGTTGTAAAATAGTGATATTTGAATTTTATAATTAATTCCTGAGTTAGTAACACAAAAACTTTATAAAGAGAAATTTTCCCTCATCAGTGACTTGGTTACAGTTTGTATGGGAAAAGGATGCTTAATTTTTTCTTGATAATTTTTCAAAAACAGTGAATTGGTTTGTTAGAATCCTCTAAGAGTGACCAGTGAGGTTTTATAAGATCTTTATGAACTCACAGTTTTAGTGATAATTAATGTATTTCAATGCTTTATAGTTATTTTTCTTCTTAATACTCAAATTGTCCCTTCTTTAGCCAAAAACTTTCAAGTTGGCTCCTGAGTCTTTGATAAGAGTTTAGTAGCTTCTTTGTTTCTTTGTGGGTTAAGATGTTCCAGGATCATCTTAGACATATGTTGAATCAGTGATTCTGTCATGGAGTCTTGGTTTCTTTAGTGAGAGATGAAGTTTACAGACCCCAGTCAGGGCTTGAAGGTTCTTACTGCTACTGAATTGGTCATTGCTTTGGACCTTTTTGGTAGATAGAGCTGGGTAGACCACCTCATGAATTCCTACTGATACTCCAATTCAAATTTAGGACTATAGGATTTTTGCTTCTTTGATTTTGTATTTATTTTTCCTATGCTGAAAATTCTGGTTCTTAATGATACTAAATGAATATTTTTGTATTCTTTTTCAAAACACCAGTACGTCTCATCACTTGGACTTCCCAGGTGGCTCAGTGGTAAAGAATCTGCCTGCCGATGCAGGAGACACAGGTTTGACCCCTGGGTTGGGATGATCCCCTAGAGGAGGAAATGGCAACCCACTCCAGTATTCTTGCCTGGGAAATTCCGTAGGCAGAAGAGCCTGGCAGAGTCAGACACGACTGAGCACACACATACACTATTATCACTTATATAGTATGCTTACTGGAAACTATGTAAGATTTCTTTGCATTTATATTTTTTCCTTAGGTTATATCCTCTTAGGAAAATACAGTTGGATTGTTGTGTTTGTAAATCATGTGATAAATTAGTTTCTCTTTTGTGGGTAAGCTGTCAACCAGATGCATAGGTTCATTTGTTTTGCCCCAGCCACAAATTCAGATAGTATGTTCATTAGCAAACTCTCTTTTTAGGCAAAATTTTAAGAATTGTCTCATTTTTAAAAAGAATCATGTAAAAATCTTATGTAGTTTCAAAGCCAAATTCCAAGACGTATTAATGGAACTTTCTATCTGTCCCTGCCCCCTTCATCATGTTTTTTTTTTTTTCTCCTCAACCTATCAGTAGCCATTTTTCTTATCTTTTTATTTTCCATTTTGAAGAAATGAAAGGAGATACATTTATTATTCACATCCCCCCCACTTTTTAAATAAAAAGGTAGCATTCTGTGCACAGTATTCAACACCTTGCTCTCTTGTCTTAACAGGATGTTCTGGAGACTTCTCCATAGCAGTATTACATAGAAGTTGCTTCATTTCTTTTTAGAAATGTTTAATATTTTATATTATAATATGAATAGCATTAACCATCATTGACTTAATCAGTCCTCATTACTGATGGACCTGTGCTTCCAAACCTTCACAGGAACACTTTTAATATTTCACAGCCACAAACTCAAGATATTTTGTGGCAAAAAAATTTAACAGCTGTCTAAGGAATCCATTTCTTGTGTATAAAATGAAAATTTTACCATATAATGTACTAATAAAGAAGACTGTGATCTGTGAATATATAAATAATTTCTGATTCTGATGAGTATAACAGGAATTACTGGTGGAGTCATTCCCTGTTTGAGGATGGCAAGACATTTCAGGTCAAGGAATGCCAAGATATATTTCTAAATTCATCTTGGCTTTCTGGATTTGGGGACCCTGCCGCTTTTCCAAAGGAACCTTGTGTCAGACTATCTCATCCTCATGATTCAGGCTTAGCTTCTGAAATCTTTACTCTCCATCCAGCAACAGGAGGATGCCATATTTTTTTTTCTGTCTTTCCAAATACATTGATCTGCATACACTTTCATCCACAGTCTAGGTCTAACTTAGAAAAGATCAGGTAAGGACTGAGTATGATTTAATGAGACTTACTGGTGTGGATCTTAAGCACTTGTTTCATTTGAATATGAAAAATGAAAGATAACTTAAATTTTTTCCTGTTAAAGTACAGCATCCTTGCACCAGCCTTTCACAGAATGAATGCATATATAGATATAGACATAGATATATACACTCTGTGTCTTGAGTCAGACGTTTGTCATCTTATCACTGAATCTTTCAGGAGAAACAGCTCAGGTGATCGTGAGAAGGCCCTGCAGGTCATGCTACAGGTTCTTCAGAGCTGTGACCACCCAGCCCCCGACATGTTCTGCCTCTGTGGGAGGATCTACAAGGACATCTTCTTAGATTCGGACTGCAAAGATGATGCCAGCAGAGACAGCGCCGTCGAATGGTAAACTGGCCGCCTTTGTCAGTAACACATGCATCTTTGCAAAGAATAGAATTGCACAAGCTCAGGGTCCAGGTCTTTTCCCTACACATGTGTATCTGCCTGTTTGCTGGCAGTAAGAAAGATGCCATACACATGGTCTGGGAATTTCCAGATTCTTTTTTCCAAAAGGAAGCCATTAGAAACAGCATTTTCTGCTGGTGACACTCTTCTCACAAGTTCATGGGGGCAAGGAAGCTCAGCACCCTCCTTCCCAGCTCCTCCTTCCAGAACCTTGTTCCACCACCATCATGGCATCCTCCTCTCAGTGAGCTGTTCATTTCTTATTCATTTAATCATTCAACAAATGTTTTCTGAGGGTTTACTGCATGCCAGGAACTCTTCTAGATGATGGGGATAAACAGCAGATCTGAAGCCACACCCTCATGGACCTTGCATTGCTGGTAAGGAAAGTCAGACAAACAAATACAGTAAAATAGAATATCAGCTGATGGTGAGGGCTTTGGCGAAAAGTTAATCAGGGACAAGGGAAGGGAGAGTTGGGAGTTGTCAGCAGTTTTATATAGGATGCTCAGTGAAGGTGAATAAGGTATAGGTGGTGAGGGAATGAGCCTTGCAAATAACTGTGTTCCAAAACTGGGGTGGGGGATAGCAAGAACAAGAGCTGAGGGGGATCTCTTCAGCAAAGACCCTGAGGAGGAAGTATGTCGAGTATGTGCAAGGATGATGAGGCAGGAGCAAAGGGGAGAGTGGCAGGAAATGCAAAAGAAGAAGACTGTTTTACTCAGAGTGAGATGATACAGTGCTGGATGTTCTGAGCAGAAGAGTGACAAGATCTGAGCTGCATTTTAACCAGAGGACTCTCACGGTTATGCAAAGAATACATGTTAGGGGGTGTGTCAGCTATCATTTACAAGCATCTCCAAAACCTAGTGGCTTAACACAAGGGTTTATGATTTCTCATGATTCTGTGGATTGCCCAGGCAGTTCCTCTGCCGATTCTAGTCCTGAAGTGCTGAACTCATCCCTAAGGTTGTAGTCATTTGGAGAGTCAGCAGGGCTGAAAGGTCCAGGATGGCCTCAGTCACATGTGACAGCTGGTGCCAGCTGTTGGTGGGAGCCTCCATTCTCTAGCAGTGGTTTTAGTCCTGCCAGACCAGCTCCCTTACGTGGTGGACAGCATTCTAACAGAGTGAATGTGGAAACCAGAAAGCTTCTCAAGGCTCAGGAACTCTCACAAGGTCAGTTCTGCCACATGTTCTTGATCAAAGCCAACCACATGGTCAGCCCAAATTCAAAGAGGTGGAGACACAGATTCCACCTGTGAGAGGGAAACATGACAAAGGCATGTGCTTAGTGGTTTGGCAGGGGTTGTGGTTATTATGTAACCTACCACGTGGATGAGGGATGACACAGAGAACAGTTAGAACCTCAGAGAAGAGCTGATGGTAGCTTGAACCAGGGTAGTAATGATGAAAACATGAGATGTCAGAACCTGGGTGTATTTGAAGATAGAGCATACAGCCTGCATCATCCATTTCTATCGCAAGAGCTCTTGGTACCGCTGTTTGGTCTCATTTCATTCTGACTGCTCCCTTTCCCCCTCCTCTTTGCTTTCCTTCTATACAGATTGGACTCTCTCCTCTCCCCTCTTTTCTTCATCTACGCTGTTCCCTGGTAATCCCAGTCACTCCCACACCTTGGACTGTAATCAGTCTCCAGCCCAGCCCCTATCCTAAGCTTTGGCCCCACGTTGCACTCTTTGCTTACCTATTCTTTCAGGCTGATGCTGGTGTTTAAGACTCAACATGTCTAAGACTGAAGCTATTCCCTCCTCTCCATAAGGGATGGCTTCCATTGCCTTGCTCTCTTACCACCATTCTTTAGCCTTCTCTGCATGTACTTTTGCTTAATGTTTGGTGACTTTCACTTACTTATCTCCCCATACAGTCATTTCCCAATTCCATCCCTTCTGTGAGCCTTCCCTTCCTCCCTGACCATCCTTTCCCATCGACACCACCCTCAGTCGGTGCCTTTTTTTTTTTTTTTTACTTTCTTTCCAGGAATGTTCTAACAGTATCCCAGGTAGTTTCTCTGCTTGTTGTCTGTAAAGTGTATCCTTCATAGATTAATAGCTTATTTTTCCTGAAGCTCAAAGACCTGAAATACCTCTCCACTCCCTACTAAATACAACTTCAAACTCGTAGATCACTGTTCTGGGTGCTCTGCAGACTTTCTCCAACCTGCCCCTAGCCCTGTTTCTCACTACTTGGTATATGTCCACATAAACTGGAGTTCCTTAGGAGCTCCCCAAACTCCCATCTCTGCTCTTGCCATTTTCTGTGCTGGGGATTCCATTTCTAAATCGTTGCTGTTACAATTCTGTCCATCTTCATGCCGCATCTCAAGCCTATCTGTCTGCTATGAGTCCCTCTAGATGGATTTGTGTTGTTTTAGGTTATTTGCCACCCATGAAAATCAGTATTTTCACTAATTGTGTGTAGATCTTACCTCTTTTGTGGTATAGGTTCTTAGAGGGTAGGGACCTTCTTTTAGTCTTAGTTAATCCCCAGTACTACCCAGTGCACTGCATGGTCAAGAAGAATCACTCGGGGTGTTGAAGGGAAGGGAAACAGAGGAAAATAATCGGCAGGGGCAAAATAGGAAGCTGTGTTCCCACCACCGTGGCCAGGAATTCAACCCCCAGGTCAGGAAATGACTGCCTGTGGCTCCCTCAAGGAAGTCATCAGAGCCCTCTCCGTGCAGTTCAGAAGGTAGTGCTGTGGGTACAGGAGCACATGAAGCTTGATCTTCTGGTCAAGGCATGCTGGCTCTGGTGAGGCCGTGGGGATCGTCTCACTCTCAGGGATGTGGAACGTGAGGCTCAGGGAGGCAGGGAGCCAGTAGTCCAAGGTCATGGGGCTGGACAGACACAAACCTGGGACTGCAGTCCTGACTCCGAATTAGAGACTTGTCTGTCCCCAAGCTGGGCCTATTTGATTTATGGGTAAGAAACGTAGAGAAATCACCCTCTCTGCCCTCTTCCCAGATAGCTTTCCATAATAAAAGAAAATGGAAAAAAAGTCACATACAGTAGGATATGGAATTTAAAATCCCCAAAACAGCAGGAGTGGGAGGGAGAGAGCATTCAATTTTATTGGAATTTTGTTGGCTGGGGTTGGAAAAACTTTCTTGATGTCCTCGGCTCCACTTGAGGGTACTTGTATCATGCCACCAAGTTCACAGAATCAGATTTTAACTGATTTCATGATATGATCAGATTTAACTGACAAGTTCTCCCTTTCACAATGAATGTTTTGTTGGTGCTTAATCCTCCTGTTGTCACATGAGTGATAAAGTCACTCCTGGTTTACAAGAAAACATTTTTGTGTCATTACTTCATTGATCAGATTCTTTTTTCCCTGATCTTGGTAGTCATACTTGATCATGGAAGAGAAATACATTTTTTATGTGTAGACAAACGATAAATAAGAACATTTTAAATGGCATGGTGAACCTTTCAGTGTAAAAATGGCACTCACAGCTTAGGGTCTTGTTCTTTTTCCTAATGTAAACCATCACTGCCCCTTTTCTCACTTTATGCCACTGCTCTTTGGGATCCAACATTTTGGCAGAACTGCTTCTTACATGAAAAAATTATTCCATTTTGTGATACAAACAAACAGACGGCCTACAGAGAAAGGGCCTATACCTGTTGAGATTTCCATGAAATAAAAAATGCTCAGTGTGCAAATGGAGTATAACTTTAAAAATGATAAGTTGACATTGTGGCTCACTTTTGGGGGTGGAATTATAATAGGTTTTACATTTCTTTCGTACACTTTAATATACTTTCCAATGACCACAGCTTTTCTCTAAAAGCTAT
Organism: Oryx dammah; assembly: GCF_014754425.2. NCBI lineage: Eukaryota > Metazoa > Chordata > Mammalia > Artiodactyla > Bovidae > Oryx > Oryx dammah. The sequence goes on from NW_024070207.1 coordinate 114,921,538, forward strand.
CTGATGAAGAAAGATTTTAAAAACTCCCTAGTGCTATTGTGTTGCTATTATGACATTTTTAAGAAGCTATCTGATTGGTTCATGTAGCTATCTGTAAAGATGGGCAGGGAGGGGCAAAGAGTTGGAAAACAAATTAGAACAGTAAAAATTCTCATGAGAAGATTATGTGCTATTATTTACACTTTTTTTCTTCTATTATAATCTGATATAAAGGGAGTTTTGGTGCTTCTATAATTACAGGTATCGCAAAGGGTTTGCGCTCCAGCCATCTCTTTATTCAGGAATCAACCTTGCGGTATTGCTGATAGTTGCTGGACAACAATTTGAAACTTCCATGGAACTGAGGAAAATAGGTAAAACTGTTCATGACCGCACATGTTGATATGCTTTGACAACACAAGTCCAGCATTCAAAATTATGCTCAAATAACCAGCATTAGGGGACTTCCCTGGTGGCTCAGTGGTAAAGAATCTGCCTGCCAATGGAGGAGATGTGAGTTTGATCTCTGGGTTGGGAAGATCCCCTAGAGAAGGAAATGACAACCCACTCAAATATTCTTGCCTAGGAAATTCCATGGACAGAGGAGCCTGGCGGGCTACAGTCCATGGAGTCACAAGAGTCAAACAGAACTTAGTGACTAAACAACAACAAAAACAACCAGCATTATATTGCAAAAGGAACAGTTACTCTCTGATAGCACACGTGAGGCTGCAGCCCAAATACAATGCCTAGTTTCTGCTCTATCTAAAGGCTTATATGATATGATACAAACTAGGAAGATTTGTCTTAACTTTATCTAAAATTCAAATTATTCAGGTGTCCGGCTGAACAGTTTGTTGGGAAGAAAAGGGAGCTTGGAGAAAATGAACAGCTACTGGGATGTAGGTCAGTTCTTCAGTGTCAGCATGTTGGCCAGTGATGTGGGGAAGGCTGTCCAGGCAGCAGAGAAGTTGTTCAGACTGAAACCTCCCATCTGGTGAGTCATGCCTATGCATTTTTATCACCCATGTCAATATCCAGTCTTGTTCTGAAAAGTTAACCCAGGAGGAAAAGGTGTGAATACAAAAAACAATAACAACTACTGTGTTTTTCCTTCTGACTTCTTCATTAAAGCAAAGTTAAGGCAGAAAGGCTCACTTGGTTTTATGTGAAGGAAGGGAAAAACAGACAGACCCCCCCCCCACATAGAATATATCCTTACATGCTATGTCTCCAAGACAAAACTCTCAGTCCCGTTAGTTTTTTCAGATCATGTAGGTTCTCAAGAGCAGAGCATTCTTGGGTACCAGTCCATATTGTGCATTTCTGAGAAAGCAGATAGTAAAGCTCAAAGTACACTAAGTAAATGATTTCCATCACAAATGGAAGCAAACTAAAACGCCTATCATAGATATGGTCAGGAAAATGGAGGCCCAGGAGTGCCTCTAGTTAGCTCATTATGCAGCCATTAAAATGTGCAAGAAAGAATACTTGGAGACATGGAAATGTGTTCATGGTTTATCACTGAATACAAAAAGCCAGATGCAGCATGTATTTTTTTCTATCAGTGACATTATCAGAATCACCTGTGTCGATTAAAACAGATTGCCAGGCCTAACCCTTAGGATTTCTGGTTCAGAGGGTATAGGGTAGGACCTGAGAATTTGCATTTAGAAATTACAAGCTGGCGCTGCTGGCCTGGGGGCCACACTTTGAGAACTACTGTTGTATATGGACTCATTTTCATTAAAAACCTCTGTTTTTGACTTGGAGGAAGGTCTGGGAGAGTTGGGCAATAGCTGATTTCCCAATAGACACTGAGCTCCGCTAGAAACATGGTTCTGCCATTGATTGCTATAGTCTCATAAAATCAATAGATGCTCAGCAGATATTTGTATAATGAATAAATGATGAGTCATGAATTTTCCCAAAAATATTGATAGTGGTTGTCTCAGGGAGGTAGCCGATGAAGAAGTTTTGAATCTGCTTTTTAAATCTATCCTCTGATTTGTCTAAAATGCATTTGGATCACTTACATAATTAAAACATTTTTGCTTCTAATGATCCATGTTTGTCTGTCCCCTGCTGTGTCTCCTCTCAGTGAGCCAATCTGGACTCTAGGGAATAGGAATTTCAGTGGCCATACCTAGGGTTGACTGTGTTTCCTCCTCATCTAGAGGGCTTAAATTTGATCCTGAAACCCTATGAACTTCTTGAAAGTTTTCTGAGACTGAGAGAACACAGAGGTAGGCTGAGCTTGCAGCTCTCCTGGAGTGGCCACTATTTGAAGCACTCTAATGTTACGGTGTATTGCTGCATCTAAGGTAGACAGAGCTGACTCTCTGGAGATGAGCTCTGAGGCTTGAATACATTCCCATTACATCAGAACCTGGACTGACCTATTGTGTGTTCAAGACCACCCTGAGGTTCGTGATTTGCTCAAAGAATTCATAGAATTCAGAAAAGCTGTTATACTGTGACAGTGGTTTATTGCAGGTATACAGATTAGAATCAGCAAAGACAAGAGGCACTTAGGGCAGAGCTCAGGGGATACCAGGAACAGACTTCCAGTTGTCCTCTTCCAGTGGAGTTATATGTAGTTGTTGTTACTTAGTTACTAAGACACCTCTGACTCTTTACTACCCCAGGGACTGTAGCCCCCCAAGCTCCTCTGTCCATGGGATTTCCCAGGCAAGAATACTGGAGTGGGTTGTCATTTCCTTTTCCAGGGGATCTTCCTGACCCAGGAGTTGTACCCACATCTCCTGCATTGGCAGGTAGATTCTTCACTGCTGAGCCACCAGGAGAGCCCAGTGGAGTCATGTGGACAGTGCTTAATTCTCCCAGCAGTGATGTATGACAACATGTACAGATTATTGTTGACCAGGGAAGCTTACTGAGCCTTGTTGTCCAGGGTTTTTATTAATTGTTTTTAAAATGATTTATTTTAATATTACTCTATTTTGAATATTAATTATTTGAAATTAACTCCATTTGAATATAAACTTTATTTTTTAAATGTATTGGATGCTATTCCATTTTCCAGTCACTGTTTATTACATGCTATTTAAAAATTTTTTTAATATGAATTTATTTATTTTAATTGGAGGCTAATTACTTTATAATATTGTGCCGGGGTCCAGCCTCAGCAGAGTCCAGGGATATCCTCAGGGTGGATGATGTTGGCAAATGAACAATGACACGGGGTGACCAAGCTTCAGTGAGCGAAGCCCGTTACTTTATTTTCAGAGAGGGCTTTTATACCCTGAGTTGTACATACAGCAAGGTGAAAAATGGAGAGTCAACTCAACATTCCATCAATATTAACTTTTATCAATATCAGGTTCTTTCCTGCAAGAGTCTTATTTTTTGTACATTATCTTCTGGCCCGGAGGCCTGTTAACATTTTATGACCCCTTTTTGATAAAGGTTGGTCAGCTAAAACACTTACTTTCCCTTGAAATGTTTTTTCTTAAATTCTTTAGCCTACGTCACCCTTAAAGTACAGAGTTACATTTTTATGGAGCAAATATTCAGCGGGTTACAGCAAAGAAAGAACTTACTAACTCAAAGTCTAATGTTGCTAATGCTAAAGCTGCTGCTTGTTTTTTCTACATCCTGACTATATGCACTCCCAGGAACACAATGGATAAGGGATGTGAGAACTTGGCAGCAAGCATTGGCTCAACAATGTTGCAAGAGTCTGGATAAACCTGCCAAGTAAGCTAGAATGCTAACAGAGGGTTTGAAACACTCCTTTCATGCCCAGGAGATTTATCAACTAGAGCCCTAAGCTGATTTTTTCCAGAGAAAGGTGGTCTGGGAGAGCCCTCTGTTAATGTCAGAAGAGTTGGTGAAAGACATAAAATAGTAAGACAGACAGATTCTGGTTTTGGGGTAGATGCTTGAGCAGGTCCAGGGGGTCCCTCGAGTCCTGATCTGCCTTGCTCGTCAGGTCTCTCCACATGACCTTGTCATGGGTGGGATCTCCCGTGCTGGCTCCCGGCAATATTGTATTGGCTTTGCCATACATTGACATAAATCCACCACCAGTGTACATTTATTTTTGATTGTGCTGGATCTTCACTGCTGTGCGGATTCTTCCCTAGTTGTGGTGAGTGAGGGCTACTCTTTAGTTGCAGTGCACCAGGTTCTCCTGTTGTGGAGCTCAGGCTCTAGGCTCACGGACTTCAGTAGTTGTGGTTCCTGGGCTCTAGCACACAGGCTCAGTAGTTGTGAAGCATGGGCTTAGTTGCTCCTTGGTGTGTGGGATCTTCCCACACCAGGAATCAAACCTGTGTCTCAGTTTTGATCCTGTGTAAAGAATCTGCATTGGCAAGCATGCAAATTCTTTACCACTGAGCCACCAGGGAAGTCCCAGGGTTTTTATTGAGGATCAGTTATGTAGGCATGAAGCATGCAGGAGGTAGCTGACCTGAGTCCCCAGCCTCTCCAGAGATCACACTGATACAACATGGCCCAAGACCTCCACCATGAATCATAATGTTAGTGTAGACTAGCTGGCCTGGCACAAGGCCTAAGGTGGACAAAGACTCTTATCAGGTAGGATATCCCAAGGGCTTAGAACTGATGTTTCAGAAGCCAGTCAAAGGCCAGACCTTTCTCTGGAATATGTAGTTTGGAAACCCAGGCCTGCCAAGTTAATCCTTTACAACACCATACCTTCCCAGGATAGCTCCAGACTTTATCCTCAAAGGGCAAAATAATGCTTTGATACTATCAGTGTAACCACCTCGCCTCAACCCCATTCCCTACCAGAGAGGAGACCACCACTGCCTGGCAGCTATGTTTAAAAAGTTCAATTTGCCTCAAGATAGACTGAAGACCTCATAAATTAAAGATCCACCAGGTCAGATTTGATTTTTTTTTAAAGAGACCTTGAGTTTAATATTAGTGATGGCCATAGGTCAAAGAGGAAATAGGGTAGGAAGGAAACTGGCCTGGCTATAGAAGAGAAACATGAGGGATCCTTTCAGATGGAAATCTTTTCTATCTTGACTGTGTCGATGTCAATATCCTGATTGTGATAGTGTTCTAGAATTTTGCATGATGTTACGATTGGTATAAACCAGGCCAAGGATACATGGGATCTCTCTGTATTGTTTCTCACAACTATATATAAATCTATAATTGTCTTGTTAGAAAAGAAAAAGACACTGAGTTTGAAATTTTGTCATTTTGCAGTTCCTTTGAACTTCAAACCACTTGCTCTTGTTAATTAAGATAGCAAATGTTTACCAGTCTTTGTGCTTTGAACAAGATGTACCAAAATTGAGGTCTAGCCCAATGTTAGTAAAAAGGCATGTTCTATGATTTTGTTGGACAAGCTTATTTTGCTCCATTTGGGTTTCTTGTAATTAAGTATGTGGCTGCCAAATGATTAAGAAGTACCTGCTATGCAATATGAATTTAAGAAATAAAGCTTTGGTGAAACTTCTTTTAAAGGGAGGAGGATTGAATACTGTTTCCTTGGAAATCTAATTTATTGGTACTTGTGGTCTTTCCAGGTACCTGCGGTCACTAGTTCAGAACTTGTTGTTAATTCAACGTTTCAAGAAACCCATTATTGAATATTCACCCAGGCAAGAACGGCTGAACTTCTGGCTAGATATAATTTTTGAGGCAACAAATGAAGTTACTAATGGACTCAGATTTCCAGTAAGAGACACTAAATCTTGAAGATAAAATAAAAAGAAAGTGGGATTGGTACTGTCAAATTATTGAATACTCTGAAAGGAAGAAAACTTTAGAATAATTGAAAATGTTAAGAGATTTATCAATCTTATGCAAAGTCAGCCAGTGAGAGATCAACTCACTAGAAAAGATTGGCTATATCCTTTAAAATAGTGGTTCTCAACTAGGAGTTGAGGGCATTTGGCAATGTCTAGAGACAGTTTGGTTGTCATGGCTGTGGGGAAGGTTTTGCTACTGGCAGCTAGTGGGATGGAGACCACAGATGCCACTAAACCTCCCACTAAGACGAGACAGCTTCCTACCCCCAACACACAGTTACCCAGCCCCAAATGTCCATAGTGTTGTGGGGGAGAAACGATTCTGCAACAATGCAGCACTAATAGTAAAATTTAGTTTTACTGCTCCTCTCCTCCTCTCCCTCAGCACAATAAAATGTAACTCATGAACTGTCACTTCATCCTGCATCCTCTTGCATTTTTGCAGACTTGGGTACCTATCTATGGATCCTCCAGTTTACTTCCTCATTTCTCTCAAAAAACTGTAGCCTTCCTTGTTCTTCTCTGTGACCTCCTCAGGCAAGCTGTTCTTGGCCACTCTATCTAATAAACAAGTGTGTCCCCCACGCCACCATTATTCTTCCTTATTTTCTATATGTTCCCTTATTGCATATCCACCAGTAGGTGCTCAGAGAGGGTCTGTGGAGTCCAGAGCTCCCCACTTGCTCACTGGGCAGGGTGAGCTCTGTGACATGTTCTGTGCATCACAAGAATCTGTTCTGTTCTTTTAGGTTCTGGTGATAGAACCAACCAAAGTCTACCAGCCTTCTTATGTCTCCATAAACAGTGAAGCTGAGGAGAGGACCGTTTCTCTGTGGCATGTCTCACCCACAGAAATGGTAAGAGAACAATCATGAACAGCTCTCTGTTTATTCTGTATCATTTAGTTAAAAATTCAGTTTTCGTGTAGGAGAGTTAACTATATTGTAGTACTTGAAAGAACAGGCACCTGTGCTTAACTTCTGAGTAACAGAAGTATATGAGAGTGTAATCACAGTTGGAAAAAGGAAGCAAGGTATTTATATATATGTGTGTGTGTGTGTGTAATTATTTGTATTATATGGTACCTATATGTGTATATGTGTGTATATATATGAATGAATGCAAGCTTGTTGATAAAAAAGTTAAAACATGGATACGGAATAAAGTAAAAATCCCTTCAGATCCCCCAAACCTGTTTATTCCCACCAGTGATGATTTGATGGATGTCCATGTATACTTTTCTCTCAGCTCAGTTATATATGTATACTGTGTGTGTACATATATCCGTTATATACATAATACACATATAGACAGCATGAGAAGCATTTTCATTAAAGTGAGATCATATGGTGAGATTTGTTACTTTGCAGCTTACCCTTTTTAAGTGAGGCGTACACCATGGAAAGTTTTCATACGGCACACAGTGATCCACCTAATTTTTTAAAATGTAAAATCCCCTATATTCCCATGTCACAGTGGTGCATTTCTGAGTATTCATGAGCCATAGTTTATTTTACCACTTTGCTGCTAATGTGCACTTAGGTTTCAATTTTTCGTTCTAGCCTGTTGTAAATACGCTGATGTACATCTTGGTTACATCCTACCATGCACATGTAGATTTTTCAGGAGCAAAGAGTCCCAGAATTGGACCTGCTGGATTCAAGAGTACATATGTTTAAAATTCAATAGCTACTGTCCAGCTTGTACCATTCCAGTTCATACTCAACACCAGCAATGCAGGAGAGAAAACATTTACATTGCCCCTTAAAGATACTACACAAATGCTGGGCCAGGCCTCATGTTTTCTTTCATGATGTATATTTTCATCTCTATGTGTCTAAAGTACTTCATCACAGTTTTTCTTTAATAAAATATTTTGTAGTAATAAGTAGCACTGTTGATAAGCTCATTAGATAGGTCTGTTTTCTGTCTTTGTTTCCATAGAGTAGGGGGAGAGTTCTGCCTTCAGCTTGGCAAAGAAGGATTCCCTCCCACCCCGGAGATAAGAGTGTGAGCAATTATGTCTTAATAGTTAAAAAAAAATCTGTATCTTTAAAAATAAAATAGAACATCAGAGAATAAGAAGAGTTTCAAAATCATACTAGAAACTCTTTATCAGAAATAGTCGTGATACAAAAACTTTCCATTGTTCAGTGGGTATAAAGTTTTAGTTATGCTAGATAAATAAGTCACAGAGAGCTGCCATACAGCACAGTGGCTATAATTAACAGTATGGGGTTTTACACTTCCAAATTGGTAAATACCATGTTGTGTGGTCTTACCACACACACACCCACACACACCCACACACACACACACACCCCCCCACACACACACACCCCCACACACACACCCCAAAGCCCTACTCATGTTCCCTCCTCCAGGTTCCACTGTCAGGAAGCCCCCTCTCCTTGCTGTTGGGATTCTTGTACTAGATACCAACCTTGCTTATATTCTTTGTGTCATTGATGCCACTGTGATACAGGAGAATTTTAAAAATTCTGATCTGTAATCTCACTATTCCATTGATAGAGGTAGCAAAACACCTCATATTTTTAAATTAATATTTTATTGGAATATAGTTGATTCACAGTGTCATGTTAGTTGCAGGTATACAGCACAGTGAATCTGTTGTACATATAGATATGTCCATGCTTTTTTAGATTCTTTTCCTGTATAGGCCATTACAGAGTATTGAGTAGAGTTCCACATGCTGTTCCGTAGGGCCTTATTAGTTATCTGTTTTATATATAGTAGTGTATATGTGTCAATCCAGTCTTCCAATTTATCTCTCCTCCCCTCCTTATCCCTCAATAACCATAAGTTTATTTTCTACATATGTAACTCTTTCTGTTTGGTAGATAAGTTCATTTATAGCCTGTTTTTATAGTCCACATATGAGTGATATATATTTGTCTTTCTTTGTCTGACTTACTTCACTCAGTATTACAATCTCTAGGTCCATATTGCTGCAAATGGCATTATTGCATTCTTTTTAATGGCTGGGTCATATTCCATTGTATACGTGTACCGCATCTTCTTTATCCATTCTTCTGTTGATGAACATTTAGGTGGCTTCCATGTCCTAGATATGATAAACAGTGCTGCAGTGAACATTGAGGTGCATGTGTCTTTTTTTTTAATTAAAAAATATTTATTTATTTTGACTGTACTGGGTCTTCCTTGCTGCACATGGGCTTTCTCTAGCTGCAGCAAACAGGGGCTACTCTGTAGTTGTGGTCTGCGGGCTTCTCATTGCAGTGGCTTCTCTTGTGGGACCACGGGCTCTAGGGCCTGTGGACTTCAGCATTGGTGGCCTGCAGGCTCTGGAGCACGGGCTCAGTAGTTGTGGTGTGGCCCAGTTACCCCAGGGCATGCAGAATCCTCCTGTTGCATGGATCGAGTCCATGTCCCCTACATTGGCAGGCAGATTCTTAACCGCTGGACCACCTGGGAAGTCTGCATGTATCTTTTTAAATTGTGTTCTCCAGATATATGCCCAGTAGTGGGACTGCTGGATCATATGGTAGCTTTAGTTTTAGTTTTTTAAGGAACCTCCAGCTGTACCAAGTTACATTCCCACCAACACTGTAGCAATGGCAAGGTTCCCTTTTCTCCACACCCTCTCCAGCATTTGTTGTTCGTAAACTTTTTGATGATGGCCATTCCAGCAGGGTGTGGACACCTCATTATCTTGACAAGTATTAATAGTTACGAAAAAAGCTGATCCTATTAAAGTGAGTCTTCGTACTTTTAGAGCAAAAAGGTTTTGTTCTCGTGGAATTCTATAATGGTTGCAGGTCTTTAATGGAAGTTTCCATTGGTATGTATAACATCTCACTAGTTGTAAATGTTTTTCTTTGTTTGTACATAGTCTGTAATAAGAAATGGAAAGAACTATATAAGCAGCAAATGCTAGTTTTCCTTGACTGATGAAATGTTTTGCACAGCGCTTGGTAGTTGTCAGAGCAAATGTCTGAGAGAAATATAAATTGCCTTTTTTCTTTGAGAGGAAGGCTTTGCTTTTGCTTTCATTTACATTTTTGAAATTCTGCAGATTGTAAAAGCAAGCAGATTAGCCCAGAGTGAAATGAAACTTCTCTACATGGATTTGCAGTTTTTCCTGGTGGGCTGTGGGTGGTGGGAAGCGATTGCACAGAGGCACATGTTCACCTGCAGACAGCACCACTGTACCATGAGATGAAGCTCTGGTTCATCGGCCAAGGATTCAGAAACTTAGGCTCGTAAATGTTTAACCACCAGCTCTCCAGGGGATGTAGGAGCAGAGGGCGATTTGTCGTGTTTACTGAGCTCTGTGGTGCAAATACTCCCATCCTGGCCAGTTTCCAGCAACCATGTTCGAGTCACCACACACAGGGTTAGGAGATGTGCAGGATTGACCTCCCAAGCTGGTGTGAGCTGTGCCCAGCACAGCAATGCAGAGGGGCTGCACAGAGCAAGAACGAATACAGTGTTTCTACTTCGACTCCTCCTGGGCCCTGACAGATGCATTGTGGCCCAATCACTGTCCATGTGGGTAGGGCTGCTGGTTTTGGAAAGCTCTTTGGGGGGTGCTGTTTATACTTATATTAGTGACTGGAACATCTTACACAAAATGTCAATGCTTTTAAGAACAGCAACAAAGCCTATGCTTTTAACACAAAAAGCTCCCCTCCCCTCTGAGGGTAGGAAGGCAGAGGCTGAGTCAGCTCCTAGGGGATCCTGAAGGCACCCCCTCTCTGACTTCCCAGCCTGTTTCTCCAGAGCCCACCCTGGCTCTGCCTCCAGTGCGTGCTTACTGGGGGCTTCAGATGCCGTGAAAAGCTAAAATTGTGTCTACTTCTTCATCATGGTTTGGTGAAATATCCCCTCTCAGGAAGGACTAAGATGCTGCCGAGCAGGAGGCTCGGGGCAAGAGGACAGTCTCAGCTATCCTGACTGACCTGCCAGGACCCCGGGTCAGGAGCCACGTAAACAGAGTAGCTGTTGCTTTTCGGTCAACAGGAGTGACTGGGTAAAGGGGTGTGAGGGGGGCTTCTGGGCTGCTGCTGAGGTTCTGTCTCTTGGTGTAGATGCTGGTTACAGTGGGTATTCATTTTGCGGAAATTTTTTGAGATGGTCACTGTACCCTTTTCTGAATGTATGTTGTATTTCAGCTTAAGAGTTTAGTCATAATTTAAAAAACCCTCGTAGTGACCTTGTTGATATTCCCAGATCATTACTGGATCCTGTGACTTTCCAGATAAAGCTCAAACTTCTTTTTAAGGTGGACTATTTTTAAAGTGTTTATTGAGTTTGTTACAATATCACTTCTGTTTTATGTTTTGTTTTTTTGGCCCTGAGGCCTGTGGGCTCTTAACTCTCTGACCAGAAATCAAACCCACACTCCCTTGCATTGGAAGATGAAGTCTTAACTGCTGGACGGGTATGGAAGTCCCCAAATTCAAACTCTTTTCCCAAGTGTCAAGCGCCTATATAACCTTGCTCCTCCTCCCCCTCCCCGACCCTCAGCCCAGCCAGACTGTCATCCATTATTGCACGGGCCAAAGCTGGCCTTGTAGGGGTTCATGTGTGCTCTTCTGTTATCTTTACCCCTTCCTGGAATTCATTCTTCCAATTACCCAAGTTCTAACTTCTGCAAAGGTGTCTCTAAGCACCCTTTGCCTTCTTGAACTGAATGTCTATTGGCTACCCAAATGTCTGTATCATGTACCAAGTACATCCTGTCTCATTTATTCACTTCCCAAAGTGTCTGCCCAACTGCTGGCAAGCCTGTGCTTGACTTCTATATTTTTATATCCATAGACCTACAAAGCAGGAACCCCCTCCAATGCCTATTGATAATAATATAAAGGGAAAGATGGGAGGTCTGTGTGTTTTACTTCTTAACCAGTAAATCTTCCTCCCATATTGAGAAGTTCCCTAAAGCTACTCAGAGTAAACCTCCCATCTGCGAGTACTTTGAAAACTTGCATGACTGAGCTTTCTATATACATGCAGCCTCTTGCCGGTGTATGTGGGTCAGACAAGGTTCTCCCGAATCTGCCAGGGTTCCTATTTCTGTACCTAAATCCAGAGCAGACGCCTATTCTCCACCACTACTCTCTTTCAGTGACTCAGAACACACCTCTCCTTTGAAATAATGCACAGGCTTTCTATACAGATAGCTCTGTGATTGGCTTTCGTGTTTCATCCATGTTCACATCTCTCAGTGATTCTCACACAGAGTGGCGGCTCAAGTCCTAATGATGACCTCCAAAGGCCCGCGTGATCTCCCCAGCTTCCTCTCTCACTCCCCTGCAGTCTCACTCCCCTCTGTGCTGGTCCCCAAACATGCCAAGCTCACTGCTGTCTCAGGGCCTTTGCACTTACTGTTTCCTCTGCCTGGAACTGGTCCCCCACTTATCTGAATGGTTCATTCTCTCACCCGCTTTGGCTTTCTGCTTGAAAAAATCATGATTTCTTGCCCCACCTTACTGGCCTTTGCTGTTATTTGTCTTCATAGCACTTTTCACTCTCCACCAAGTTCTTCACTTACAATTTGATTTATTGCCTATCTATCTCCCCTCACTCGAATGTAAGCCCCATGAAGACAGGGGTTTTGTCATTGCCTGTCATGTCTTCAGGGCTGGTACGTTGCATGGAGCATAGTAGGTGCTTCATCAACGTGTGTAAACCGTGCTCCTCCCATTGGGAACTGTCCTCCCAGCTGTGCCTGTTGCTCTAGGACAACAGGAAACTTGTCCCCTGACCGCTTATGGCTGGCTCTCCTGGACCATGTGCTCATTCACTTGCCTCTCACTTCTCTGTGAGGCTTTGCTGGTCATTTAAGCCAGAGGTCCCCAACCTCTGGGATCTAATGCCTGATGATCTGAGGTGGAGCTGATGTAATAATAATAGAAATAAAGTGCACAATCAATGTAATGAGCTTGAATCATCCCAAACCATCCCTCCCACCCCAATCGTGGGGGGAAAAAAATGTCTTCCATGAAATGGGTCCCTGGTGCCAAAAAGGTGGGGGACCACTCCTGTATGGCATTCCTCAGGCTAACCAAACATATTTTCTTAGTTAAAATGGCTCTCTGTTATATTGCTGTGGTAACCTGTGACTCTTCTAAATCTGAGAATTCAGACATTCTTTCTGAGGCTCAACTGTGTTTAAAGTTTAAGGGCAAGGGATGTTGGTGGAGGAAGAGGACAGAGTTGTGTATGTATTTCTTAAGTGCTTCTTGTACAGATTGAAATCCCAGTTAGTCTTTGTATTAATCATGGCAGGTTAGATACTACCAAATATCCTCCAAATGGAAACTAGCCCCCCAAATAGCAGTTTATCTATGATGATAAAAGTTTATCTATGCCTCGTGTCATGTCTGGGTTGGCAGGCCTCCCATTGCATCTGGTCATGGATGGGGAAAGAGAATGGAGAGGAGAGGATTACTGTGGAGGTTTTATGGGCCAGGCCCACAGGTGGCACACTCTTGTTCACATCCCATTGGTCAGAACTCCATCGATATGACCACACCTAGCCACATAGGAAGCTGGGAAATGTAGTCTAGCCAGGTACGGGGGGTGGGGAGAGATTGATGAATACTGTCTGGTGTCTGCCACATTCTTGCCTCTCCAAACATCTTTGTCAGTCATTCAACTTGGGTGGACTGTTCCCAAACTTCTCTTAGAGTTTTCCTGGTATGTTGACAGAAAATGAAAGGCCACTCACTGTGTATGTACAGTGTGCCTATTGTTTCTGTTTCAAATTTAGTTTGTTAGTTCTGAACTGGATTAGAGATACAAATGAAATTTTTACAATATAGAAAATGTTTCTGGTGTTCCAAGGTATGCAAACTACTTTGCTTTAAGTGCTAAATTCTACTGAAAGTGAAAAATAGCAGAAGTGATTCACCATACAATGAGACCAAAAATGATTTTTTACATGGAAAAGATCAAAATACTGACTTTTATCTTTGAATCTTGCAGAAACAAATTCATGAATGGAATTTTACAGCCTCTTCCATTAGAGGAATAAGGTAAGAGCATAAAAGAAATGTAATTATTGTTTTAATACAAATAATGATGTTTTTATCACCTTAATGTTTCTATTTAGTTATAATATGTGATGTTCTCATTTTCAACAGAATCCAAAATGGACTTTTCTCATGTGTCGCCCTGCCCAAACTTGTTTATAATGTGCTGCTAGTAATGGCTTCTTGGTTTGTTTATAGCAGAGCAGCTGCTTTTGTATCCAACAGACAAAACTCTCGTGTCTGAAACTTATTTTAAAAATGAAGTTATGTGTGTAGAGAGAGAAAGTGTTTCTTCTTTAAACCAATGATGTTCAAGTGCTCAGAGACCCCCCCAGAACTGCAGCTGGGAGTTACATGGTAACTTGGCTCTCCTGGGCAGAGTAATGGAGCCAAGGGCATTGCAATTAGCAGGTGGGTAGGGCGGTGTATTCCCAGGAGAGGTCTGCCACTTGCTATTTGGTTCAGGAGTGGTAACCATTTGGATCTGAACTGTGTGGCTACACTCTGAGTCTGAGCCTGCCAACACCCCCAAGGGTGGGAGCAACTCTGGAGTAGATGTGAGTTCTAATCCCTCTTTTGCTGTTTGACCTTGAGAAAATCACTCAGCCTCTCTGGGTTTCAGTACCTTCATAGTTTCTCTGATTCTGAGACTACAGGCCACTGAATGAATCCCTGTTACCTCTAGATGTAGCATGATCCTTTCCTAGACATTGTTGTTGTTTAGTCTCCAGGTTGTGTCCCACTCTTTTGTGACCCCATGGACTGTAGCCCACCAGGCTCCTCTGTTCTTGGGGTTTCCCAGGCAAGAATACTGGAGTGAGTTGCCCTTTTTTTTTCCAGGGGATCTTCCTGACCCAGGGGTCAAACCTGCATCTCCTTCATTGGCAGGCAGGTTCTTTGGAGTAGTATTTATCTCACTTTTAAAGGGAGGGAAATCATTTAAGAACAGTCATGTCTTTGAATGACACTGCTCAGAAAATTTAAGATAATTCAAAATGTGTTGAACATTCTCAAAAATGTACTACTCAGGAACTAAGTTGTATGTTAACATACAGTCAAGAACCTTCTGTTTGTACCATCTCATAGAGATACCTCTTGCTGCCATTTCAGCTATCAACAGGGATGTGCAAAGGGCCTGGGGTAAACCAAACCCTGGAACCAATGTGACATGAAGAGCATGTGTTGAGCATTCCCAGTGCTATCCAAACAACTGTGGTAGTCCTTTAAAAATTGGTTTTCAAAAGTTACTCGTGTGTAACCTACTTCTAATTCACTTTGAATCACCCTGTACTATTAATTGTGTCTACTACTTGTCATGTAATCCATAACATGTAACGGATCGTCAAAGATGCTATGACTTTAGGAAGAGATGACTTAGAAAGAGCAAGATAAAGTGGCCTCATTTATTCAAAGGGCTAACCATAGAAGGGAATCTAGCCTTTTGCACAATCTTTGGCACAGTGCAGGTAAAGAACTTTCTAGCTATGAAACCTATCAGGAGATGGACTATAATAATTTTCTGTCACTGGAGATTCCAGGCACGGTGAACTTTGCCTGTTTGAGAAGCTGTAGAGTCAGATCCAGGCCTTTGGTGTGGATGGACCAGATATCATTTAAAGGCCTTTCTTGAGCTAAGTGGCCATGTTTATTTCCATTTGCTTTATGTGACCACAGATGCTGTGTCATTTTTCAAGTCCAGAAATTTCTTTGATACCATAATAAATTATTTCAGTTACCTTTTTTATGACCTTATAAACTCTTGAAGATAGAGATCGTATTTTATTCCCCTTCTTGCTTCCCATATGCTTTGCTTAGCACTGAATATATAGTAAGTTCTTAAAGCATAATAAAGTCTGTCAATGAATACAGACTCAAACATAAGCAAGATTAAATGCCCCTCTGATTTAAATTTCATGGAGAAATTGGAGTCATTTTGGTGTGGGGGAGATTTGTTAAAACTGTAATGAAACTTTCAGATTTGTAAACTGGAAGAAAAGCTGTTACTAGATTTTTCTCCAACAATTTAAATTGATATCAAACTACATAAATAAGCATTCTTGTGTTTTGAAACTTTATAGCATATCCAAGTTCGACGAACGGTGTTGTTTTCTTTACGTCCATGATAATTCTGATGACTTTCAAATCTACTTTTCCACTGAAAACCAGTGCAGTAGGTGAGTTAAAATCTGATTCAGATATTTTCAGTCTGATAATGGTGGGTCACTTTTAAAGGGTCTCTGTTGTGAAAAGTATTTGCTATATATACTGCCTTCTCTGAAGTTTTACCTTCAGTTCAGTTGCTCAGTCGTGTCCGACTCTTTGCGACCCCATGAATCACAGCACGCCAGGCCTCCCTGTCCCTCACCAACTCCCGGAGTTCACTCAGACTCACGTCCATCGAGTCCGTGATGCCATCCAGCCATCTCATCCTCTGTCGTCCCCTTCTTCTCCTGCCCCCAATCCCTCCCAGCATCAGAGTCTTTTCCAATGAGTCAACTCTTCGCATGAGGTGGCCAAAGTACTGGAGTTTCAGCTTTAGCATCAGTCCTTCCAAAAAAATCCCAGGGCTGATCTCCTTCAGAATGGACTGGTTGGATCTCCTTGCAGTCCAAGGGACTCTCAAGAGTCTTCTCCAACATCACAGTTCAAAAGCATCAATTCTTCAGCGCTCAGCCTTCTTCACAGTCCAACTCTCACATCCATACATGACTACTGGAAAACCCATAGCCTTGACTAGACGGACCTTAGTCGGCAAAGTAATATCTCTGCTTTTGAATAAAGTTTTACCTTATGGGAAACAATTTTTATGGCTTTATTGAGATATAATTCACCTAGCATGCAATTTTCTCATTTTAAATTGTACAGTTTCATCTTTTTTTTAGTATGTTCACAGTTTTGCAGCCATCACCATAGTCTAATTTCAGAATATTTTAATCACCCCTAGAAGAAACCTAGTATCCATTAACAGTCTCTGCCCATTTTCTCTCAACTTAAACCTCCAATCTCAGTCCTGTACAGACACTGAATCTACTTTCTGTCTTTATGAATTTGCCTATTCTTGATGTTTCATATATATATATATATATATATATAATCATATAATACATGAGCTCTTGTGACTAGCATCCTCCTTTTGTCGTAAAGTTTTCAAGTATCATCCATGTTGTAACATGATTCAGAACTTCATTCCTTTTTTGGCTAAATAATATTCCATTGTCTGGATATATTTGATTTGTCTGTTCATTAATTGAAAGGCGTTTGGGTTATTTTCATGTTTTGGCGATTGTGAATAATGCTGCCACGAACATTCACCTGCAGGTTTTCATGTGAACTTAATGTTTTAATGTCTCTTGGAGTCAAATTACTGTGTCTTACAAGTAATTCTGTATTTAACCGTGAGGAACAGCCAGACTATTTTCCCAATTGACATGCCCATCAGCAACATATGGGGGTTCTAATTTCGTCACATCCTCCCAATACTTGTTATTGTCTGTCCTTTTTATTGTAGCCATCATACTGAGTGTTAGGTGGTTTTGTTTTGCATTTCCCTAACGATTGATAACTTTTCTTCCAAGGAGGAAGCGTCTTTTAATTTCATGGCTATAGCACCATCTGCAGTGATTTCGGAGCCCCCCAAAATTAAGTCTGTCACTGTTTCCACATATTAAAAAGCAGAGACATTACTTTTCCAACAAAGGTCCATCTAGTCAAGGCTATGGTTTTTCCAGTAATCATGTATGGATGTGAGAGTTGGACTATAAAAAAAAAATTGAGTGGCAAAGAATTGATGCTTTTGAACTGTGGTGTTGGAGAAGACTCTTGAGAGTCCCTTGGACTGCAAGGAGATCCAACCAGTCCATCCTAAAGGAGATCAGTCCTGGGTGTTCATTGGAAGGACTGATGTTGAAGCTGAAGCTCCAGTACTTTGGCCACCTGATGCAAAGAGCTGACTCATTTGAAAAAACCCTGATGCTGGGAAAGATTGAAGGCTGGAAGAGAAGGGGACGACAGAGGATGAGATGGCTGGATGGCATCACTGACTCAATGGACATGAGTTTTAATAAACTCCAGGAGTTGGTGATGGACAGGGAGGCCTGGTGTGCTGCAGTTTATGGGTTGCAAAGAGTCGGACACAACTGAGCAACTGAACTGAACAACTAATAATACTGAGCATCTTTTCAGGGTCTTATTAGCCATTTATGTATCTCCTTTGGAGAACTACCTACTCAAATTCTTTGCCGAATTAAAACAATTTTTTAACTTTTTATTTTGGAACATACTCAGACCTGTAAGAATGGTTCAAAAAATAGTACAAAGAATTTCCATGTTTTACTAAGAACGTCTCAGTGTCAACCATTTGTGACCATGTTTGTTTTACATTCTCTCTGTAGACAGATGACTATCTTGTTCTGAACTGTTGAAGAGTAAGTTGTAGACATGATGATCTATCACCTCTCAGTACTTGACTGCATGTTTCCCTAAACACAAGAACATTCACTTATGTAATCACAGTGCAGTTATCAGAACAGGAAATAGAGATTGATGTGGCACTGTCATTTACAAATCTTATCCAAATTTTATATATTGTCCCACTGATGTCCTTTATAGTGAAACAAAAAAATATTTTTTTCTCTGGCTCATGATCTGATGCAGGATCATATGGTAACATTTAGCTGTCACGTCTGCATAGTCCCCTTCAAAGAATACAGTTTATCTTATACAATCCTTCAGTTAGGGTTAGTTTGCTGTTCCCCTATGAATACGTTAATGTTTTGCATTTGGGGTGGGAATACCATGGATGTGATGCCATATCCTACTCACTGTATCACACTGGGAGACATCCAATATCTTTGTCTCATTACTTTTGACATTAAGTTGGCTCACCTAGTGAAAATTTGACAAATTTCTCTGAACTTTGCCCATTTTTAATTGGGTGGTTGGTATTTTTGTTAATGAGTTGTGTTTTTGTTTTTTTTGTTGTTGTTAATGAGTTTTAAGAGTTCCTTTTACATTCTGGGTACAAGGCCCTTATCAGATGTATGAATTGTCAGTGCTTCCTCCCATTCTGTGGGTTGTCTTTGCTCTGCTGATGGTGTCATTTGCAGCATGAAAGTTTTAAATTTTGTGGCAGTCCAATCTATTTTTTCTTTTGTCATT
The DNA here is from genome assembly GCF_014754425.2 of Oryx dammah. Lineage (NCBI taxonomy): Eukaryota > Metazoa > Chordata > Mammalia > Artiodactyla > Bovidae > Oryx > Oryx dammah. The sequence goes on from NW_024070207.1 coordinate 114,940,448, forward strand.
TGTGCTTTTGATGTCATATCCAAGAGGGCTTTGCCTAACCCAAGATTTTCTCTGGTGTTTGTTTTCTTCGAAGGGTTTTATAATTTTAGCTCTAATATTTAGGTCTCTGATCCATTTTGAGGTTTCTTTTTATATGGTATGAGGTAGGGGGTCCAACTTCAATCTTCTATACGTGGATATGTGGTTATCTCAATACTGTTTGTTGAAAAGACTGTGTCTTCTTCCATTGAATGGTATTGGCACTTTAAAAAAAATTAGTTGACCATAAATGTAAACATTTATTTCTGGACTTTTACTTCTGTTCCATTGATCTGTATGTCTATCCTTATGATGCTCCCACATTTTCTTGATTATTATAGTATTGTAATAAGCTGTAAAATCAGAAAATGTGAGTCCTCCAATTTGGTTCTGTTTCTCATAGTCATATTAACTATTGCCAGTACGTCCATGTCTGTGTGAATCTTAGAATCAGCTTGTTGATTTCTTCAGGAAAGGTCACTGGGGTTTTGGCAGGTATTACCCTGGATATGTAGATGAATTTGAGAGGCTTTGCCACCCTAACCATAGTAAGTCTTCCATCCATAGCATTTCTTTCTATTTGTTTAGGTTGTCTTTCTTTCAACAATTTTTGTTGTTTCAATGTATAAGTCTTATACTTTTTTGTTAAATATATATATATATATGTGTGTGTATGTATGTATCTTCTTGTTTTTGAAATCATACTCACAGAAAACTAGTCAGTCTAATCACACTAGGACCACAGCCTTGTCTAACTCAATGAAACCAAGCCATGCCTGCAGGGCAACCCAAGATGGGCGGGTCATGGTGGAGAGGTCTGACAGAATGTGGTCCACTGGAGAAGGGAATGGCAAGCCACTTCAGTATTCTTGCCTTGAGAACCCCATGAACCGTATGAAAAGGCAAAATGATAGGATACCAAAAGAGGAACTCCCCAGGTCATTAGGTGCCCAATATGCTACTGGAAATCAGTGGAGAAGTAACTCCAGAAAGAATGAAGGGATGGAGCCAAAACAAAAACAATACCCAGTTGTGGATGTGACTGGTGATAGAAGCAAGATCCGATGCTGTAAAGAGCAATATTGCATAGGAACCTGGAATGTCAGGTCCATGAATCAAGGCAAATTGGAAGTGGTCAAACAAGAGATGGCAAGGGTGAACATTGACATTCTAGGAATCAGCGAACTAAAATGGACTGGAATGGGTGAATTTAACTCAGATGACATTATATCTACTACTGTGGGTAGGAATCCCTTAGAAGAAATCGAGTAGCCATCATGGTCAACAAAAGAGTCCAAAATGCAGTACTTGGATGCAATCTCAAAAACGACAGAATGATCTCTGTTCGTCTCCAAGGCAAACCATTCAATATCACAGTTATCCAAGTCTATACCCCAACCAGTAATGCTGAAGAAGCTGAAGCTGAACAGTTCTATGAAGACCTACAAGACCTTTTAGAACTAACCCCCAAAAAAGATGTCCTTTTCATTATAGGGGACTGGAATGCAAAAGTAGGAAGTCAAGAAACACCTGGAGTAACAGGCAAATTTGGCCTTGGAATGCAGAATGAAGCAGGGCAAAGACTAATAGAGTTTTGCCAAGACAATGCACTGGTCATAGCAAACACCCTCTTCCAACAACACAAGAGAAGACTCTACACATGGACATCACCAGATGGTCAACACCGAAATCAGATTGATTATATTCTTTGCAGCCAAAGATGGAGAAGCTCTATACAGTCAACAAAAACAAGACCGGGAGCTGACTGTGGCTCAGATCATGAACTCCTTATTACCAAATTCAGACTGAAATTGAAGAAAGTAGGGAAAACCGCTAGACCATTCAGGTATGACCTAAATCAAATCCCTTATGATTATACAGTGGAAGTGAGAAATAGATTTAAGGGCCTAGATCTGATAGATAGAGTGCCTGATGAACTATGGAATGAGGTTCGTGACATTGTACAGGCGACAGGAATCAAGACCATCCCCATGGAAAAGAAATACAAAAAAGCAAAATGGCTGTCTGGGGAGGCCTTACAAATAACTGTGAAAAAAAGAGAGGCGAAAAGCAAAGGAGAAAAGGAAAGATGTAAGCATCTGA
>NW_024070207.1:114942668-114943010 GCF_014754425.2 Oryx dammah
TCAAGTGGGCCTTAGAAAGCATCACCACAAACAAAGCTAGTGGAGGTGATGGAATTCCAGTTGAGCTGTTTCAAATCCTGAAAGATGATGCTGTGAAAGTGCTGCACTCAATATGCCAGCAAATGTGGAAAACTCAGCAGTGGCCACAGGACTGGAAAAGGTCAGTTTTCATTCCAGTCCCAAAGAAAGGCAATGCCAAAGAATGCTCAAACTACCGCACAATTGCACTCATCTCACATGCTAGTAAAGTAATGCTCAAAATTCTCCAAGCCAGACTTCAGCAATATGTGAACCATGAACTCCCTGATGTTCAAGCTGGTTTTAGAAAAGGCAGAGGAACCA